>NW_024387042.1:106967-424290 GCF_900408965.1 Simochromis diagramma | reverse complement strand
CAACACTGTTTCCCGCCCCTCTCAGATCATCATCTGCTATTCATCTTACTGTTCCGTCCTCACACCTTATTACTATGGGGAACAGCGCTTTCAGTCGCTCTGCTCCCCGGCTCTGGAACTCTCTTCCTCCTGCACTAAGAAATATTGACTCCCTCTCCGTATTTAAGACACAGCTCAAAACACATCTGTTTAAACTGGCTTATTCGCTTTAATGCTGATTTTATGTGTTGTCATGCTCTGTTTTGTAATTTTAACTTATTTTATGTATTTTATGACTACTGTTCCTTTTATTAATTGTGTTTTTTGTAAGGTGACCTTGGGTTTCTGAAAGGTGCCCTCAAATAAAATGTATTATTATTATTATTATTATTATTATTATACTCAGTAAGCCATTTGTCTCTCATCTCGTGGGTTGCTCCTTCTGTTGCACAGACCTCCTTGGATGTTGGCATGGTGCTCAGCTCCTGATCTCTCCAGAGGCTCCACCAGAGGGCGATCATCAGCCCACTGAAGAGCATCAGAGCTACCCCAGTGATGAGCTGCTTCCTGGCTTGTCTCATTGTTGCAGGTAGAGGGTAGACTGCCTACTACCTGAATGAGGTGCGGGGATTATTCTGCCCCGTTTGTCTTTTCTAGATGTTCCTTCATTCAGGGTGGTTCTCCTCCAAACAGCTTACAGTGGCTGGTGTGGATCCAAGTAACTTGTTCTCCAACCTTCACCGCTGTTTGTGTGGTCAGTAGGACTTGGAATGGGCCCAGCCACCGCTTCGCCCTCCAGTGTCTCCTCCTGAAATCCTTCACTAGCACCCAGTTCCATGGTTTGAACGGGTGCAGGGGTCCTTCTGCTAGCCTGGGCAGGGCTGCTTTCACTGCTCAGTGCACCTGCGAGAGAGTCCTGGAGAGATTTTGACAGTACACAATCATTTCAATGTTGCACAACTCTGTGGACATGCCCGTCCATTTCGGGGGTTCTGCCCCCACTCTGGCAGGTCGTCTATACAACACCTCATAAGGACTGAGGTGTGCTGGAGGTCTGAGGCCAGTTTCTTCACAGCACTTTACCAGCTTGGACTTTAAAGAGCCGTTCATTCTCTCCGCAGCACCTCCAGACTGTGGGTGATATGCACAGTGTGTTTGCAATTTGAAACCTAGTCGCTCACTGATTTCCTTCAATGCCTGGTTCACAAAGTGAGTGCCATTATCGCTTGCGATTTTTCCCAGGATACCCCACCTGGGAATGATTTCTGACAGGAGGGCTTTTGCCACTGCACTGCTGTCTGCACTTTTAGTGGGGAATGCTTCTACCCACTTAGAGAACATGTCCACTACTACCAGGCAATACTTCTTTCCCTTGGCTGGTGTCAATTCAATGAAATCCATCATTAGATGGTCAAACAGCATGTCTGGTGGGGGGGGGGGTGCTGCAGTGTTTACCTGTACTGGGCGTCCCACATTGTTGGTCGCACAAATGAGGCACTTTTTGCAATGCCTCTCAGCTGCTGTGGAAAACCCTTTGGTGAACCATAGAGAAGTTAATGCTTGTAGCATCCCCCCTTTGGACACATGGTCTAACCCATGTGCCCATTTTAGAAACAAGGGGAAGAAGTGTTTAGGCAGACATGGGCGGCCGTCAGGAGAGCACCAAACAGATTCGACCAGTGTGCAGCCATGTTTGTGCCAGAGAGTTTTCTCTGGCTGGGAGGAAGATGACTGTAAAGCAGGAAGATCATTGAGGGTAGGTGTGGGCAGTGGTGCCAAGACAAGTTGGAAGGGTAGGCCTCCTTCGGCGGCTGCTTTGGCGGCTGCTTTGGCTGCTGCATCGGCGGCGGCATTTCCTTGGAAGACAGAATCAGTTTGACCTGTGTATGCTGCCCACTTCGCTACAGCAATGCGAGCAGGTAGGAGGATGGCGTCCAGCAGCGCTGCTACCTGGTTAGTATTGAGGATGGGCTTCCCATCAGATTTTAGGAACTTTCTGTGCCTCCACAAAGCGCCAAAATCATGTACCACACCAAACGCGCAGCGAGAGTCCATGTAGATGGTGACCGACTGAGCCTCTGCAAGTTTGCAGGCTTCTGTGAGCGCCACAAGTTCCGCAGTCTGTGCCGAGAAGTGTCTGGACAATGAGCCTGAAACGAGAGTGGCATAATCAGAACACACAGCAAAATCCACCCAGTTAGTTCCCCGTGAATCACGTGAGGAGGAGCCATCTACATATAACACTATGTCAGAGTTCTCGATGGGAACATCTAACAAATCAATCCGAGGTGTACAAGTTTCACCCAATACAGCAGTGCAGCTGTGTGGCTCACCATCCTCTCGCGTAGGGAGAAGAGTGGCTGGGTTAAGTGTCATGCATCGCTTCACTGTGATGTTGGGCATGTCAAGCAGTATGGAAGAGTACCTGAGCCAGTGAGCTGCAGAAAGGTGTGAAGTTTTCTGCTCCAGCAAAATAACAGAAACTGCATGGGGTACCTACACCGTCAGAGGAGAGTACCCTATGATGTCACGTGAGGTGAGCACAGCCTTCTCACACGCAGCGACTGCTCGCAGGCATCAAGGCAGGCCTGCAGCCACTGGGTCAAGTTTTGAAGAGTAATAACCCACTGGACGGAGTGAATCCCCATGCTGCTGTAAAAGAACAGAAGACATGAAAGCATTCTTTTCATCCACCATTTGTGTATATGGTTTGGATGGGTCTGGAAGCGCTAAAACGGGTGCTGTTTGCAGCAGCTTCTTCAAGCTAGTGAAAGCAGCTTCAGCCTCTGGTGTCCAAGAAATGCAATCATTGGCTGACAGACTTGTACCATGTATGAGTGCAGTAAGTGGGGCTTCCACAGAGGAGTAGTGTGGAACGAAATTGCGGCAGTATGATGTGGTTCCTAGGAATGACATCATCTGTTTTTTGGTGAGAGGTTTAGGAATGGTCATCACAGCTTCCACCCTCTTGGAGGAAATCTGGTGAGAGTTGTAAGAAACCACATGCCCTAAGAATGTGACTTGCTCTTTACAAAACTGTAGTTTTGACTTACTAGCTTTGTGGCCCTTGTTATACAAATGTGTCAGTAATGCGAGGGAATCTGCAAGACACTGCTCTTGTGTGGTTGCACAGAGTAGCAGATCATCGACATATTGCAGTAACACTGTGCCTTCGGAGAGGATCAAGTCTGACAGAGAGTCTCTTAAGGCTGCATTGTAAATCGTGGGGGACTCACAGTAGCCCTGACACAACCGAGTGAATGTGTAAGCCTTTCCTGGGAACTCAAAAGCAAACCAGAACTGGCTATCTGGGTGAACTGGAACAGAGAAGAATGCATTAGTCAGGTCAGCAACAGTAAACCACATAGCGTCAGATGCGATTTGGGACAAAATGGTGTGGGGGTTTGGAACCACAGGGGCTCTGGGGATTACAGCCTTGTTCACTGCTTGTAAGTCCTGCACAAACCGCCACTCAACAGGTTCATTTGGTCCTCTGATTTTCTTCACAGGGAATAGTGGAGTGTGAACCGGAGAGGTGGGGCATGGGATAATTCTCTGGCCTTTAACAGGGATTCAAACACAGGAGTAATCTCCTCTATGGCTTCCTGTTTCAGAGGATATTGTCTTTGGCATGGTCTAAAAGAGGACTTTGGAGTGATTACCACTGGCTCACAATGTTTAATCAGACCTACATCATACTTAGATGAGGCCCACAGGCCGTTAGGCACCTTTGTCAGCAGGGGGTGTGAGGAGTTTAGAGGAGTTGTCGTTTGAAGCAGACAGTATGAGACAGCTATGTTCACTAGCTCAACTGAGCGGACACAATGGACTGTATACATTCACATACTGGCAATGGCTAGCTACGTTGTAGCCACAGCTGCCCTGGGGCGCACTGACAGAGGCAAGGCTGCCGGACACTGGCGCCACCGGGCCCTCTGACCACCACCAGTAGGCAAACATGGGGTTAGTATCTTGCCCAAAGATATTTGGCATGCAGCCAGGAGGCAGCGTGGGATCGAACCACCGATCTTCTGATTAGTGGCTGACCGGCTCTGCCACCTGAGCTACAGCCACTGTGTGGTTGGGTGAATGTGGCATGTTGTATAGAGCACTTTGAGTAATCTGGGAGAGTTGAAAAATACTATATAAGAATCAGTCCATTCACTGTTCAAACAGAGTTTTGTCATGTGCTTTTGCACTATTATGCACATGTTTTTATTACATGGCTTAATTAAGGTACACATTAGGCTGACATCTGGGGCCAGAGCTGAAACGGTTCTGGAGCACAGGGCCAGCAGTGTGTCTGCAACTGGCCCGTGGCTGCACACAACTTACACATGGCCCACAAGGCGCAAAGAATGATGTCCCTTTGGTGGCCCAGACTGGGTTTGCCAGAGGTAATCTACACATGGGCCAGCAAAGGGCCACTAGTGTGTCTGCAGCTAGCCTTGTGCTGGCCCATATGTAGGCCACCTTTGGCAAACCAGATCTAGGCCACCAAAGGGCCGTCATTCTTTGCGGTATGTGGGCCATGTGTAAGCACATTGTATGGGCCAGATCCGGACCATACCAATTTTGCTATGTGGGTATCATATATCTCTACATCTTCAGTCTAGCTCATCCTTGCTCCTACAATGCTGTGATGGCAGCGATTCCCCAAATGGTAATCATGGCCTTTGATCAATAATCGTTTTTTTCTTTCCTTTTTTTTTTACTTGTCCCATTTGACTCTTTAGCCATCAGAATTGTTGTCTGAAGGCCAACAAAGATACCCAATGGATTTACTTTACCAAGTGGATCATGACGCCCTTGCCGTATTGGTCCTTTTGATCGACCTTTGTTGTTATTATTTATTTATTTATGTTATTGTTAGTTGTTACAGATGGAAAAGACATAGCTGAGGGATAGGAAAGGGGGGATAGAAGGAGAGGAAGGAAAAGAAAAACAGGGTGGGTTGTGCGAAATCCCAGAAATAAAGTCTAGACAAAGCATACCTGTGAACTAAGGTGTAGGTCCTATTAGGTTATGTTCTGGTGATCCTTTGGTTGGGGGATGGGTGTTCATACTGGAGTGCAAATTAGAACCAATGGAATATGGAAAAGAAAAGTTCAAAGCCATCAGGTGCTCAGTTTAGAACAAAGAGAAAAGAAGGGGAGGAGAAACGAGCAAAAGATACAGGACAGCAGATGTGTCATTGGATAATTGGATACAGACCACTCAATTATAAATATCAAGGATTAGCAGAGGTGTTTTAATATGCGCAAACAAGAGCCGAATGAGACTGCATTTGTGACTGCCTTGCATGCATTAGCAGAGCACTGTAACTATGGACCGCTCCACGATGAGCTGATAAGAGACAGAATAGTAGTGGGCTTGGTCGACATGAGGCTGTCTGAGAGCATGCAGATGGAAAGAGACTTGGACTTGGATAAAGCTATAAATATGGCCAGGCAGTCAGAAGAAATCAAAAAGCAACAGTCAGCTTTGAGAAGTGAAACAAATGTAATGCAAATAAATACGAAAACAGTTGACAGAGTGATACAAAAGCACGACAAAACGAAGTTCAACATGTTCAAAAATAAAACTGTCAAAACACAACAGCAATATAGCAAAAGACAAAGTAATAAATGCTACAAGTGCGGAGGCTCTCCACATCCGAAACCCGAGTGCCCAGCGAATGATGCAAAATGTCATTTATGTGGAAAAAAAGCACGCCTGCAGACAAAGCAAGACAGTGCAAAATATTGAGGAGGAAGAGGAGCAAGGTTTCTTCCTAGGCTCAGTTTCCAGTGACAGCCAGGCGTGGACAGCCATCATACAAGTGAAAGATGCAAAAATCACTTTCAAACTGGATACTGGAGCAGATGTGAATGTAATAGCTGACTGGGACTGATCAAAAATTTTTGCTAATGAACACAGACCAGTTCTCCAGCAGCCAGAAAAACCTTTGTCAGGCCCTGGAAAAACACCACTGGACGTTGCTGGTTTTACAAAGCTACAGCTCAACTACGGAACACAGCAGACAACAAAGAAGGTCTATGTTGTAAGAAACCTGAGCACTCCACTGCTAGGCCTGCCCGCCATTACAGTTCTTGGCCTGCTGGTGCGAGTTGACGCTTTTTCAATGGACACTCTGAAGACTACTTACTTGCAATGGTCTAGGGAAAGTGCAGCGGGCCTATCACATTAAACTCAAACCGAACGCTGTGCCATACTCGCTCAAAACTCCGCAAAGGCTTCCTCTGCCTCTAATGGGAAGGGTAAAGGAGGAACTCCAACGAATGGAAGAGCTTGGTGTCATTACCCGAGTTGAGGAACCAACAGATTGGTGTGCCGGCATGGTTGTTGTTCCAAAGAAAAACAGCCCTAGGCTGAGACTTTGCGTAGACTTTACCGGACTAAATGAGTATGTGTGCAGGGAAAAATATGTGCTGCCATCGGTTGAACAAAGTCTCGGAATGCTCGCAGGAGCCAAAGTGTTTGGCTCTTTGGGCGGTTCCACTTTAACAGCCTACCGTTTGGGATCAACTCATCGCCCAAACACTTTCAGTGCATGATGGCGGAGGTCATCGAGGGTCTCGAAGGAGTGGTGTGTCACATTGATGATGTGTTGGTGTGGGGACGTAACCATCAGGAGCATGATTCCCGTCTCCATGCTACACTGCAAAGATTGGAAAAAGCAGGCACAACGCTGAATGTTGAAAAATCCGAGCTCTCCCACAGCAAGGTTGCTTTCTTGGATCACATCACAGCGGATACAGGAATCAGTCCTGACCCAAAGAAAACGGAGGCGATTACAGAAATGACAGAGCCAACTAATGTGTCAGAGTTGTGCAGTTTTCTGGGTATGGTGAATCAAGTGGGCAAGTTCATCCCCCATTTAGCTGAAAAAGACAAAGCCTTGCAATATCTTCTTTCCAAAAAGAACGCATGGTATTGGAGAACTGACCAAGCGAGAGCTTTCAAAACATTGCGAGATGCCCTGACCTCACCCCAAGTGCTCGCAATGTATGACCCCAACAGAGACATTAAAGTATCAGCAGATGCTTCATCCTATGGTCTCGGAGGTGTTCTTTTGCAGCTGTGGAAAGAAGGATGGTGACCAGTGGCGTATGCATCGAGGTCCCTTTCTCCTACAGAACAACGATACGCACAATTGGAAAAAGAGGCACTGGCGTCTAGATGGGCGTGTGAGCGTTTTCGTGATTTCCTGATTGGTAAACATTTTTGTCTTGAAACGGACCACAAACCTCTCGTTTCCTTACTGGGAGAACAAGCTCTGGATCTCTTGCCACCCAGGATCCAGCGATTCAGAATAAGACTCATGCGTCACTCGTACACTGTGCAGTACTCCCCAGGGAAATCGCTCTGGACAGCAGATACTTTGTCCCGCTCACTTCTGAAAAAACCAATAAACCTGTCAGACAAAGAGCTAATGGAAAGCACAGACATATATGTGGACAGTACTGTAGCACACATGCCTGTCAGTTCATCATATATGCGAACACTGAAGGAACAACTGAAAAGCGACAGTGTGTGTGCTTGTGTCATGGACATGTGGACCGAAGGCTGGCCAGAACATGCAAAACAAGAGCCTTTACTGCAAAATTACTGGCCTGACCGAGCCACGCTCACTGTTGAAGACGGCCTTTTGTTAAAAGACACACGGCTTGTTATTCCTTCAGCAATGAGAAACGAGGTACTGGAAAAACTACACGAAGGACATCAAGGTGTTGTAAAATGTAAAGCTCGTGCACGCCAAACAGTGTGGTGGCCCGGGCTGAGTCAACCAATTTCTGAGATGGTGCTCAAGTGCAAAACGTGTATTCAAGAAAGACACAATAACAGTGAGCCACTTATGCCAACAGAATATCCTGCCCACCCATGGCAGAGAGTGGGCACAGATCTTTTCGAGCTGGGGGAAAACCTACCTTCTCGCTGTTGACTATCACTCTAGCTTTGTTGAGATTTCTTTGTTAAACAGAACAAAATCAAACGATGTGTCATTACTCACCTGAAATCTTTCTTTGCCCGTCATGGCATCCCAGAGGTCCTCATGTCTGATAATGGGCCGCAGTATTCAGGTCAAATCTTTACAGACTTCACAGCAGTGTACGGCTTTAAACACATCACAAGCAGCCCCAAGTTTCCACAAAGTAATGGAGAAGCAGAACTTGCTGTGCAGACTGTAAAAAATCTTCTGAAAAAAGCAGCTGATCCTTATCTAGCTCTTCTTGCCTATAGAGCTACACCACTGCAGTCCGGATACAGCCCCCCAGAGTTTTTAATGGGCAGACGTCTGCGAACCAAACTGCCGATATTTCCATCGCAGCTGGAGCCTACACTGCCGGACGACGCACTGCTCGCTCAAAAGGAAAGGGAGAAGAGGATGATGGACATGGCAAACTTCAACAGGCGCCACCGCGCAAAACCTTTATGCAGCCTGTCCCCAGGAGAGCAAGTTTGGGTGACTGATGTCAAAACTGCAGGCACTGTTATCCAAAATCACTCTACACCCCGATCATACTCAGTGGAGTTACCACAAGGGACTGCTAGGCATAACAGCATGCATTTGATTCCTTTAAGTTCACCAGTGCATGAACCTGGTAATGTGCCTGTGTTGCAGAAGCCTCAAACACCCAGTGTGATCCCTGCTACACCTGTTAACACTGATGTGGTCAGAACCAAGGCAGGGAGGGCAATAGTTAAACCTAAAAAGTTAGATCTGTGAGAGAAAAAAAAAGTTGTTATATATTATATAACTGTGTTACAATGGTTTTGTAGAGCACAGTAATAATGTTAAGAGATATATTCTAAAACACTTCTTCAGCAGAGAATCAGAGAGGAGAAAAACACACAAATTTTCTTTTTTTTTTGTGTGTGTCCCGTTTGGATCTATAGCCATCAGAATTGTTGTCTTAAGGCCAAGAAAGATACCAAGCGGATTTATTTTACCAAGTGGATCATCATGGCCTTGCCATATTGGTCCATTTGATTGACCTTTATTATAATTGTGAATTTATTTTATTTTCAGTTGCTACAAACGGGACAGACATGACTGGGGGATAGGACAGGGAGAGAGAATGAAAGAAAGAGAGGGAGAGAAAGAAAACCAAAGGGGAGAAGAGACGGTGAGAAGGGGGGGAAGAAGAAAAAAACAAACAAACAAAAAAAAAACAACACCTGGGTCACCTGTATGGAGAAAAAAAAACAGAAGAGAAAGCAAACAACAAAGAGCAACATAATAAGAAAAAAAAAAGCACCATCACAATAAAGTAGCTAGCAGTAGATATCAATAGTTAGTAAATAATAAACAATATTGTGCAGCACGCAAGATAGACAGCGCACAGTGTGCTTTGAGGCAGCAGCCAAGAAAGCTGTAGTCCAAGTCTGTGAATACCCACACAAATTTTCTTGCTAACAAGGGCAGCCTCCAGAGCTCACACAAGAGTGAGGCTCCAAGATTCGCACTGAGGACTGCCCTGGTCTTTATTTATATACTTCAGTGGGCGTTTGCGGTGTGTGTGTGTGTGTGTGTGTGTGCGTGCCAGAGTGTGACCCCATAAATGACTTCCCTTAACCTGCTGGTCTGGAAAATCTAACAGTTCATCTATATGTAAAAAAGGCACTTAGACTAAAACTGACATAGCTACATTAATCCTCCCGTAAAACAATAAGACAAGTTACGACCTTTCCCATGCTCCTAGGATGTGGGGGTGAACGCCAGAACACCCTGGAAAGTACACACCGTTGTTACAGACTTCCTAGGATGAGACATTCTTTCAATATGCCACACAGCAAATCCAGCATGTCCAAATTAACACTGTCGGATTTGATTTCAACACTATTAAAGTGTCTATATGGGTCCACACCAGAGAGTGTTAATTTAACTCTTTTTGGAGAGTTGGTACGTTAACTCTGATTTAGTGTTAAACACCAAATCTGTCTGGAGTTGATAATTTAACACTTGGTGTTAAGAGTTAATATATTAACTCTCCAAAGAGTCATTTTGTTTAACTATGTAAGAGTTATCTCTCGAATCTTCTAAAAAATGGTGATATGGAGCAGGTCACACAAATATGTGAAGCTGCTGAAGAAACTGGGGTAATATGAGCACTTAACGGAGTGCAAGTTATGACCCGAGCTGCAGAATTTTGAAGAAGTTGGAGTTTATGAAGGGACCTTTTAGGGAGACCAAATAGGAGGGCATTACAGTAATCAATATGGGATGTAATAAGACTATGGACAAGGATGGCAGCAGCATGGGGGGTAAGGAAGGGACGGAGTCAGTTAATATTACGTAAATGGATGTAAGCAGACCGGGTTATGTAATTAATGTGAGACTGGAATAAAGAGTATTATCAAGTATGACACCCAAACTCTTAACCTGAGGGGAGGGAAGGGTGGGAGAATTTTCAATGTTAATGGAAAAGCTGTGGGATTTGGTTAAGATAGATGGTGTACCAACAAGTAAAACTTCAGGTTTATTACTGTTAATTTTTGAGGAAACTGGAGGGAGAACCAGGATCCTAGTCTCAATAGAACAGTCTGCAGAGGGAGGTAGGTGGGAGGGATGAATTGGGTTTAGAAGAAAGGGTAGAGCTGGGTGTCAATCGGACATAACATGTAGTTATATTATAATTTTCGGAATATACACCAAGAGGAAGCATATAAATAATGAATAAAAGAGGCCCCAATACTGAACCCTGGGTACACCAGCAGAAACAGGATAGAGAGTTGAAGAATGGGATTTAAGTTGGATAAACTGATTGCGGTCTGAGAGATAGGAGGTAAACCCATGCAAGGGGTGTGTGACTAATACCAATGGAAGCTCACCGGTTCAGGAGAATATTGTGAGAATGGTATCAAAACGCTGCACTAAGATCAAGAAGGATGAGAATGGATAGGAGACACAGAATCAGCCTGCCATCAGAAGGTCATTGGTAATTCTTAATTAACAGAGCAGTTTTCTGTGCTATGATTGGGGTGGAAACCAGATTGAAATTGTTCATAGAGATTATGGTCATTGAGATGTAAATGAAGCTGGGCGGTGACAACTTTTTCAAGAATTTTTGAAATGAAGGGGAGATTTGATATAGGGCGAAGATTATCAAAGTTATTGGGGTCTGCACCAGGCTTTTTGAGAATTGGGATAACAGAAGCCTTTTTCAGTGCTTCAGGAACAATCCCAGTGTTCAGGGAGGAATGAATAATATTGGTTATGAGAGGTGCTAACGAGGGAAGACAGGCTTTAACTAACGCAGTAGGGAGAGGGTCAAGTTGACAGGTGGATGACTTAGATTTTTTTTTAATGAGATTAGATACGTCAGTTATGGAGGAAAGAATAAAGCTTGAAAATAACTGACAGGAAGACAGTGGGGGAACCAGGAAGTCTACTTCAGAGTCAAGAGCTCCTAAAGAGTTAAGTTGACGGTGAATATCTGAGATTTTACAAGTGAAAAAAGAGATAAGAGAGTTGCAAAAATCAACAGAATACATCTGTGAGGGGAATGTGTCTAGAGGTTTTGTTATTTTAATGAACAATGAATAGAGGGACCTGGAGTTACCTTCATTAGAACTAATTAAACCAGAGTAGTAAGCAGATTTGGCTGAGGCAATGCAGTCCTTATAGAACAAAACATGATCATTGTGCATTTCTTTCTGTACAGTAAGTCCGGTTTTCTTGAATAGACGTTCGAGTTGGCGTCCTTTAGCTTTAAGGTGACGCAGGTCGGAGGTAAACCATGGAGCGGAACGGGAAAATGAGACAGTTCGATGTTTAAGGGGAGCAAATATGTTAAGAAGGTTATGAAGGTTGACATTATAAGGACAAACGAGTTCATGAGGGGCTGAGGAGCAGTGGATAGCTGGAAGGTCACGGACGGCAGATGAAAAAACAGCTGGGTTGATATTACTAATTTTCCTAAAAGTGATATTACGAGTGATACAGGTTTTGGAAGCGGTTATGTTTGCATCAAAAGAAATAAACATATGATCAGACTGGGGAAACAATGTGGCTTTACAATGGGTGGGGGTAATGCCAGAACAACAGACCAAATCCAGGATATGACCTTTGGAATGGGTAGGGAATTTTATGTACTGTAGAAGCCCAAAACTTTCCAGGCAGGAGGTAAAATCTCTGGAAAGTGGGATTTTATTATTGTCCATATGAATATTGAAGTCACCAGCAATGATCAGATTTGGAGAAAGTACAGAAAAATTAGTGAGAACAGCAGTAAATTAATTTATGTGGCACCCTGAGTATTTTGAGCATTAAGAACAAGTCTCAGATGTGTTCCTTATGTGTTCGTGCCCATCCCCCATCATCTTTTTTTGCTATTTGTTGTGACAATAGTTTGCATCATAACACAGAGCGAAAAGCTCAGTTGCTCCCACCTGATGTGATGTTAGGGCGATATTTAGTTTCGCCAGTAGGTGGCAGTGGCGGCTCAGCCAAACGGGTAACTGGCAAAATAATCCTTCACAAAAGTAACGCAGGTCAGTTATTACAATGGAAGCCGCCAGTAACACTGAATTGTTTTGCTGTGTTTCAGGTGAGAGCAAAATACGAGAACTACATACATTTATGTAAAGTTGATGCTTATTTAACATGTTTGTAGTGTAATTCTTGTTTATATGGTGTTTAATGTGAGCGAATAAGGGAGTTGTTTCACGTTATCTGTGGGTAATGCTAGTAACATTTGTGCGCTAGCTAAGTCATGTTAGCCTCCTGCATTAATCTCTGTAACCGCGTTGTTCCATCAGTAAGGTGAAAGGAAACTGTTAGCTGGTTTCAGTTAAAGTTATAGGAAATAGACCAGCCAGTACATGTTATGTTGTCTATTGTTACTGGTCATTTTCTCTGTGTGTTAAGGGCTGATTAATACATGGCCATTACACGTAATGCTACAAAAGTAACGCAGGCCAGTTATTACAATGGAAGCCGCCAGTAACACTGAATTGTTTTGCTGTGTTTCAGTGCAATAAATCTTCATGTGCACCTGAATGAACCCTGTCGTCCTTCAGTGTGTAACATTTATAAACTCCTTGTTTGGCTTAGGTGGCCGATAAACAGTACATATGATTGTGGGGGTAGATCCAGGGAGCTGTAGTGCAGTGTATTCAAATGAATAGGAGGGAGGGGCAGAGACGGAGCACTTTCCAGTGCCTCTGGTGAATTATCGCGAGACCTCCGCCCCTCCCCGAGATGCGAGGTTGACAGGTGTAAACAAACTCAGATGGAGTGGAGTCGTTGAGAGAAACAAAGTCATTAGGCTGTTGCCATGTTTCAGTCAAACAAAGAAAGTCCAGCTTACGATCACAGAGGAGATCATGTACGAGATGTCCCTTACCAGTGAGAGAGCGGATGTTTAATAGACCAAACTTGATGCTGGAGTTACCATGCCTGACAGTAGGCTTAGTTGATCTAGCCAGGTGGGCCATCACACTGTGGTCAACAGCCCAGTCAGTCTTGCAGGGAGGACGACGAGTTTTTGACCAGATGGAAAATTTTGAGTTAGTGTCACTGATGTTGAAATTCCGCCGAAGCCCTCGGTGGATATACCTGCGGCGGCGCTGGAAGGCGATGTCCGGGTAGAAGTATAGAGCCACAGGTGGAGAGACAGCCAGGCAAAAACGGAGCCGCAAAAGACCGTAACAGAGTACTGGAGAAGACCTGTCGCCGGGTGATGAATGATGGATAAAAAAACCCAGGTGAGCACGAGCCACACCAACACCCTGTGGATCCGCATCTTAATCAGGGCCGAGCACTGAATACAAACGGAGGGACCGAACAACCAGCTGACAGCTGCAGCGCAAGCAATAGAAGCCCGCAAATATTGCGAAAACAAGTCAAAACAGGGTTGCGCCTTAGATACTTGATTTAAATTGTCGTCAGCAACTTAAAAAAATATAATAAAAATAGTAATAGTAGATAATAATAACCGGTGAGCAGCGGCAGCCAAGCGCCAGCGCGACCGGAAGTAAAGCCGGAGTATGGCGGATACATTGAGCTACACTATATTTATGTGACCACCCAGACTTTCAGCTTTGATCTGTGCAATGTGATAGACTGTAAAGGCTATAATGAAAGCTGGAGAGGTTATGATGTTTATCTGTGCATATTTGGACATGGAGTTCCAGGATACCAGAAGTGGTGTCCAAGTTGGAGTTTTGTGTGGTGGCATTCCAGGCCGGGGTACTGGGGGGAACAAATGGAATCAACAGAGGGTAAGATAAAAAGTAAGAATAGTTTTTCCTTTGTTAGAGCCCAATTGGCAACTGGTACAGGCCTGAACCCACTACTATTAAAAATTAAAAACCTGAATTGGAACCCATTTTCCAGGAGACCAAACTTCCCAGGACAATGTCACGACTCCAAAGAAGACTCCTTTTATTTAATCATAGGAGTGGATCAGGCCGGTGCAGACACAATGGGCATAATAAAGGTAAGACTACATCGGGCATTAAGCCCAAACCACAGTGTGACCCGTGCTAATGCAACGGAGATCACCGCCACCACAGCCGAGTAAACATTCAGACCTTTTGCGGAGCCCTTTGTAAACTATCTGAATATCATCTCCCCAGAGAGCGTTGTGCAAGTAGAGACGGGTTACATAGACAAAAATACATCATGGAGAAGTTCACTCAGAATAACACCTCTGAGTGAAAGTTGGATCACATCTTGGAACAGCTCACTGCGGTCATGAGTTCTCAGAATCTGCTCTTTGAGCACAAGAATGACAAGACCACGGAGTGCAAGTTTGATAACATCATGGAGAAGCTCGTGGCTTTCCAACGGGAGATTGAGAGACCAGTGTCGGAGTGTTAAGAACAGCTTTGAAATTCTCATGAGTTGTTCGCTCTAAAGAAAAACCACAGTGCGGCTATCCCTTCGGCGCCAAGGGTGGAGCAGAACAAAAACACGGTTAGACAAGGCGGGAAAAGGGCAGTGATCTGTCCATCAGTATGAAGTTGGTGTGTGCTTTGATGAACAAAAACTCGAGACCGGTAGTAGGAAGATGGGAGACTCGTGTTTCACTGGAATAGTGGTGAATTAAAACATCCTTTGTTGGGGAAATTTAGGTGTAAATGCATCCATACAGGCAAGACAGAGGCAGATCAGGCAGGGAAAACAAGGCAAACATTAGAAATATTATGTGGAGCAGGGAAATAATTCTATTGCTATTGTTAAATAATCATCATCATTACCATTGCATTAATAATATAATCTGCAGCATTGATATTGTATTCAGAGGTTTAAACAGTGTGTGTGTCTTCAAGAAAGACTAAGTTGCAGTTGACAGGAAGTTGCAGAGAGGTTGCAGGACTGAACCCGAAAGTGATTCTGAGGAGCAGGTTAGACGAGCTATTTGAATTACTAGGTTATTCAAATTGTCTGTTATACTTTATATTCTTTACTAAGCTCTTAGTAGAGGTTCTTGATTAAAACATTTATTCAACATAGTACATGTAGTTTCAGTTAGGTTATTACACATAAGGATGAGCCTCTGGTCTGGTAAAAGGTCAGAAGTGCAACGGGTGAATTGAGAGAACATTTGAGGACGACACACACACCCACACACACACACACTCAGTTAGAGAGAATCATTTATAGGTGGAAGTTTAATCATGTTTTGCTTGGGGTTGCAAAAAGAGCAGTTTGTCGCAGAACTGCTGCTGAGGTGTCAAGATGACAAGAGAGCATCCGGCAGTGACAGGAAGTACCTGTTATGAAGATGGAAGACGATGTTCTTTTTAAACTATGTTAAAAGTCATTGTGGTTTTGAATGGATCTATGTATAAAATGTATCTGTGACGCATGAAGGGGCGTCATTAAATCAAACCCTGATGTTATAAAATAATTGTTTGTGCTTTAGTAAGTCGGAGATCACTTGCTGTCTGCGTACAGAGTGTTCTTCCCACGCGTGTATTCATTAAAATCATCGTTTGACTTCACCCGGCCGGATCAGTGTGGTTATTCTTCAATCACCTCTTGTACCCTTCCTCAATATTGAACCCTTAACAATTATAACAGAAATATAGGATTAATATAACATACAATTAGGGAAAATGTAAGGAACACAATGTAAATTATATTGTAAAGTCATTAAAACAGCATAGTCTGATGAAAAGAAACATTTAATTGGGTAGGGTGATGATAATAATAATAATATTAAAAAATATGTGCAAGATGGGCATGCATGCTTGTACCCAGAATTTAACAACTATAAAGTTGTAGCATGCCAGTACCTTACCCCATCCATTATACACACACTTTCAGAAAAGGATATGGTCAATATCTTTACAAATACTATCTGAACTTAAACAGATAGCATAAGTTAAATGGGATATTCCTTCTGCTTCTCCTGCTTCTCGTGTACACCCTCAGGGCCTGCGGTCAGCCAGCGGCTGATATGATAATTAATCCTGTAAAATAATATTCCTTCTGTTTATGAATCTGTTTGCATGGATTTCTCAATCTGTTTCCTCTGTTAGCAAAAGTTGTGCATGCATTTTGGCATGCTGCTCTCCAAGACTACAAGCTGTGTTAAAGTTGGAAGTAACGGCCGATGTTCCACTCTTGAAGATCAGCTGTGCCCATTTGTTGCACATTGTGGAAATGGAGCAGTTGAGGCCCTTGCAGGCTACCGTACTCACAATTTCCCCAAACTGAGCGACCCCTTAAGAAATTCATGCTCACTGTTTCATAAACAAAAGGGATTACATTTTACAATATCAAATTTTATTTTCTGACCTTTTCATAAATGAAACACGCCACCAGGCAATCTATTTTCATTTTTATTTCATCCATTCAGAGTATTCCTTAGGAACACTGAACTCAAGAATCAGTTACAGCTTTCTTCAGTAGGTTTTGGTTTGGCTTTGTTATCAAAAAAGAAAAGATCAGCTAATCAGTTTCATTGTAGGCTTCACCATGTTTTTCACACACATTGTGGAGTGTGCAACATGCAGCAATTATAGTGGGAAGAGTGTGAAATAGAAGCTGACAAACAGCTGCACCACCGAGTGACACTTTATTTTATAAACTTCACAACAGGTTTCATGTTGTGACCTGTGGAGGTGAAAAGACACAAAACCTGTTTTACAGCTTTTGAGCTGCAGGCAGGATTGAAACACACCTTAGTTAAAAGTCAAACAGCAACATTTGTCTCCTCCCCTCACGTCACTCAAATGCGACAAACCAGGACACAGGATGTTCTTTGTCCTCAGTAAAGAGAGACGCACAGACGATCAGACTGAGCTCAGACCAAACTAGCAGCTTCCTCTGAGTGAGTCCAGCTACAGGAGAGAAAAGTGGAAAACTCCAACACTGCTGCTTCAAGCTGCTGACGCTCCACACACTGAATGTGAGTTTGAGCAAAAACACGACTCAAAGCAAGTTTCAGTGAAGGTGGTAGAAGAGGGAGGGGAGCCAGGACTGTAGTGATGTGTCGGTCGCAAACGAAATGGGTCTTAGAGCCGAATCTTTGACGTGAACGACACGAGCCGGCTCCTTATCGCGGGCCGTGGGTTTATTTTTTCTTTCTCTCACCCTCTCTCTCTCTCTCTCTCTCGCACTTTTTTTCCGCTTCACTCAGCATGCAGCCTTGTGCTTTGCGCTGGGCAGAGGGGGGAGGAGGGAGCGACAGAGAAAGAGAGCCAGGGACAACAACGTCACATTAGAAAGGTATAGTAATCATCCACAACTATTTTCAGTTGCAGATGATAAAGGATTCAGAAAGTTTATTCATGCAGGCCCATATGACAGAGAATATGCATGTTCTTTTTGTTTTCATATTTTAATTTATATTTAATTGTTGTGGTTTGCAGTGTTTTGTGTTGTTTCGCTTTAAATTCGTTTAAAAGGAAAAAGCTGAAAATTTTAATAGTTAAAAGTTGAAATGTAAATAGTTGTTTTTTGTATTATATGATTTATTTATTACATTTTATGTGGCATCAATAAATAAAAGTTTAATTACGGTGGCCCCTAGAGACAAAACACGTACAAACTTCTAAACACGTACAAAAGACAACAGAAGTGCTCCAGGATGTTGGGCGCAGTGTTGGGCTTTTGTTACTTAGTGGCTGCACAAGCCAGCAAGTACCGACGACCGGATTTAGTGTGTGGTAATAACAAGTAAATTAACATTTTTTTTTAAATTATTTGAATATATATGAGTGCTTCTGTATAAATACACAAACCATACACACATGCTTTCAATTGTGTAATTTAACTGATCTAGGTAGCTCTGTTTTGGAAGTTCAGTTAATGCTAGAAATGTCATGATCCGGAGTCTGTGACTCCGTGTTTATGTTTTAGTTTATCAGAATCAGAATCAGAATACTTTATTGATCCCTGGGGGAAATTATTTTTTGTTACAGTGCTCCATTATAAACCAACACTAAGACAAGACAGACAATACGCTAACTAAGAATGGTACAATATATACATATATATACATACATACATACATACATACATACATACATACATAAGTCACTCATAAATAAATAGCTGTTTATTATTATTCTTTGGTTTTGGTTACAAACTTCCTTTGGGTGTTTGTACTCTTCTGTTTCATGGTTCATGTTCCTATGTTCTGTGTCCCCCAGTCTGTGTTAAGGTTGTGGGTTATGTCATTACGTGTATGTTTTTCCTGTTTTACTTTGAAGATCCGTGTCTGATCTCAGTGTGTTCAGTTTACTTTCCCCTGTCTCGTCAGGTCGGATTACTCCCAGCGGTGCCCTCCTTTTGTGTCTCATTCCCTTGTTATCCTTCTGTGTATTTAAACCTCATGTCTGCCTCTGTTAGTTGCTGGTTCGTCTGTGTTGTTCCCCTCGGTCTCCCTGCATCTTCGTTCTGTTTTGTTTTATTAGTTTTGCCCAGTTTAGGTTTTCCAGTTTCATGTTCACCCTTCACACTTCTGTTTGTATCTACTCTGTTCAATAAATACAGTGGGGCAAAAAAGTATTTAGTCAGCCACCGATTGTGCAAGTTCCCCCACTTAAAATGATGACAGAGGTCAGTAATTTGCACCAGAGGTACACTTCAACTGTGAGAGACAGAATGTGAAAAAAAAATCCATGAATCCACATGGTAGGATTTGTAAAGAATTTATTCGTAAATCAGGGTGGAAAATAAGTATTTGGTCAATAACAAAAATACAACTCAATACTTTGTAACATAACCTTTGTTTGCAATAACAGAGGTCAAATGTTTACTATAGGTAAACCAGACGTGACAAGAAATGTGTTTTGGAGTTTGTAGGTGCTTTGTCTCTAGGGGCCAACGTATATATTTATATATAAACATATATAAATAAAACCACTTTTTTTACATTAGTAATTCCTTTTCTGCATAATTTTATATTGTTGTTAATAATAAATTAATTAAAGCAACAAAACAACCTGAAGAGCCGGTTCTCTAAAAAGAGCCGGAAATCCCATCACTACAGGACTGACTGTACTTCCTGTCTGCTGTTTTCAGCTTCACTCACAGACTCAATGGCTTCCAGATCAGAGGAGGATCTCTGCTGTCCGGTCTGTCACGAGGTCTTCAGAGATCCTGTTATTCTGTCATGTAGCCACAGCTTCTGTAAAGACTGTCTGAAGAGATGGTGGAGAGAGAGACCAACACACGAGTGTCCAGTTTGTAACAGAAGATCTTCAAAGTCTGATCCACCTTTAAACCGAGCTTTAAAGAACCTGTGTGAGTCGTTCTTACAGGAGAGAGATCAGAGAGCTTCAGAGGATCTCTGCAGTCTGCACTCTGAGAAACTCAAACTCTTCTGTCTCGATCATCAGCAGCCAGTGTGTGTCGTCTGCAGAGACTCAGAAAAACACACCAACCACAGATTCAGACCCATCGATGAAGCTGCACAACAACACAAGAAGGAACTTCAGGAAACTCTGGAGCCCTTAAAGAAGAAGTTAAAGGTTTGTGAAGAAGTTCAAGTGAAGTTTGATCAAACAGCAGAACACATTAAGGTCCAGGCCCGACACACAGAGAGGCAGATTAAGGAGCAGTTTAAGAAGCTTCAGCAGTTTCTAGCAGAGGAGGAGGAGGCCAGGCTGGCTGCACTGAGGGAGGAAGAGGAGCAGAAGAGTGGGATGATGAAGGAGAAGATGGAGGCTCTGAGCAGAGAGATAGCAGCTCTTTCAGACACAGTCAGAGCCACAGAGGAGGAGCTGAGAGCTGAAGACGTCTCATTCCTGCACAACTACAAGGCTGCAGTGGAAAGAGTCCAGCGCTGCCCCCTGCTGGATGATCCACAGCTGCCCTCAGGAGCTCTGATAGACCAGGCCAAACATCTGGGCAACCTGACCTTCAACATCTGGAACAACATGAAGGACATGGTCTCCTGCACTCCTCTCATTCTGGACCCAAACACTGGTCATCCAGAACTCATCCTGTCTGAAGATCTGACCAGTGTGAGACGAGGAGGAGAGAGGCAGCAGCTTCCTGATAATCCAGAGAGGTTTGATTATTCCTACTCTGTCCTGGGCTCTGAGGGCTTTAACTCAGGGACTCACAGCTGGGATATCGAAGTTGGAGACAGTGCATGGTGGCAAGTGGGTGAGTTAGCAGAAACTGTGCAGAGTAAGACAGACATGCAGTCTAGATTATGGAGAATATGGTTATATAAAGGTAAATACTCAGCATGCTCACCATCAACTCAAAAAACTGATCTCTCAGTAGAGAAGAAGCTCCAGAGGATCAGAGTGAATCTGGACTGGAACAGAGGAAAGCTGTCGTTCTCTGATCCTGATACTAACACACACATACACACCTTCACACACACTTTCACTCACAGAATGTTTCCATACATTTTTATTGATACTAAAATGAAGGTGTGTCCGTTGCAAGTGTCAGTGTCAGTGCAGCAGATGAGTTGAGGATGATGATGTTTCTAATGTTGTTTCCTGTCAGTGAGTTGAAGCTGTTAAACTGCAGCTGTCCTCCTGCTGCCTCGTTGTTCCAAAGCTCTTTGTTTCTCTTTTAGTTTCACTGTTTCTTTCTGTTTCTGCTGTCCACCTTTTCACATGGAAAATCATTTCACTGTTTCTCACTGAATGACTCCCCAAACTAGATTTGAAATTCTATCAAGTTTCTAATCATTACAAGTGATTCATGTTTCTATTTGATGTGTAAATGGAGATGATTTAGTTTGCTGGGATATGGACTGACATGTGTTGAATGGGAGGAGCAGTTTGTTGTTGTCTTCTTGTCTGTTTATGACAACAATAAATATGTTGTTGAAACAATGATTCATGTTTAACTCCATATATGAAATGTTTCTGATCTTTGAATTCTGTTTGATTAAAGACTTTCTTCATGACACAAATGAGATTTCAGTGTATTAATAGAACTAAATAAGCTCAGAGTTGAAAGGCTGGAGTATTATGTAAAAATTATGAATTGTTCATCAAATTGCCCTTCGACAGACTGGCGACCTGTCCAGGGTGTACCCCGCCTCTCGCCCTATGACAGCTGGGATAGGCTCCAGCGCCCCCCACAACCCTGAAAAGGATAAGCGAAAGTGAATGGATGGATGGATGTTTATAAAATAAATAAAGCTGTGTGTTATTGTTTTAATATATACACGATGCAAATTTGCTCATAAATGGGTTGGCGCTTCATGTTTTCAGAGTCAAGAGCTTCATTCAGTGTTAATGTTTGGATTTGAAATATTGCCGGTAGACATAGAGTGCAGAGGGTTTTTCATCATGCTTACACGTACACCAGTGATGGCTTTTTATAAGTCTCTGGGTCACAGAGTCCAAACAAGATGTCCTGAACTGGGCCTTAGAATCAACTGAAGGATAACATTCGATAGTCAAAGCTACACAGGGTGTGTTTTTGTGTCCATGTTTCTCTTATTTCAGGAAAAGGAACAGGAACGGCCAAAGCAAATTAAATCTTTCTAAACCACAAATATTTCTTCTTAAATATTTGAACACAACAACAGTCAAATAGTGAAAAATAGGAAGTAAGCATGGTGCGACTGGAGTCGTGTGTGTCAAGACTGATTTCAGCAGGCATGGAGAGAGGGGAGAGTAGAGTGAACAGGTATTGTTTAGAAGGGTTCAGCAAATCTGAGCTGGCAGCAATCGCTTCAGAGTGTCAGGTCAGAACACTTGCAACTTTTCAGATGCAAGAGGAACAAACTGCCAGAGTCCAGGAATAAAGTTGTCATTCTTTATACTTCAAGAATGGCCCACACGTGGGCGAGAGTGTGGGGTGTGAGTGTTTGTGGTTTGGTCTTATGAACGCACACACTGTCGGTTGTGCGGCTGCCATTTGTCTCTGAACTGAAGCTGCATGTGCGCACATGAGCCAGCTTCAAACTTGGCAGTTTTGTGTCTGGATTAATGCAGGAAGATGTTAAATATTTGAAATACTGTATTTGAGTTTCTGATAATACCTGTAAATACTGTATTACTATACATCAGAAAGAACTGCGTTTTTCCACATTATTACTTCTGGTTTTATTTGCCAACTTCAGAAATTATTTTTGAGAATAATAAAAGAAATGTTTGAAAAGAAACAATGTAAACAATCATGGATAAATACTATATGATGACAAGATTATATTTCTAAAGGAAAAAGCTGCTGTAATGAGAAAAAAAACATTTGGTTCTGAGCACAATTATCTGTAGTTTGTTTTCATTGAGGAACACTTCTGCATTACAGAGACAGCCTTGTTTGTCCTGACAACTCCTGTGTGAATGTAGATGAACATCAAAGTGTCAGATAGAGATACACCACATGTAGCTGTAAAAAAGATTACTTATACTCACTGTAGAGGATCCAAAGGGACACCTGATGACAATGTTTAGAATCAGCAGCTTATTTAAACCATTTACTAGCCACCAACATGAGGTCATGACCTGAAATAGTTTTCCAAAAGTCTTGAAGGAGTTCCCAGAGATGCTGAGCACTTGTTGGTCCTTTTGCCTTCACTCTGCGGTCCATCACATCCCAAACCATCTCAACTGGATTTAGGTCAGGTGATTGTGGAGGTCAGGCCATCTGGACAATAAGTCTCACTATCTGTTTAACAGATAGGTTATGAAGTTACAATTCCCCACTGTTTGTATTTGTATGTGTGTAGAACATATTTGTGATATTATCCTTTATGTATATATGTGTATATGTGAAGTGCTTTGAGGGTCTCGACATTACTAAAACATGTTATCAATACATAAAATAAAGAAGTATTGTAACCCCTATAGCCATGGTTACTAGTATTTTCTTGTTTTTACCTGGTATTATTTCCGACGCCCCTTGAACACACTTTGATTTTCCGTAGTTCAGTGAATGCAACAAAAGCACGTTGCTGCATTAAGCTAGGCAAAACGAGCAATTAACAAGCTACACAGTGAGTCTTTTGGTATAAAATAAGTGTTATAAAGTATTTTCAACAGTCTCTAACTTAAAGTTATGTACTTTTCAGAGGCCTTTATGTGTTTTACTCTCGACCAAAACCAGGCAGAGCGTGTAATTGTTTCTTGGGAATTCCGGTGAGTTACTAGAGATGATAAGTTAGCAGGAAAACTTATGCTAATTTTACATGTGGTAAACACTGCAACAGTGCGAATTCTGTATTGTCTAAAAAAAGCTAAAACCAGTCGGAGTACTTGAATTGTGTGTGAAATGGAATGTCGTATTTTATTTTATTGTCTATTTGATTGGGCATCTTCACAGATGTGCAAAACTAATGCAGGATGCACTTTTCTTTTAGCCATAAATGTTGTCCAGTGCCTTTTCTGCACTTTGTCATTTCAGTTATAGGTTAATACATGTAAATAAGTTATTTAAAACTAGTTACCTTACAAACATTTCATGATGTGATTACATATGCCTTAAAAAGGGGTATTTAAATACAATTGATTGTAATGCTGTAAAGCAATACAAATGGAATTCATAGAGACAGAACAATGTTAAAACAACAGTGTACTTGATTTTGAAAACTTTATGAGATCTCATTTTATTTAGAAAAACTGTTAAGAACTATTTTGTTTATTGCTCTGTACTGTATGTGCAGACTGTTTTTTTGTGATCCTGGATCTGAAGTGGTTCTGGATATGGATGGCGAGCCAGACCCTGTGAAAACTCTTGGCGAATCCAAAAGCAGTGTGGCCAGCTGTTCTGGATGCAGGAGTAGAGCTACAGTCTGAATTACTTCGAATCGCAGGATTTCAGATAAGCAAGAGCAAAAACTGCTTACTTGATACAGATTGTTTCTCTGGGAAACAGTTGAACTCCCAATATCTTGCACATCAGGAGTCAGGTCTAAAGAGACTACTTATTTTATTTTATTTTATTTTGTTGTTATTCTCAAAAGAGCGCTCTTCTCTGTTGATCTTCTGTTAATTTTCTATGCTGTTTACATTGGATTATTGCACCACTGTAACATTGTAATAAATCTGCCGACTGTTCAACACTCAATTCTCTCAAATTTATTTTACTCCTCTCGAATCTAGTCTATAAGTTTAACCCTACTATACTAAGCAGGTGTTACATAAAAGTATCAATCACAATCCCCAACAGTGTCATCAGCAATGCACCTCCACACCATCACACCTCCTCCTCCATGCTTCACAGTGGGAACTTTGGTGTTAAGTGATGTGGTTGAAAAGGCCCACCTGTGTAGGGAAAACCATTTCAGGTGACTACATCATGAAGGTCACTGAGACAAGGTGAAGGGGTTCAGGAATCTAAATATATATATATATAACATATAACATCGACTAACAGGTGTGATGAGATGAGTGAGTGCACTTCCTGTGAGGAGAATAATGGTAGTTCAAGCCGGAATGATACACAGGATAAAGCTCAGACCTTTGTTAACCGTGTAGATTAAGTTTTGGTTGGAGGTGGAGACAACGCTCAGCAGCAGCTAGCTTCAAAGTAAAACAGGAAGCTCACAAACTGTTTTACAAAGACCAACTCAGGGACACGAACAGAACATGAGGGGGGAGAATACAGGTTGGAGTAATAAAACACTGAACACCAGAATCAAACCATGAGAACTAATACAAAATCAGAAGAAACTAGAAAATAATAACAATAAACTCAAAGCAATGGGTCACTGACCCAGGACCATGACACATAGTGGGCAACAGAGCATTTACTTTCAGCTTCTCTGACCTTCACATACTGACCTGTTCACTATGATCATAACACCTCTATTCATTTATATTTTGTAGTGCTCATTATTCATTTTTCATTGTTTTTACTGCTTTAAAGAGAGTGCAATGTTTTACAACTTTAATGTAACACCATCCACTCATTTTGACACTATGTGGCACCGAAAAGATGAAGGTAGCTGATGTCCACAGCTGTGCAAACACATGAGTGAGAATGAAAGAGACATAGGAGAGTTCACCTATAACATGAGGAGACATGTTACAGCAGAATGTGAGCACAGAAATGGATGCTTCTGTCTTCCAGCAAGAATCAGAGGACATGAGTGGCTGTAGCTCAGGTGGCAGAGCAGGTCAGCCACTAATCAGAAGGTCCGTGGTTCGATCCCAGGCTGCCTCCTGGCTGCATGCCAAATATCCTTGGGCAAGATACTAACCCCATGTTTGCCTACTGGTGGTGGTCAGAGGGCCCGGTGGCGCCTGTGTCCGGCAGCCTCGCCTCTGTCAGTGCGCCCCAGGGTGGCTGTGGCTGCAATGTAGCTTGCTATCGCCAGTGTGTGAATGGGTGAATGACTGAATGTAGTGTAAAGCGCTTTGGGGTCCTATGGACTAGAAAAGCGCTATACAAATGCAGGCCATTTACCATGAGTGGACAGAACAACTTTTCCTAATCTATGACTAATGATTTTACCATTTCTGTATTTGATTTGATTTGATTTGATATTTTGGAAGGGTTGGGTCGGGACTGCTATCACTCAATGCCTATAGATCAAAAAGTGTATAATTCCCATCTAACATGTGTGTATGTGTGGCAACGCAAGGGAGTGATGATGAGAGGGTAAAAAGGGAAAGCAATCATGATGCACGCACACTAGGGTGGTGGTGTGGTGACTGCAAGCTCAAAAGCTTTACTGTTACAAGGAAAAACCTGAAAGCACCACCCATATTACTTACGGCTTGTATATTGTACATTTTATATATATATGTTTTTCCCTATGTTAATACTGTCCATATGTACATAGCGCTGCAGAAGTGTACCCCCCCCCCCCCCCCCCCCCCCCCAGCATGTTACACTGAGTAGGAGATGCTCTGTATCTCATTGTACAACTGTATAGTGACAATAAAGGCATTCTATTCTATTCTATTCAGTCACGCCCACTTTAGGCTTTCAGCTTCTGAATAAGGGAAACAAAAGTTTTGAATATATCCAAAACATGAAAACAGTCGTCCTCTTCACCCTCTGTAGTCACTGTAGAAACACACATGCTAACTAGTACCCATCACGTTATAGAGCTGGGCACTCCCTTAACCACACGCAAAGCAGAATAGACAAAGTGGGAAAAAAGGGAAGGGCAAAGCAGCAGCTCTTCTGTAACACAGCCCAGAGTAGCAGTAGTGGCTCCGCTGAAAGAAAATATTAAGTGCAAACCAGGTATCTAGAATGTGCAATAAATTGTGCAAAGTCCTGTTAAAACATTTACACTGACCATTTCCAGTCAGATGATGGGGGTGTGATTAGGCCTCACTGAAAGTAGAAACCTATATTTAATAGTCTTTTGTGCATTACTGCACAATTTAGATAGAACTGTTCCCCCTTTGGAAGGCCATGACAGAAACTGTATCCCATGTACTAAACCCATAAATACTCATCAACCTATATTCTCTCAGACCAGGGCCAACAGTTTGTATTCTCTGTATTTGTATCTGAATTTCTAGACGATAAAGACTTCAAAACATCATCCCTAAAACGACCCAACTTGAAAGAAAGGATGAACCATTGAGGTAAAGATTGTTTCATATGTTGGTTGGCTCAGAGATTATTAAATCTCCGTCAGTACCGGCGTACAATCGCAGATTATGTAATAGACTTTCGGACCGCAGCTGCAGAGGCAGGCTGGCCGGGTCAAGCCCTTCAGGAAGTTTACCTCTGTTCCTTGAATGAAGCTATGAAAGATCAAATGGCCTCACCTGACAAGCCAGCCACCTTTGAGGCGTTAGCCTCTCTCTCCCTTTGTATTGATAATTGTCTGAGGGACAGAGAGGGAGAAAAGAGTTATAGTTACCAACGTTCGCATGTGATTCACAAGCCCTGTCTTCTTCTCTCGGTGTCATTAATCATAAACCAGGTCACTCACTTATTTCAGGCTCTTGTTGATTCAGGCTGTGAACATAACCCCTTGATTTGTATCTGGCTAGTCAGTTAAATATACCTCTCCTGCCCCTGGATTGCCCTTTTCTGGCCAGTGCTAACGGTAACCATAGAGAGAAACTGCTTTTCTTCATCATCTGTTCATGGTTCAGGGTTCAGGGGTGGCCGCTATTTATCATGACCTCCATCCAAGAGATTTTCAATAACAGTAAAGCCCTGTCACTTCCACCATTCCACGACTGCACCATAGAACTCCTTCTCAGTGCCAGTCTACCCACCAGTCACCAGTACAATCTGTCAAAACTAGAATGAGTTGCCATGGAAAACTTCAATGGGTGCAGGGTTTGTTTTTGTAGGGGAAAAGGATGACTTGCTGTGCCCCTGACTTCCAGGGCCTCAAAGAAAAAAAAATATAAAAAAATACCCCCTTCCACTCATCAGCTCTACATTTCAGCTGCACAATATTCACCAAACTCCACCTCTGAAAAGCATACCATTCGGTTCATGGTGTGCCAGAAATAAGGTACAGACTCTGCATCCTGCGTGACTTTTGTAGCCTTTATTCCACACCTCACAGGCCATGGTCAAATATAATATTAGACTTTGTCACTGGTCACCCAGTTTCCTCTGGGAAAACAATCATGCTTACCGTCATAATCCCAGAAAAGCTCCCCACTGCTTCCTAAACCGCAAAAACACTGGTTGAACAGGTATTCAGGTTACATGGGATACCTATGGAAATAGTGTCAGACAAGAGACTACAGTTTGTTCCACAGGTCTGGAAGAGGTTTTGTATGGCCCTAGGGGCCAAAGCCATATCTCAGTTTGGGATATCTCCCTTAGGCTAATGGTCAGACTGAGCGCTTCAATCAGGAGCTAGAAGCCACGCTCTGCCGCATCACTACCCATATCCCGGGTCTCCTGGTACACTTACCTTCCATGGGTCGAATATGCTCACAACAAACTCACTTCTTCTGCTACAGGTCTCTCTCCATTTGAGGCATTGT
Source organism: Simochromis diagramma (assembly GCF_900408965.1). Taxonomy (NCBI): domain Eukaryota; kingdom Metazoa; phylum Chordata; class Actinopteri; order Cichliformes; family Cichlidae; genus Simochromis; species Simochromis diagramma. The sequence goes on along the minus strand of NW_024387042.1, from coordinate 396,003 downwards.
TAGGTTATTAACCCCTGCTGTTCCCATAGCAGGAAACTGAATTTGCTGTGCCGTCAGTACAGCATCACCTTTAGTGCTGCTGCCAGGCTGGACACGGGAGGCCCTGCTTCGTTCGGTGACACGGCAGCTTCATTATGCCAACCAACAGCATACAGGGGCTCCTACATACTCCCTGTCACAAGAGGTGTGGCTGGCTGCAAAAGACATTCCGCTCCGGACATCTTCTCGCAAACTTTCACCTAGTATCCTCGGCCCTTTGATATTGACACAGTGCTAAGTCCTGCAGCTGTCATGCTCAAGCTTTCTTTCATCCATGTGGGTCCATCTCACATTCCGCGTGTTCCAAATCAAAGTGGTGCTTTTAAGTGCTCTGTGCCCACCATCCGAACTCTTGCCTCCACCCCAGCTCATCAACGGACCCCCGGCCTACTCAGTCCGGCGTATCTTAGATGTGTGGTGGCACGGCAGGGGTCAGTAGTTTCCAGTTGACTGATGGTCTGAATGAGTGGCTGTATTCTTCCATAGAGCTGGAGTTTCCACCCCTGGGTGGAGCTACCTCATTTCAATGACGATTTGCAATTTGGGCTGCCTGCATTCAAGACTAGTGCTCTAGATAATGCTTTGCCAGATCTTCTGCTAACCTGCGTTAGTGTGAGTCTGCCAGGTTGCTCCATCATAAAGTTCAACGTATGCTTACCTGGTGTTTTCTTGCTGTGGTTTTCAGGAATCCTCTGGTCCAATATTTTAGTCTTTGTGATACCACTACCAGGCGCTGGTCTGTTTGGTAATTCCCCTGCGTGCCTCCCTGCCACTGCTCAAAGGATTCACAGAAAACACTCCCTCTGGACCTTGGCTTCTGGACACTTACCCGGACCACTTTGACTGTCTTCCCTTCAGCCTCCACCTGAAAAACCTGTAAGACACTTGCTGTTATTTAGTCTTCTTATCTGTCAGGGCTAATGAGCGGTATGGATTCAGGTGCGGAGCTCTGGGTTGAAGCCGACAGTGCATTTAATTACAGTGCTTGAAATACAGTCTCCAAACAGTGAGATATCCAACAATGTCCTTTCTCTAAATCCCAAAAGTGGTGAAGGCGAGTTTCCCCATGAGGTCGGTGTGCACTCCTTCCGTGTGAATTCCTCGTCCCGAAAACACCAGTGAATCCCTCTTCTCCACTCCTCCGCCCCATACTTCTCCACCTGAGAGACGAGCAAACATAACAGCGGATAAGAAGGCTTGCCTTGCTATGCGGGTCATAAGATCACGAGCACACTTATCTACCGAGCTCCGAGTACAATCCAGCGTCGACTGCCGTCTGGACACACTGTTAAATACCTCCGTGTAGTGAGGAATGATTAGCGGCAGCTGGAGCTGAAGGTTATCCCCACTGCGAGAGTCACCACATTCCCAAACCAGAAACCGTGGATGGACAGATCGATCCGCACTGCAGTAAACGCCAGGACCGCCTCCTACAACGCGGGTCTCGCCACTGGCGATATGAGCGCCTACAAAGCGGCCTCATACGGCGTGCGGCGCGCGGTGAGAGATGCCAAACGCAGGTACCGGGAACGTGTGGAGTCCCGCTTCCACCAGGGCGACACACGGAGTATGTGGCACGGACTACGCACCATTACGGACTACAAAGCCAGGGACACTGCGCCGATCAACGCCGACTCTGCATTCACCAACGAGCTGAATCGGTTCTACGCCCGTTTCGAGGTTAGCCAGGCAGCTAATGCTATCTACCGCCTGACTACCGAGGACAGTGACGTCATCAGCGAGAGACCGGTGACCAGCATCGCGGAGCATGACGTCCCAGCGGCACTGAGGAGAGTGAACACAAGGAAAGCGGCGGGGCCAGACGGCATCACCGGCCGTCTGCTGCGCTGCTGTGCTGACCAGCTAGCAGGTGTGTTCACTTACATCTTCAACGAGTCCCTGGCGAAGTCTGTGGTCCCCACATGCTTCAAAAGATCCACCATCATCCCTGTGCCCAAGAACAGCAAACCCTCATCCCTGAACGATTACCGGCCAGTTGCACTGACCTCGGTAGTAATGAAGGTGTTTGAGAGGCTGCTGAAGAACATCATCTCCTCCGCCATCCCAGACACCACAGATCCGCTGCAGTTCGCCTACAGATCCAACAGATCCACAGAGGATGCCATCGCCCACGTCCTACACACCACTCTCAGCCACGTGGACAAGAAACAGGGTAACTATGTGCGAATGCTGTTTGTTGATTACAGTTCAGCGTTTAACACAATAGTGCCCTGCAGACTGTTCACAAAGCTGAGGGATCTGGGACTTAACAGCCGTCTGTGTGAGTGGGTGTTGGACTTCCTCACTGGCAGAACTCAGGTGGTGAGGGTGGGCAGGTGCTTCTCCAACAGCATCACCATCAACACAGGAGCACCTCAGGGATGTGTCCTCTCGCCACTGCTCTACTCCCTCTACACTTCAGACTGTGTGGCCACCCATGGCTCCAACACCATTGTGAAGTTTGCTGACGACACAGTGGTGTTGGGTGCCATCTCCAACAACGATGAGGCGGCCTACATGGATGAAGTGAAGAATCTGGCATCGTGGTGCCAGGACAACCACCTCCAGCTGAACGTCAGCAAGACCAAGGAGCTGGTGGTGGACTTCAGAAGGGGTCAGCACAGAGACTACAAGCCCATTATCATCAATGGAGCTCCAGTCGAGAGGGTGCAGTCCTTCAAGTATCTTGGTGTCCACATCTCCTCAGACCTGACATGGGCTGCCCACATTCAGGTCCAGACCAAAAAGGCTAGGCAGCGCCTGTATCACCTACGACAACTGAGGAAGTTCAGGGTCTCTCCAAAGATCCTCAGGATTTTCTATACAGGCGCTGTGGAGAGCATCCTCACACAGAACATGACATCGTGGTTCGGGAACAGCTGTGTGAAGGACCAAAAAGCTCTCCAGAGAGTGATCCGTACAGAAGAACGCTGCTGCAGGATTGCTCTCCCCCCGCTTCAGGACACCTACACCAGGAGATGCCGGACTAGAGCAGCGCAGATACTGAAGGACCCGTCCCATCCTGGCAACAAACTGTTCCAACTTCTGCAATCTGGTAGAAGGTTCCGCATCTTCCGGGCAAGGACAGAGAGACTCAAGAGGAGCTTCTATCCCCAAGCCATCTGTGCCCTAAACACACACACCCGCCCTCTCACATCATCTATAATTGACTGAGACAGGACTCTTCCAGACACTAAACCAAGGCACAATGTACATTTCAATTACTTTAATTTTAAATATGTTTATATTGTCTATCCTGTAAAATAGTCAGATGTCTATTCATATTAATGTACAGAATTCACCTGCTTGCTGCTACTACTGCACATTCACCCAGTGTATATACTACATATATATATATATATAATGTTTTCTTCCTCTACACCCCCCCCCCCCCCCCCAATTTTTTTTGTCGAGGAGCGTGTCAGGCTACATTTCACTGTGTGTTATACTTGTATAACTATGCATGTGACAAATAATAAAGAACCTTGAACCTTGAACCTCTTCCGGGTCAGAGGTCGGCCTTTCTCGCTCTCTCGGAGACGCCGCCCCTAGGCGTAGCCCGACCCGCAGAATAGGGAGGAAGAGAGAAAGAGAGGAAGGCGCACACACATCACAAATAAACAAGCAGGTCGTCCAGGGAGGACCGTCCGACCGTGACATTATCTGACCAAATTGCCACCATCAATTCAATTTCTCTCTCTGTGTTCCAGTGCAACTGTCCTCCCCTGCGTGGGCCACAATCTGCTCCCAGAGTTGTCTCCATAGCCCATGTGTCTGCTACATAACTCATGTTTCATAGTTCATAGATCATTTTTCGGCGTGAAAGGACACCGGAAACAATGCTCCCACAGGAGTTTCCGCACCGGAAGTAGCATATGCTAACGTGCACATAGTCAATCCACTTAACACACTGGTTACTGCTACAACTACACGTTTCTTTTCCAACTATTTATTAATGAGTGACTTTTATGGCTGTAGCTCAGGTGGCAGAGCAGGTCAGCCACTAATCAGAAGGTCCGTGGTTCGATCCCAGGCTGCTCTGGCTGCATGCCAAAGATCCTTGGGCAAGACTAACCCCAGGTTTGCCTACTGGTGGTGGTCAGAGGGCCCCGGTGGCGGCCTGTGTCCGGCAGCCTCGCCTCTGTCAGTGCGCCCCAGGTGGCTGTGGCTGCAATGTAGCTTGCTATCGGCACGATTGTGTGGTGGGTGAAGGACTGAATGTAGTGTAAAGCGCTTTGGGGGGTCCGATGGACTAGAAAACGCTATACAAAATGCAGGCCATTTACACATGAGTGGACAGAACAATTTTCCAATCTATGACTAATGATTTTACCATTTCTGTATTTGATTTGATTGATTGATATTTGGAAGGGGTGGTCGGGACTGCTATCATCAATGCCTTAGATCAAAAAGTGTAAATTCCCATCTAACATGTGTGTATAGTGTGGCCAACGCAAGGGAGTGATGATGAGAGGGTAAAAGGGGAAAGCAATCATGATGCACGCACACTAGGGTGGTGGGTGTGGTGACTGCAAGCTCAAAAGCTTTACTGTTACAAGGAAAACCTGAAAGCACCACCCTATTACTTACGGGCTTGTAATGTACATTATATATTATATGTTTTTCCCTATGTTAATACTGTCAATCTGTACATGGCTGCAGAAGTGTACCCCCCCCCCCCCCCCCAAGCATGTTTACACGGAGTAGGAGATGCTCTGTATCCATTGTACAACTGTATATGACAATAGGCAGGCTATTCATTCATTCAGTCACCCCACTTAGGCTTTCAGCTTCTGAATAAGGAAACAAAAAGTGTTGATATATCCAAAACATGAAAAAGTCGTCCTCTTCACCCTGTAGTCACTGTAGAAACACACATCGTAACGAGTACACCACACGTTATAGAGCTGGGCACTCCCTTAACCAACACGCAAAGCGAAATAGACAAAGTGGGAAAAAAAGGGAAGGGCAAAGCAGCAGCTCTTCTGTAACACAGCCCAGAGTAGCAGTAGTGGCTCCGCTGAAAGAAAATATTAAGTGCAAACCAGTATCTAGAATGTGCAATAAATTGTGCAAAGTCCTGTTAAAACATTTACACTGACCATTTCCAGTCAGATGTGGGGGTGTGATTAGGCCTCACTGAAAGTAGAAACCTATATTTAATAGCTTTTGTGCATTACTGCACAATTTAGATAGAACTGTTCCCCTTTGGAAGGCCATGACAGAAACTGTTATCCCATGACTAACCCATAAATACTCATCAACCTAATCTCTCAGACCAGGGCCAACAGTTTGTATCCTCTTATTTGTATCTGATTTCTAGAGAAAAGACTTCAAAACATCACCCTAAAACGACCCAACTTGAAAGAAAGGATGAACTTGAGGTAAGATTGTTCATAGGTTGGTTCGGCTCGAGATTATTAAATCTCGTCAGTACGGCGTACAATCGCAATTATGTAATAGACTTCGGACGCAGCTGCAGAGGCAGGCTGGCCGGCAACCCTCAGGAGTTTACCTCTGTTCCTTGAATGAAGCTATGAAAGATCAAATGGCCTCACCTGGACAAGCCAGCCACCTTTGAGGGCGTTAGCCTCTCTCTCCCTGTATTGATAATTGTCTGAGGGACAGAGAGGGAGAAAAGAGTTATAGTTAACACGTTCGCATGTGATTCACAAGCCCTGTCTTCTTTCTCGGTGTCATTAATCATAAACCAGGTCACTCACTTATTCAGGCTCTTGTTGATCAGGCTGTACATAACCCCTTGATTGTATCTGGCTAGTCATTAAATATACCTCTCCTGCCCCTGGATTGCCCTTTTCTGGCCAGTGCAACGGTAACCATAGAGAGAAACGCTTTTCTTCATCATCGTTCAGGTTCAGGGTTCAGGGGTGGCCGCTATTTATCATGACCTCCATCAAGAGATTTTCAATAACAGTAAAGCCTCCTCACTTCCACCATTCCACACTGCACCATAGAACTCCTCTCAGTGCCAGGTCTACCCACCAGTCACCAGTACAATCTGTCAAAACTAGAATGAGTTGCCATGGAAAACTTAATGGGTGCAGGGTTTGTTTTTGTAGGGGAAAGGGATGACTTGCTGTGCCCCTGACTTCCAGGGCCTCAATAGAAAAAAAAAATAAAAAAAATACCCCTTCCACTCATCAGCTCCATTTCAGCTGCACAATATTCACCAAACTCCACCTCTGAAAAGCAACACATTCGGTTCATGGTGTGCCAAGAAATAAGTACAGACTCTGCATCGCGTGACTTTTGTAGCCTTTATTACACCTCACAGGCCATGGTCAAATATAATATTAGACTTTGTCACTGGTCACCCAGTTTCCTCTGGGAAAACAACATGCTTCCTATAATCCCAGAAAAGCTCCCCACTGCTTCCTAAACCGCAAAAACACTGGTTAAACAGGTATTCGGTTACATGGGAACCTATGGAAATAGTGTCAGACAAGAGACTACATTTTTGTTCCACAGGTTCTGGAAGAGGTTTTGTATGGCCTAGGGGCCAAAGCCTATCTCCAGTTTGGGATACTCCCTTAGGCTAATGGTCAGACTGAGCGCTTCAATCAGGAGCTAGAAGCCACGCTCTGCCGCATCACTACCCATATCCCGGGTCTCCTGGTACACTTACCTTCCATGGGTCGAATATGCTCACAACAACTCACTTCTTCTGCTACAGGTCTCTCTCCATTGAGGCATTGTTAGGTTATACCCTGCTGTTCCCAAGCAAGGAAACTGAATTTGCTGTGCCGTCAGACAGCATCACCTTTAGTGCTGCTGCCAGGCTGGACACGGGAGGCCCTGCTTCGTTCGGTGACACGGCAGTTTCATTATGCCAACCAACAGCATACAGGGGCTCCTACATACTCCCTGTCACAAGAGGTGTGGCTGGCTGCAAAAGACATCCGCTCCGGACATCTTCTCGCAAACTTCACCAGTATCCTCGCGCCTTTGATATTGACACATGCTAAGTCCTGCAGCTGTCATGCTCAAGCTTTCTTCATCCATGTGGGTCCATCTCACATTCGCGCGTTCCAAATCAAAGTGGTGCTTTTAAGTGTCTGTGCCCACCATCCAACTCTTGCCCCACCCCAGCTCATCAACGGACCCCCGGCTACTCAGTCCGGCGTATCTTAGATGTGTGGTGCACGGCAGGGGGTCAGTAGTTTCCAGTTGACTGATGGTCTGAATGAGTGGCTGTATTCTTCCATAGAGCTGGAGTTTCCACCCGGGGTGGAGCTACCTCATTTCAATGACGATTGCAATTTGGGCTGCCTGCATTCAAGACTAGTGCTCTAGATAATGCTTGCCAGATCTTCTGCTAACTGCGTTAGTGTGAGTCTGCCAGGTTGCTCCATCATAAAGTTCACGTATGCTTACCTGGTGTTTTCTTGCTGTGGTTTTCAGGAATCCTCTGGTCCAAATATTTTAGTCTTTGGATACCACTACCAGGCGCTGGGTCTGTTTGGTAATTCCCTGCGTGCTCCTCCCTGCCACTGCTCAAAGGATTCACAGAAAACACTCCCTCTGGACCTTGGCTCTGGACACTTACCCGGACCACTTTGACTGTCTCCTTCAGCCTCCACCTGAAAAACCTGTAAGACACTTGCTTTATTAGTCTTCTTATCTGTCAGGGCTAATGAGCGGTATGGATTCAGGTCGGAGCTCTGGGTTGAAGCGCACAGTGCATTTAATACAGTGCTTGAAATACAGCTCCAAACAGTGAGATATCCAACAATGTCTTTCTCTAAATCCCAAAAGTGGTGAAGGCGAGTTTCCCCATGGGTCGGTGTGCACTCCTTCCGTGTGAATTCCTCGTCCCGAAACACCAGTGAATCCCTCTTCTCCACTCCTCCGCCCCATACTTCTCACCTGGGAGACGCAAACATAACAGCGGATAAGAAGGCTTGCCTTGCTATGCGGGTCATAAGATCACAGCAAACTTATCTACCGAGCTCCGAGTACAATCCAGCGTCGACGCCGTCTGGACACACTGTTAAATACCTCCGTGTAGTGAGGAATGATTAGCGGCAGCTGGCGCTGAAGGTATCCCCACTGCGAGAGCACCACATTCCCAAACAAAAACCGTGGATGGACAGATCGATCCGCACTGCAGTAAACGCCAGGACCGCCTCCTACAACGCGGGTCTGCCATTTAGGTCAGGTGATTGTGGAGGTCCAGGCCATCTGGACAATAAGTCTCACTATCTGTTTAACAGATAGGTTATGAAGTTACAATTCCCCACTGTTTGTATTTGTATGTGTGTAGAAACATATTTGTGATATATATCCTTTATGTATATATGTGTATATGTGAAGTGCTTTGAGGGTCTCGACATTACTAAAACATGTTATCAATACATAAAATAAAGAAGTATTGTAACCCCTATAGCCATGGTTACTAGTATTTTCTTGTTTTTACCTGGTATTATTTCCGACACCCCTTGAACACACTTTGATTTTCCGTAGTTCAGTGAATGCAACAAAAGCACGTTGCTGCATTAAGCTAGGCAAAACGAGCAATTAACAAGCTACACAGTGAGTCTTTTGGTATAAAATAAGTGTTATAAAGTATTTTCAACAGTCTCTAACTTAAAGTTATGTACTTTTCAGAGGCCTTTATGTGTTTTACTCTCGACCAAAACCAGGCAGAGCGTGTAATTGTTTCTTGGGAATTCCGGTGAGTTACTAGAGATGAGTTAGCAGGAAAACTTATGCTAATTTTACATGTGGTAAACACTGCAACAGTGCGAATTCTGTATTGTCTAAAAAAAGCTAAAACCAGTCGGAGTACTTGAATTGTGTGTGAAATGGAATGTCGTATTTTATTTTATTGTCTATTTGATTGGGCATCTTCACAGATGTGCAAAACTAATGCAGGATGCACTTTTCTTTTAGCCATGAATGTTGTCCAGTGCCTTTTCTGCACTTTGTCATTTCAGTTATAGGTTAATACATGTAAATAAGTTATTTAAAACTAGTTACCTTACAAACATTTCATGATGTGATTACATATGCCTTAAAAAGGGGTATTTAAATACAATTGATTGTAATGCTGTAAAGCAATACAAATGGAATTCATAGAGACAGAACAATGTTAAAACAACAGTGTACTTGATTTTGAAAACTTTATGAGATCTCATTTTATTTAGAAAAACTGTTAAGAACTATTTTGTTTATTGCTCTGTACTGTATGTGCAGACTGTTTTTTTGTGATCCTGGATCTGAAGTGGTTCTGGATATGGATGGCGAGCCAGACCCTGTGAAAACTCTTGGCGAATCCAAAAGCAGTGTGGCCAGCTGTTCTGGATGCAGGAGCAGAGCTACAGTCTGAATTACTTCGAATCGCAGGATTTCAGATAAGCAAGAGAAAAAACTGCTTACTTGATACGGATTGTTTCTCTGGGAAACAGTTGAACTCCCAATATCCTGCTCATCAGGAGTCAGGTCTAAAGAGACTACTTATTTTATTTTATTTTATTTTATGTTGTTGTTATTTTCAAAAGAGCGCTCTTCTCTGTTGATCTTCTGTTAATTTTCTATGCTGTTTACATTGGATTATTGCACCACTGTAACATTGTAATAAATCTGCCGACTGTTCAACACTCAATTCTCTCAAATTTATTTTACTCCTCTCGAATCTAGTCTATAAGTTTAACCCTACTATACTAAGCAGGTGTTACATAAAAGTATCAATCACAATCCCCAACAGTGTCATCAGCAATGCACCTCCACACCATCACACCTCCTCCTCCATGCTTCACAGTGGGAACTTTGGTGTTAAGTGATGTGGTTGAAAAGGCCCACCTGTGTAGGGAAAACCATTTCAGGTGACTACATCATGAAGGTCACTGAGACAAGGTGAAGGGGTTCAGGAATCTAAATATATATATATATATAACATATAACATCGACTAACAGGTGTGATGAGATGAGTGAGTGCACTTCCTGTGAGGAGAATAATGGTAGTTCAAGCCGGAATGATACACAGGATAAAGCTCAGACCTTTGTTAACCGTGTAGATTAAGTTTTGGTTGGAGGTGGAGACAACGCTCAGCAGCAGCTAGCTTCAAAGTAAAACAGGAAGCTCACAAACTGTTTTACAAACACCAACTCAGGGACACGAACAGAACATGAGGGGGGAGAATACAGGTTGGAGTAATAAAACACTGAACACCAGAATCAAACCATGAGAACTAATACAAAATCAGAAGAAACTAGAAAATAATAACAATAAACTCAAAGCAATGGGTCACTGACCCAGGACCATGGCACATAGTGGGCAACAGAGCATTTACTTTCAGCTTCTCTGACCTTCACATACTGACCTGTTCACTATGATCATAACACCTCTATTCATTTATATTTTGTAGTGCTCATTATTCATTTTTCATTGTTTTTACTGCTTTAAAGAGAGTGCAATGTTTTACAACTTTAATGTAACACCATCCACTCATTTTGACGCTATGTGGCACCGAAAAGATGAAGGTAGCTGATGTCCACAGCTGTGCAAACACATGAGTGAGAATGAAAGAGACATAGGAGAGTTCACCTATAACATGAGGAGACATGTTACAGCAGAATGTGAGCACAGAAACGGATGCTTCTGTCTTCCAGCAAGAATCAGAGGACATGAGTGGACAGAACAACTTTTCCTAATCTATGACTAATGATTTTACCATTTCTGTATTTGATTTGATTTGATATTTTGGAAGGGTTGGGTCGGGACTGCTATCACTCAATGCCTCTAGATCAAAAAGTGTATAATTCCCATCTAACATGTGTGTATGTGTGGCAACGCAAGGGAGTGATGATGAGAGGGTAAAAAGGGAAAGCAATCATGATGCACGCACACTAGGGTGGTGGTGTGGTGACTGCAAGCTCAAAAGCTTTACTGTTACAAGGAAAAACCTGAAAGCACCACCCATATTACTTACGGCTTGTATATTGTACATTATATATATATGTTTTTCCCTATGTTAATACTGTCCATATGTACATAGTGCTGCAGAAGTGTAACCTCCCCCCCAGCATGTTTACACTGAGTAGGAGATGCTCTGTATCTCATTGTACAACTGTATAGTGACAATAAAGGCATTCTGTTCTATTCTATTCAGTCACGCCCACTTTAGGCTTTCAGCTTCTGAATAAGGGAAACAAAAGTTTTGCATATATCCAAAACATGAAAACAGTCGTCCTCTTCACCCTCTGTAGTTACTGTAGAAACACACTGGTGATATGCAGCTTCAAAATGACCTCTTTCCAGTGCTGTGACACAAAAATAAGAATTTACAAATCATTAATAAACAAAATGTCCAAAACAAAAGAATAAACCGAATCTCCAGTTTAAAGCAAAGAAACTATCCAGTATTGTGGATTGTCCTGTAGAATGAAAAAATCCATGCATTCAAAACACATTAACAAATTAACATTAACAACATTATTTTTCAAGGGAACTTAAAACCTGAGCAATAAACAAAGATTAATGCTAACTAGTACCCATCACAGCTGGGCACTCCCTTAACCACACGCAAAGTAGAATAAACAAAGTGGAAAAAAAGGGAAGGGCAAAGCAGCAGCTCTTCTGTAACACAGCCCAGAGTAGCAGTAGTGGCTCCGCTGAAAGAAAATATTAAGTGCAAACCAGGTATCTAGAATGTGCAATAAATTGTGCAAAGTCCTGTTAAAACATTTACACTGACCATTTCCAGTCAGATGGTGGGGGTGTGATTAGGCCTCACTGAAAGTAGAAACCTATATTTAATAGTCTTTTGTGCATTACTGCACAATTTAGATAGAACTGTTCCCCCTTTGGAAGGCCATGACAGAAACTGTATCCCATGTACTAAACCCATAAATACTCATCAACCTATATTATCTCAGACCAGGGCCAACAGTTTGTATTCTCTGTATTTGTATCTGATTTTCTAGAAGATAAAGACTTCAAAACATCATCCCTAAAACTACCCAACTTGAAAGAAAGGATGAACCATTGAGGTAAAGATTGTTTCATATGTTGTTCGGCTCCGAGATTATTAAATCTTCGTCAGTACCGGCGTACAATCGCAGATTATGTAATAGACTTTCGGACCGCAGCTGCAGAGGCAGGCTGGCCGGCAAGCCCTTCAGGGAGTTTACCTCTGTTCCTTGAATGAAGCTATGAAAGATCAAATGGCCTCACCTGACAAGTCAGCCACCTTTGAGGCGTTAGCCTCTCTCTCCCTTTGTATTGATAATTGTCTGAGGGACAGAGAGGGAGAAAAGAGTTATAGTTACCAACGTTCGCATGTGATTCACAAGCCCTGTCTTCTTCTCTCTGTGTCATTAATCATAAACCAGGTCACTCACTTATTTCAGGCTCTTGTTGATTCAGGCTGTAAACATAACCCCTTGATTTGTATCTGGCTAGTCAGTTAAATATACCTAACCTGCCCCTGGATTGCCCTTTTCTGGCCAGTGCTAACGGTAACCATAGAGAGAAACTGCCTTTCTTCATCATCTGTTCATGGTTCAGGTTTCAGGGGTGGCCGCTATTTATCATGACCTCCATCCAAGAGATTTTCAATAACAGTAAAGCCCTGTCACTTCCACCATTCCACGACTGCACCATAGAACTCCTTCTCAGTGCCAGTCTACCCACCAGTCACCAGTACAATCTGTCAAAACTAGAATGAGTTGCCATGGAAAACTTCAATGGGTGCAGGGTTTGTTTTTGTAGGGGAAAAGGATGACTTGCATTGCCCCTGACTTCCAGGGCCTCTAAGAAAAAAACCCATAAAAAAATACCCCCGTTCCACTCATCAGCTCCGCATTTCAGCTGCACATTATTCACCAAACTCCACCTCTGAAAAGCATACCATTCGGTTCATGGTGTGCCAGAAATAAGGTACAGACTCTGCATCGTGACTTTTGTAGCCTTTATTCACACCTCACAGGCCATGGTCAAATATAATATTAGACTTTGTCACTGGTCACCCAGTTTCCTCTGGGAAAACAATCATGCTTCATAATCCCAGAAAAGCTCCCCACTGCTTCCTAAACCGCAAAAACACTGGTTGAACAGGTATTCGGGTTACATGGGATACCTATGGAAATAGTGTCAGACAAGAGACTACAGTTTGTTCCACAGGTCTGGAAGAGGTTTTGTACGGCCCTAGGGGCCAAAGCCATATCTCAGTTTGGGATATCTCCCTTAGGCTAATGGTCAGACTGAGCGCTTCAATCAGGAGCTAGAAGCCACGCTCTGCCGCATCACTACCCATATCCCGGGTCTCCTGGTACACTTACCTTCCATGGGTCGAATATGCTCACAACAAACTCACTTCTTCTGCTACAGGTCTCTCTCTATTTGAGGCATCTTTAGGTTATTAACCTCTGCTGTTCCCAGAGAAGGAAACTGAATTTGCTGTGCCGTCAGTACAGCATCACCTTCAGTGCTGCTGCCAGGCTCGGTCATGGACACGGGAGGCCCTGCTTCGTTCGGTGACACGGCAGTTTCATTATGCCAACCAACAGCATACAGGGGCTCCTACATACTCGCTGTCACAAGAGGTGTGGCTGGCTGCAAAAGACATTCCGCTCCGGACATCTTCTCGCAAACTTTCACCTAGTATCCTCGGCCCTTTGATATTGACACAGTGCTAAGTCCTGCAGCTGTCATGCTCAAGCTTTCTTTCATCCATGTGGGTCCATCTCACATTCTGCGTGTTCCAAATCAAAGTGGTGCTTTTAAGTGCTCTGTGCCCACCATCCGAACTCTTGCCTCCACCCCAGCTCATCAACGGACCCCCAGCCTACTCAGTCCGGCGTATCTTAGATGTGCTGTGGTTTTCAGGAATCCTCTGGTCCAATATTTTAGTCTTGGTGATACTCAAATTCAAATCTGAATTCAGGGCAAACTACGCTAAATTAGCGTTTTTAGCTAGCAGCTACAATAAGCATAAAAGTTACCGTACGGCTATCATTGGTTAACATGACGCTTGTTCTTATACATGTAATACATTTATTACCAACCTGAGAGTTCATCCGCTGGTCATTCTCTATGAGGAATGACTTCTGAAGTCTTAATTCAGCTCAAGACACTGTAGATTCCCATCAGTAACACTTTCGGTCCGCTAGTAAAACGTAGTTCTATTAATCTGCGCTTGAACCGGAACCGGATGTAAGTTCCAAAAAACTGAATTTTGGAACTGAAATTGAATTGTAGAACTGAAACTGAATGGTGAGAAGTGAATCTGAAATTATTCGAGAGCTGAATTTTTAAAGGATAAAATGCATTTTCAAAGCAAATCAATTCATTTTCAAAATATAAATTCAATTTCAATTTAGTGATGATCATTTTCAAACCATAAATTGAATTTCAAATTAGACTAATTCAAATTCAGTTTTCAAAAGCATTTATTCAAGTTACAATTCAGATTCAATCTGAGCAATTCAAATTCAAATTGAACTTATTCAAATTCAGTTTCTGATGGCACAGATTTCTGCCCATAAACTAATTACTGACAGAGTGAAATGTGGGGAATTTATGCCAGAGTATTTATGTGAGTAAAAGTATTTCTATCAAATGTATTGATATTTTAAGCTCGAATGTGAAATATGCCTGAGGTTAAAGTTAGTTGACCTAGCAAGAAAAAACAAAATTGTGTGTGTGCACACGAATTGCTTTCGTTACCTTCTGTAATTGTAAGCATAATGTGAAGTGTGGTATTGTGGCATCTCAACAGTGATCTTCAAATAATTCTCTCACACATTTGGATATGACACAATTTTTCCAATTTTAAACTACAGTCTGTAGATTTATTTTATTATTTTTGGATTCATCTTTTCAGTGTTTCATTGTAGTGTTTTAGAGAAGGTTTTATACTTAAAATAACTTGTTTACTCAAAAGCCTCGATAAGTCTTTGCATTACCAAAAGTTGCAATAAATTTCAAAATGCACTGGACTTGCAAAATTTGCAAATTTGAAACACCAAGAAGGAATCAGCTCTTAAAGCATTACAGGCTTAGACATAGCCATGGTGAACTATTTATGCCTTGTCATTTAAAACATGGAATAGCTTGCGAACCCATTTATCAAGGAGGTAGGAGGTATATTCCACCACGAGTAAAATTCAAAAGCTAAATTCTGTTTTGTTTTTTTGTTTTGTTTTTTATATAGGTACCTCAATGTCTCATCCTGCTAAACTTCGGATCATACTCAAAGAGCATAACATTCGAAAACTGGACTTACCACATGGAATCCCTGGAACAGTGGAAGAACTTGAATCTATTGTGAAAGAGACTTTTGAGGTTGATGGGAAGTTTACTTTGCACTATAAGGATGCTGACTTTGGAGTAGAATATTTTTCTCTGACATCAACAGGTGATATCAAGGACAAGGACACACTTAAGGTGGTTCAGATTATTGAACCTCCCACAATTACTCTGACATTTAGTGATGTAGACAGTTCCTTCAAATCTGCATCAGAGACCTTGGTCAATGCTTCAGCAATTTCAGAGACATCAGTCTCAGAGACATCAAGTGTGTCCTGTGGCACCAGTTGCTCATCTGGATCTCAGGATACAGTCATTCTTTCCTCACCTGAACATTTGAGTCGGCGTTTACAGCGCTGGCCTACCAATTTTTCTGTTCCTCGCTTTGCTTATGACACAGAGCTTTTACTTGCTTCAGGAAATGAAACTTTCAAAAAGGATGGAACTAAACTTAACTTTACTCCACTTCTTCCAGACATCCTTAAGAAACTGGCTGAAACGATCTTTCAGTATGTTGCCTACCCAACATCTGCACAATTAGCAGATGTAGCTGAAGCACTTGTTCAACAACATCCTTGCCTTAAAGAACCGGGATCCTATAATGGATGCTATGGATGGCAACAAAGACTGAAATATAAAATGGGCAATTACAGAAGTAAACTCAGAGGGCTTGGGTGCCCTGAGCTGGATGTGAACTCTCTCAAAAGAAAGCAAGCACATAAGAAGACACCTTCAAAGAATCTCAAAAAGCCAAGAAAGGCTGAGGTGAACTATTTGCCACCTCACCCACAAGGAGAAACAGAGGAAAGCTTGGAAAAGGAAAGATTGGAACTTCTTGATGAAGTGAAGAAGAGGAACAACTATCGGATCATCAGTGAAAAAATGGCCAAAACATTCTCGAATCGCAGACAGGAAGTTGTTAATCTGGCACCACCTGTGAATCACTTCAGAAGTAGATGGCCTGCGCTTTTTGATGCAGCACAGGTGATTTTATTAAATAATTTATAGGATAACTTATAATTGTGACATTGTGCTTTTAATTGTCTTTTTTTTCAGATAAATGATGAATTCCAAAGGATCACCACTGTTAACTTGGAAACAACATTCATGGCAAAACTGGACCAGTATTCCACAAGAATAATGTCCCTGGTCTCTTCAAAAGGAGGTGCTGCAAAAATTAAGATTGAGCACATCAGGAACATGTTGCAAGAGGTAAAAAAAAGAAGCTGAATATAATTGATAATCTTACACACCTTAAAAGTTAATTATCTAATTCATTATCTCAGGAGCATTGTTGGCTATCTTTTACTGAAGAGTGAAAAAATGAACATCAGAGGTGGACAGAGTAAAAATTTGCTAAAGAAAACATCACTCAAAATATATTTGTCTGTTTTCTTTGTTGTAAGAGTCAAGGATATAGTGATGTATTTGTAACTTGGTAACTCAGATTGAAGAGAAAAAGTAAAACTCAGATGCATAAGTATTTTGCACCTCATAAGTGAGATGAAAAGACATTAATGTAACTTTTGGTCACATAATTGCAAACTGGGGTGGGTAAATTTAAATAGGTACTTTCCATGTCACATGTAACTTGACAATACATTAAGGTAAGTATGGGTCATATTACAAATAATGTGAGGAGAAAAAACTGAAGTAATAATTTGGAGTGTTACAAGTATCTTCATCAACTGCACAATAAACGTTTATGAGGAAGACAAGTTACACAAATACATTAAAGAGGGTAGATAGGAGCTTTTAATGTTGTAATCACATCATTACAAGACTTGTCCACAGGTGGCTTTTTCCAGTTCTGCATCACATATCTCACATATAACTATTATAGTTGAATCCATAGAACTCAACAAAAACTGTTTGAAATGGTCTCCAAATCTAGGTTATATTTACTTTCACTCACCTTATCCTACTGCTAGCAAAGGGTGCATTGAAAGCAGGGCAGTATGTAACAGATTAAATTCAAGTTATAAAAATTAAATTGTTTATTTGTTAAAGACAAAAATGAAATCAATAATTAGCAAAACGCTAGTCCTATAAATGTAATATGTTTGACTTTTCGCCTAGTAAACTTTTTTTTATTCTCCAGAGTTCGGTGGAAACAAGAAGAGAGGTCGCAATCCATTGCCTGATGGTGTATCTGAAAGAGAAAGAAGAGGATCTCTTCAGAGAACAGCTGGTAGGTAAATATCACATTGTTTTGTGTTATATTTTTAAATGGCACATAAAATACTGACATGTTTCTTTTTAACCTACTTGCCAGGATGGTGAAGAACAGTTCCCAGAAGAAGTGTTAAAGATCGTAGTCACCAGACATGCAGCAGTGTCTCCTCCAGCCGTCGCTAAAATTGTGATTGAAGGAACAGCTGTCCTGGAAGACCTTGATGTGCCCAGAGCATGTGCCTTAATGATGGGACTTATATACGCTCTCAATCTGAGCTACCCCAAACAAGTAAAGAACACTCTAGAGGTATTCCAGAAGGTGTTTCTGGAACTTGATGGGCTTAAAGCCAGCCCACGGGTAATGTCTCTTAAGTACAAACTTCTGTCATAAAACAAATGTAATTTAGGCTGCAATATTCAGATGTGCTGATGCTTGTGTTTTTTATGCAGTCTTAGACAAGTGTAGTTTTGAGAGTTCATAATGCGTATAACCTTACCTTTGGATTGTTGTGTTGTTAAATATTAAAATGTTTTGTAGTTTTCTTGATTCTGTGATATTTACCAAGTTGATAGGTTAAAGTTAATGTTTAATAATAAGCAGATTTGCAAAAACAAATTGCCTTACGTTGCGATGTTTGTTTTCTGAGATATTTTAGAAGGGTGTGATTTAAAATTATTGTTATTTGGAAGATTTTATAAATATATATTTGCTGCTTTGTTTAATATACCTTTACAAATCTTTATAGTGGTTCTCAAAGTCGGTTATCAGGCCCCACTGCTCTACTTGTTTCTATTAATAACTAAACACTGTTGATTGGCTGGTGTGTTCAGTTAATCAGAAGTTGTAGATACCATTGTGGAGTAAGAAAAACGAAGTAAATTGGTATGTTTTAGCTTCTGATTCAACCTTGTCCAGGTAATAAACATGTTACATTTTCTTTTGTTGCTGAGGTTGTTTGTGGAGGAATTGTACTGAAATACATTGTTTTTGCCCACTCATTTATAATTAAAGGGCTGCTGTAATGTTTGATTTATGTTGTATGACACAGAAGTGTATTTCTTCGAAAATGTTATGCAATAAACTGTTTCATCAGTTGGAATAATTTAAATGGCTATGTTTGCATGGATAATTGTGAGTAGGATATATGTAAAAAAGTAAGTTAGATTAACTCAACTAATGTAATTTGTCAACTCAATATTACCAGGAATTCTAAATTAATATTAGGTTGCTTAAACTTAATTATGCTTTTAGAGGTCAAAGTAAATCATGTTGGTTTGTTGAACCAGTTGAGTTAGCCAAACCTAAAAATTTCTTGCTGGATTAACTTAATAATATGCAAAATTTGTAACTTAAAAAGCTGAGTGGAAATTGTTACCTCAATTTTTTTACGTTAAGCCAACAAAACATTTTTTAGAGTGTAGTGACAACTTCACAGATCAGTGGAAGAAGATTTAAAATTTACAATTTACACTTTCATTACAGGAAACTTTATTAAAACAGTTTAGCAAAATCAAATAATAATAATCAGATGACTTAAACTCTACTGATGTAGCTAAGCTACTCTGAGTTTGTTCTTCTCTTTGGTGAGGAGAGGTCAGCCAGGCCTAAAGATGCTCGTATCCCCGAGTTCTGTATTGATGATAATCCCCCAACAGGAGAGCCACTGGGCATCCAGTGGAAGTGTGATGTCATCCAAATCCTTCTGAATGAACCGTCTAACATGGCAATAATGAGCAGATGAAGCCAAAAATCACACAATCAGTTGACAGGTTCACAGGTTGGACTGAGGTTGCCCCTCTAGTATCTCTTCTGGGGTCTTCAATATGAACCTTATATCCAAACCGCTGACCTGTTCCTCTCACAGAAAACTCATTTATCTTTAATTAACAATAAAAATTCTTTATTATTAGGAAACAGAGAAAAGTTCTGTTTCAGCACTCTGATCATATTTAATCACATAAAGCTGGATATTAAGACCTTTGAACCTCTGAGCTGTGATGTAGACGCAGTCAGGGAGGACTTCTATATAGTTCTACCCCAGGTCACATGACACTCTTACATGTGATTGTCCTATAAAATGATTGTAGGCCCATTTATTATGAATAAAGCAGAGCTGTGTCTCTCTGTATTCAGACAAACACTTGAGGAAGTCTCTGAATAAGAGATGTGAGGATCCACTGTTCTGAACCTCGGCTGACTCGACTCAGTCTGAAGGTTGTTTTAGACTTCTGTGAGTAATCTGAGTAACTTACGCCGTAACCTTCCACGTGACCTGACGTTCACCTCCTGACAAACGTAACTACGCGTTGGGTGGACACATGGTGACTTGAATGGCGTGGAAGGTTGCAGTGTCAATTCAAGTTAATCAATTCGACAATTTTGTTAGGTGCGCTTACCTGAAGTAAACTGCTATCTATGCTAAGAAAGAAATTTTCTCACCTACTGGTGGTTGAGGTGAGAAAACAGCACCCCAGATGCATACCCAGTGGGGCCAAAATAGATAAGCACAAATGAGTGCAGAGAAAAGAGGTCCCATACTTTAGCATTGGCAAGTTGAATTAACCCCATGTTTGGGCTAGTCACTGCTGGCCTTAAGACATTGTTTCAAACAGTATTGATCAACATGTGTTCACAAAGCAAATGGCACAAAGTTTTATTAATATAATTGTAGATAATATTTGACCTTTGGGTCAAATATTATTGTACTAGGACTTCCATATTTGACCTTTGGGTCTTGTGATTTCAGCATGTAGGTTAAATGCTCAGTGATTCCATCATATAAAACACTCAGGTGTATGTATATGTATGGTGTATACAAGTATATTTGATTACATAGTATATATGAGAGTATATGTCATATATTTCATTAAAAAATACAAATAAAAAATCAAATCGGGACACAGCTCATCCTCTCTCACCGTCCTGTTTACCATCATCAGCTCCACCTGCAGAGAGAAGAAGGAAGAGCAGAGGAGATAAACAAGTGTTTTTAGAGACTCTTCATCAGCTGTCAGTCAGTGATGCAGCACATCAGGGACTTCAGTGCTGGGACTGTACTAGGACTCATTGTTGCTTCACTTTTTCTAATCTTTGGATTTTTATTGAAGTTGATGAAAATTTTTTTCACTTCTATGTTTTTTTGGACTTTCATTCATTAGAATAAGATAAGACAAGACAAGATACGATACGATACGATAAGATAAGATAACCTTTACTAGTCCTACAAGTTGAAAATTTATTTTGTTACAATAGAAAGTGGACAGTGCAAAATTATATAGCAAAAATTAGAGAACACTGGAATAGAATAAGAATAAGATAATGTACACAAATTTACATAATACAATAAAATAAAATACTATATACAATAAAACAAAATAAAATATTATATACAATAGGATAAAAATAGAATACAAATGCTGTATGAAACATTTGTATTCTATGTTTTGTATAGCAGTCTGACCAAGGTTATTGTAAAAACACAATAACCTTGGTCTTTCAACTCTGAGCTCTTAAGGAACCCCAACAATCCAGATGGACGGTTCCAGCTGTTAACTGGAGGAATTCCATCCAAACATCTGCTCTCACTAAATTCTTCCTCACCTACAGACTGTGTTCTTCACTGCTTTAAACTTGGAAATGAATGCAGCCATTGGTCTGTGTGCTGCTTTTTTCAGAGAGCTGATTGGCTGTTGACAGTGTTTGATCAGAGTGTGTCAGCCGTTACTATAGTGACCATTAAGGCAGAAACAGGAAGTGTTTGTTTCCAATCAATAAGCTACTGACCTCAGAGTCTCCAGTCTGCAGTCTGGACTCTGCTGAAGGTCACACAGCTGCTTCACATCTGGATCCTGCAGCTTGTTTAACCACAGGTTTAGCTCTCTCAGATGGGAGGGGTTGGACTTCAGCGCTGCTGCCAGATAATCACAGCTGATCTTCGACAAACCACAGCTTCTCAATCTGTATAAAGAATGAAAGATGTAAGTTTATTAGACAAAGTGTGAGCTTGAAATCATTCAGGGTTT
Source organism: Simochromis diagramma (assembly GCF_900408965.1). Classification (NCBI taxonomy): domain Eukaryota; kingdom Metazoa; phylum Chordata; class Actinopteri; order Cichliformes; family Cichlidae; genus Simochromis; species Simochromis diagramma. The sequence continues at coordinate 374,495 of NW_024387042.1, read as the reverse complement.
CATCATCTGTTCAGAGCTGAAGAAGGTTCAGAGTGTAGAAGTTTAGAAAATGGAAACTCCAAACAGCTGAAGCCAACAGGAAGCAGCTTCAAACAGGAAACTGTGCAGACTTTTCAGACTATATGCCCCGATGCCGCCAGTTTGAGTTTGGAGATTTAAATCTCTGTTCTGTGACTAAGTCCTTGAATCATTTCTTCCAGTTGATCCAACAAGACAGACTAAGTATTGGACGTGTGTAGTCGCTCCATCAGGGGAGCTTCTAAATGTGATGTGATGGCCCCTCTGGGTCTGTCAGATCACAGGACTGAAGAGAACTCAAACTGGGCACACAGTTGTTCCAGTCTGGACCAAAGACTCTATACTGGGACTGAGGGACTGCTTTGCTACTTACATTTCTTTCTGGGGAAAAATGGGGATTACTTTGAAAACAGGAAGTATTTTCCCAATAAGCAGCCATGGATTAGTAAATCACTCCAACATGTTCTCAGGCAGAAGAAGCTGTCTTGTTATGAGGGAGAGAAGAAAAAGATTGAGGCACATAAACTTGTTCAAAGAGAGATAAAGCAGCTAAAAGGGGGGCAGGGATAGCTCAGTAGACAAGGTTATTGCTCCATTGTCGGAAGGTTGGTTGTTTGAATCCATTGAATGGCTACCCTGAGGTACCCATGAGCAAGGTACCGTCTGTACTCATTGCTCCCGCTGTGCCTACTTAGTGGCTCCCCACTGCTTCATACATATTTCCCCACAGGGATCACTAAAATTCACAAAATTATTATTTAAAAGTAAAGCAGAGGATGAGCTGAATAAAGGACACTCAAGGCTGGCTTGGAAAGGAATGAAGTCCATGGTGGGGATGCAGAACAAGGACCAAAGATGAATGTGACACTGAATCAGCATAAGACATGGGAGGAAAATGATTGAAGTGTGCTGTGAACTGACTGGGAGATTTTCACACATTTTCCAGTCCTCCTTAGAACAACAGGAAGTCCCTAGCATATGGAAACACAGGTTAAGTGTACTACATACAAACATGGTGACTGACCTCACAATTTCAAGTCTACATCCTGGACTCTCCAGAAAACCACACAGCTGCTTCACTCCTGAATCCTGCAAGTTGTTGTTTCTAAGGTCCAGCTCTCTAAGATGGGAGGGGTTAGACTTCAGCGCTGCTGCCAGATAATCACAGCTGATCTTTGACAAACCACAGCTCCCCAGTCTGTATGAAGAATAAATGTAAGTTTATCAGACAAAGTATGTGCTTGGAATCATTCAGTGTTTCATCATCTGTTCAGAGCTGAAGAAGGTTCCGAATGTAGAAGTTTAGAAAGTGGAAACTCAAAAAAGCTGAAGCCAACAAGAAGCATCTTTAAACAAACACAACAAAAGATAAATCTCTGCATTTTCAAATTAAAGTCCTAAATTTATCACAAAAAACATGAAAAAGTCGTGTTTTTCATTCCAGGAACCACATGGCTTCACCTTTAAAAGTAAAGTTAGGAAGAAATGGACATATTTTAAGTCCAACACCTTTTTCCAGTCACATCATTAAAGTAGACAAACTACAAGCTCCTTTTCATTCCAACAAGTCATCTTCTGACCTGGACTAACAACACTGTAGACGGTCCCTGAGCACTGGTCTCACAGCCAGCTGCACATAGAGACTGTGGAGATTAGAGAAATATTTTCCTGCTATTGTTCATAATCATTATCAATTCAATTCAATTCAATCTTTATTGGCAGACTTCATGTCCATAAAAACAAGACAAAAACAACAACAACACACACACACACACACACAACACTCCCCCCCCCAACACAAGGTATAAACCATTAAATATATATATGTATATAAATAAGTATCTAAAACATTTGTAAAAATATAAAACCATAATATACATAAAACACAATTACTTAAAATAAATCAATAAATTCACAAACACTTTAACCAGTGCTTTCTGAGACTGGATGAGTAACGGGAACCACTCAGTGTCGGATCTGTGAGTGCTAAAATTATACTGTTACTCGAACCATCCAGTCGTTCTCTAAAATTGAACATTAGCTTCCTTAAAAGTGCTTTAAAAGTCCAAACACCCACAGCTACAAACATCTGGATGGCACTACCACTTCTAGGTATCCTGCAAAGGATTCTCATCGCATCATTATATGCAACATGCAGCTTCTGCATGCTACATTGTTTGTAGGATGACCACAAGGGGGCAGTATATAGCGGTGTGCAATACGCTTTAAACAAAGCCACTTTAACTGGAAGTGAACAAAAGCTGAATTTGCGTGCAATAGTATTTGCCTGCACATAGAGCTTACACCGTTGTCTGTATATGTCATCATCATCATTCATTTGCTTAGTAATAAAGTGACCGAGGTATTTCACCTTTTTATGAACTTCAAGAGTTTTTTGTGCCAGTTTAAACAAAGGGAAATTTAGCTGTTTATCCTGCTTGGTTCTACATATCAAAACAGCACTTTTAGCAGCATTGTACTCAATGTCATATTGCACACCATATTCAGTACAGACATTAAGAAGATCCTGTAACCCAGCACTGCTTGGACTAAAAACAACCAGGTCATCTGCATACATAGGATGATTTATCAGTGCTTTACCTAATATACACCCAGTGTTACAGGCTCTCAGCTGTATGGACAGATCATCAACATATAAATTAAATAAAATTGGAGACAAAATCCCACCCTGTCTAACACCATTGCTGACACCAAAGGGGGCAGAAATACTGCTTCCCCATTTAACCTGCATGTTCTGATGAGCGTACCAGTAAGAGAGAATCCTCACGATGTATTGAGGAACTCCCCGTCTCTTCATTTTATCAAAAAGTTTTCTGTGGTTCACTCGATCAAAAGCCTTAGAGGCATCAATGAAACACATGAGGACAGATGAATTTTTAGCCCTGTACAAACTGACTATTTCCTTGAGTGCATATATGCACATGTCAGTGCCGTGCTTTGGTTTGAAGCCAAACTGATTATCCAGAGAAGAGATGAACACACTAACTCTGTCAAACAAGATTCTTTCTAACACCTTAGATAAAATACTGGCTAGTGCAATTGGCCTGTAATTATCCAAGCAGCTCACTTTTGCAGCTTTGTCCTTCATAACTGGTACCAGTAAAATACACAGCATTGAGTCTGGTAATATGCCATGACTCATAAACCCAGTGAAACAGAGTGCTAAAAGAAGAGCTAGCCTTACACTAGCATGTTTTAAATGTTCTGCAGTGATGTGATCCAAACCAGAGGATTTATTATCAGACAACCTATGAATGGCTTCATATACTTCATGTGTCCTTACACTTATTGTGTCATTACTCATGTCAAGATTGTCCTCATATGGTTCACTTTTTATACAGTTAAACAACGCACTGTAATGCTGTCTCCATAATGCTGCAATGTTATCTGCCCCAGAAACACCTTCAACAGTTGATGGTAGAGATGGTTTACAGTTATTAAGAGCTTTCACCTCTTTCCAAAAATCTGCCGTATTATTACACAGCATTTTCCTGGCCAAAGAATCTGCTCTTAGCATTTGCTCATTTTTAGTTATAAAGCGAACAGCGTACTTATATCTGGCATTCGCACATTTTTTGTGTTCAAATTCTGGGCCTTGTTTAGGTCTTCCAGCCATGGCCCAACATTTATAAGCTATGCGAGCTTCATCATGGTACATGGATACATGTTCTTTCCAGCCAGGTCTGATGTTAGGTTTCTTATGCTTATATTGTTTATCAAGCAGTGTGCCACTTTTATACAGAGCAGTCACTATATCATCATACATGGAGCAGAGTAAATGTTTATGCACAGCATTCTTACAGTTGACATCTTTGCACAAAATAGCTTCTTTGGGCAAAGAAATGTTGTTCAGAAGTATATCGGTATTACTATGATAAGCTAAGAAATCATCTTCACTACATGCTGACCAGTCTAATTTTACACTGGTAGCAATATTAGCAATATTATTTCCAGTTGTTGCTGGCATTTGTTCCACATTCACAGTAAAACCAAAAGGTATATGATCTGACACAGTTACCTCATACCTAATAGTTATGTTTGCTAAAGCTGCATGTCCATCAGCTGTACAGATACAGTGGTCCAGCCATGATGTACTATGCCAGGCTTCACTTATGTATGTATAGCTGTCTGCAGGCAGCAACACTTTGGTAGACAGGATAAGATTATTAACTTGACAGAAGTGAGTTAAGTGTTTAGCAAACTGAGAACTGCTGTCTGTGAGATCAGCATTAAAATCACCCAAAACATATATGCTGTAAGTATCGTTGTCTTGAATAAATGCATTAATAAAAGCCAGCCTACTGAGGTATTCTTGCTCATTTTGACAAGATTCATAGGGAGTATAAATATTAAGAATGATAAAACTACTATTGTTCTGTGTATATTGTATACCAATACACCAGTCTACATCCAGTCTAATGGGCTTTATCACAGGGTCTATTTTTTTGTCCCAAAGCACAGCAACCCCTCCAGGTATTCTGCCTCTGACTATGGCTATGCTGAGATCAGTTGTTGATTCCCCCACTCCCAAAAAACTTGCATTTAGACAGTTAAGTTTTCCCAGGTCCTGTTTGGACAACCATGTCTCCTGCAAGCATAAAATGTCACATTCTGCAAGCAGACTGTCCACAACAATCCGTCGAGCTTTGTCCCCTGCACTCTGTCCCAAACGTAGACCACGACAGTTGTAAGATAATATCCTAATAGACATCTTCATGTTAATACGTTGGTATCGCAGTTATCTCCCCTGCTGGATCCACTGAGCTTGGCACAACCGTACCGGGCTTACGAGGTTCATAAAAACGCCGGACCAGAGCCCCTTCAGGCCAGAGTTCAGGATTGTACATTTCACCCACATCATTACATTCAGCAGTAACCTTGAAAGAGCCGAACCTGCTACGTTTACCAGCAATTTTTTGACAGGTCACATCTCTTTTGAGTTTCTCTCTCAAATACAGAGCAAGAATTTCTGCATCTACATCCAGGGCAAATATGGTGGCAAACACGCTCACCAATTTTGTTTTCACAGTTCTGATTGTACTCACAGCTCCAGTGCTGATAATCAATACAGGTCCAGGCCTCTTATTGTGCCCAGTGGTAGCAGCATGCATTCCTGAACCCGAATTAACCGTCTCCAGCTTGTGACGAGGCTTGCCATTTTTCACAACTTTACTCCATTGTGGGGAGCATGTAGAAAGCGCTGTCTCAACGGGATCCTCCGTTGTTGCTGTAGTTTCCATATTACGACCTGAGGCTGTCGTCGGAGCCCGATCTTGACCACATAGCAACATCTCCGGACAAAATGCTGACACTGTGCTTGTCCCAGTCCTTGAAGCAGCCAAAGCTCTGGCTTCCTGCCTTTCGCGCGGGCCGCCTTTACTTCGACTCCCCCACCGCTCCTCTGCGTTTTTCCCCAGGGGAAAGTGGGAAGCGGTCCCCGACCCCTGAGCATTCAGCGTAACAGGCTCAGCCGAGTCATTCCTACTATTCGGTGCCATTTCAGTGTGATCACTCTTCATCAAAAAATACAAAATTTTGAATTATTTTAACATTTCATCTAAAAGAGGGATTTTCAACCTATAAGAAAAATGTATTGGTCCAGCTAAGGATATTATATTATAATATTTTTTAAAATCAAAGTCTTTACCCATGACGTGCCAAATGTCCACCCTGTTACAGGACATTCAATTTTCTATTAATAACTGTTTTGAATACACAGTTATAGTAATATTTACATTTTCTAAAAGCTACAATGTCCCTTTTTAAAATCTGCAAGGAAATTTCATGTTACAGTGCATAGCAATAACAGGGGTGACGGTAACAGGGGGGAGATTTTATGCTAAACTTAGCCATTACTACTAGTATGATGAACAACAAGCTAGTACATGGTGACCACTAAGAACCATTTTTAACATGTTTATTAGCCATATTATAAAAATTACAAAAAAAAAATTGTTTCCATTATTAATAAGCGTAACAGGTTGGACGTGTTATGCTTTGCCACATTACAAAATCTTGCTAAAACATTGAAAAAAGGGTTGATTACAGAGTGGTACTTACTCGTCTTCTTCTTGAAAGTTTTCCCTCCAAAATATGTTACATCTGGGAGTGTCATGTGACTAAAAGAATAATCAGGTGATGTGTTCTATGGAATTCTTATCAGAGTAACAGGGGTGACAGTTGATTCAGGGACACAACATTTTTTAAAGATTTTAAGTATTAAACATGGCTTAATAATAAAAAAGAACATTTGATGAGGAACATTAGAAATAAGCCAATCCAGAAATGATGAAAAATCTAGATTTTTTTTTTTTTTTTTTAAGTTATATTTGTAACTGAAGTCGAGCAAGCATGACTGGGGACATAGTACTTTAGTGACTTGTGCTAAAATAAAAGTAATTTACTTTTAATGTATTTATCCTGTGTATATATCAATGTGTTCTATGGTAGAGGGGGGTTAAACATACAAGAAAATGGTTTAGAAATAAGCATTAGACAAGTTTTACACTAAATATACCATATTATGTCATGAGGACTCAAATGGCACCGAATAGTAAGAATGACCCAGCCGGTACCTCAGGCCGACACTCAAGAGCAGTCACACGTTGGTCGACCTCCACAGCATTGGCCATAACTTGCTCGCAGACATCCGCCTGTAGTTTAACTACATGTTTTAAAGCACCCACCTCAGCACACAGCTGGTCCATTCGCTGTAGTAGACAACACACATCCATGCTGGAGTATGTAACAGGCGGCAAATCATCCAGGTGATGAGATACAAATCTTGGGATATTATCCCCACACTCATTCAGCACTTTAAGACAGAGTTTAATATTGTTGGCGTCTTTATGCTGTCCTTTATATCCAACGCACCGCTGTGAGGTAGTGGGGCAGAGCTCAAACAAAACTTTCTTGGAGGCTTCATTCCCCTCGGATTCAAATGTGTTCGTGGCCAACAACACAATTTCATCCTGACTTAAAGTTTTGATTTTTACAGCAAGGAAATTAAGTAGTTCATCCTCTACAATTACCCTTCCATCAGTTGTTTTATATATCTCTGGTTTTAATCGTGACCGTTTGAAAGTCGGAGCTATGTCTGCACAACCACCTGCTACATCCGCCATCATGAGTTCAACACACCTGAGTGTGAATATGTGGGATTTGTGATGACGATTCGTCGATTATCATTACCCTTGCATTAATAATATAATCTACAGCATTGATATTGTATTCAGATGTTTAAACATATTGGCACCCAATTAGCCTTTATTACAGGTGCAGTTATAACCACTTTAAACTGTTGAGTTGAATCTATAATCTTAAATGCTTTTGAATACTTTTCATAATCTTAAATGTTTATATGCAGATTATATTGCATTATAAAAGAAAGGCCCAACTCTGAGTATAGTCTGGGCCTAAAAATCTTGACAGGAAACTGTAGGTTTGCAGAGCATGCTTTGCATCCAGGAAGTGAAACTACGTTAACCCTGATGAATCAAAAGCAATCTGAAGTGTCTTTTTGGGGGGAGATCTACAGCTGATGTTATGCAGTGTACATCTCACCATGTGTGTTCATTAAAATCAATTGTTTGACCAAGCTCTTCTGGACCATGGTTGTTTATACTCTCGTCCTCAATATTGAACCCTTAACAAGACCAAAGTGCAACAGTGAAAGAACATCAGACACAAATTTGTTTCTATTGGTTTCACATAAACATCTACTGTCATTATTTTTACTCAACGCTGTGGAGTCCTTTATTGGAAATTCAAATGTGATTTTTTTCAATCTGTTACCATCTCCCAAACTCAGCTATGTGACTTCCAAATGAATAAAAGCAGCAGAAGTGGCTTTACAAATGAAAGAGAAAGAAATTCAAATCAAATTCAAATTTTTTATTTGTCACGTACACTGTCATACACAGTACGATATGTAGTGAAATGCTTGGACAACTGCTCGTGACCTAAAGGAAACAAAAAAGGAAAAGGCTATGAATAAGATAGGAAATAAATATGAAAAATTAAAAAGGGTAAATTTAACTAGGAAGGAATAAAATATAAATTAAGGTTAAAAATGAAATAACTGTACAACACACTGGGAAAGAATAAGATAAAATATAAAAATTAAAGTTGAAAATAAAATAACTGTACAACAAAATACACAATACACAATATAGAACTATATAAGAATGTATGAACAAAATACACAAGCAAGAAGTATAAATAAATATATACACAATAACAGCAGCATATACACAATAACAGCAGCAGTGATTTAAGTGATGAAGTGAAAACAAAGTCCAGAATGTCCAGTGTGTGTGTAAGAACTATATGTGTGGGTCAGTACTGTGTGGTGGTGTGATTGTGATTGAGAGACCGTATCGCCTGCGGGAAGAAGCTCCTCCTCAGTCTCTCTGTGTTGGTCTTCAGGGAGCGGAATCGCTTTCCTGACCTCAACAGAGAGAACAGTCTGTTGTTGGGATGGCTGAGGTCCTTCACGATCTTCCTGGCCTTGGTCCAGCACCGCCTGCTGTAGATTGAGTGCAGGTCAGGGAGCTCGGAGCGGATGGTGCGTTCAGCTCACCGCACAACCCTCTGTAGAGCTCGTCTGTCCTGCATGGTGCTGTTCCCGAACCAGGTTAAGATGTTTCCCGTCAGGATGCTCTCTATGGTGCACGAGTAAAAGTTCCTGAGCACCTTGGAGGTCAGTTGGAAGTCTCTCAAGTGTCTGAGGTGGTAGAGACGCTGACGGGCCTTTTTCACCACGGAGTTGATGTGACAGGACCATGACAGGTCCTGCGTGATGTGAACTCCGAGGTATTTGAAGCTGTCCACTCTCTCCACTGGGCACTCGTTGATGACAGGGGTCTGGTAGTTCCTCTCCTGCTTAGTGCTGAAGTCCACTATCAGCTCCTTTGTCTTACTGACGTTTAGAAGGAGGTTGTTCCTCTGGCACCAGTTCTCCAGATTCCTAATCTCCTTCAGGTAGGCCGTCTCGTTGTTATCAGAGATCAGGCCCACCACGACAGTGTCGTCAGCAAACTTGATGATGGTGGTGGAGAGAAGAAGAAGAGGAGAGGGAGAGGAGAGGGAGGCCACCCTCACCATCACTCCAGCTGAAAACATCACACTTCCATTAAAGTTGGTGAGAAAATGTTGAGCAGGATCAGCTGCTGGCTAATCTGGAGGCTGTAGCAGCTCACAATCACAATGGATTTCCACTCATGAAAAAGCTCAAACTGCTTTATTTCATTACCATATTCCAGTGAGGCCTCCATAATGATTTCAGCTTTTCCGTAGACACACTGTGTGTCCTGTATAACTAATTATTGAAGAAGGAAAATAAGCTGATCATTCAAACTCAGGTGGCGAGGGTCCATCACAAATCTCACTGACAGCCAATAGAAATAAAGAAAAATTCAGACCGACAGTCTTTATGGGGTTAGGCAGTGAACTGCTCACGCTGCATTCAAATGCATCTCAAACTATTGGAATTGGATTCAACTTTTTGAAGAAGATTTCTTCTCAGCTGCTGTTTGGAACATTTCTTATTTGATCATGAACTGTATTAAACTCTGTAAATGAACTGAGAACTATTTCTACATTTGAAACTAGGGATTCATTTTCCATTCACTTCTGTGCGTTAGTGTATAAATGAATGTTAGACTGGGCTCCATGGAAACACTGGTCTCGGCTGCCTTCTTTCTGTAGTCATTCCAACAGAGTCCTTTCTCTTCTCCAGCTTCTGTTTGAAATCGTTTCACAGAGCCTGAATCCTGCTTTGTTGTCATGTTTGGGCCTGTGTTAGGCTGCACTGTGTTCCTCTGCTTTAACACACACCTAACCTGGGTTGTCTTAAGCAGCCATATCAGCTTCTGATACCATGAACATCATCACAGCTCCAAACTTCACCTTTGTTAGCTTTGACATTCATGTCTTTCTTTTCTCTCTCTCTGCTTCCACAGAAGCTCAAAGTCTCTGCAGCCGGTTTTTATCTGCTATCATCAGATCTTCAGCAGCCTCACTCTCATCACTCACACACTCTACAGCCTCATCAGTACTGACCTGATCTTCACTGACTGATGGAGCACAACATGAACCTGTGGAGGCTGAAAAACTGTCCTGTCAAACATCTCTCCATCACCACCCCGCTTCTGTCAGCCTTTAAATGAACCCTGATCAAGTATGTCACTTATATTTGGAGCAAAAAGGAAAAACTGTTGTTCAGTTATTTGGAAAGACACAACATTTCTGAAAGGACTCAAACTTCTTCACATTTATCTTCAGACACATTATTAAAACCCTCTTTAATCGCCATGATAGAACAGAGAAAACCCTACTCATAGTGGTCAAAACATTTATAATTCCACCCATCCTCATCCGCTTTATCCGGGGCCAGATCGTGGGGGCAGCAGCCTAAGCAGAGATGCCCAGACCTTCCTCTCACCAGCCACCTCCTCCAGCTTATCCGGGCGAACACCAAGGCGTTCCCAGGCCAGCCGAGAGGTATAATCTCTCCAGTGTGTCCTGGGTCTGCCCCAGGGCCTCCTCCCGGTGGGACATGCCTCACCTCACCAACACCTCACCTAGGAGGCGCCCAGGAGGCATCTTTGTCAGATGTCAACTGGCTCCTTTCGATGTGGAGGAGCAGCGGCTCTACTCTGAGCCTCTCCCGGATGGCAGAACTTCTCACCCTATCTCTAAGGGAGAGGCCAGCCACCCTTTGGAGGAAGCTCATTTCCGCCGCTTGTACCTGCAATCTTGTTCTTTCGGTCACTACACACAGCTCCTGAACATCGCTTTTACACTCAGCTCCCTCTTCCCCATGACAGACCGGTGCAGCGTCCACATTACTGCAGCCGCAGCCCCAATCCGTCTGTCAATCTCTGGCTCCCTTCTCCCATCACTCATGGAAAAGACCCCGAGATACTTGAACTCCTCCACTAGGGGCAGGAACTCATCCCCGACCCGGAGTGGGCACTCCACCCTTTTTCGGCTGAGAACCATGGCCTCAGATTTGGAGGTGCTGATCCTCATTCCCGCTGCTTCACATTCGGCTGCGAACCGTTCCAGTGCGAGCTGGAGGCCTTCACTTGATGAAGCCAACATAACCAAATCATTCGCAAAAAGTAGAGATGAGATTCTGAAGCCACCAAAGTGAAAGCCCTCCACCTAGAAATCCTGTCCATAAAAATTATGAACAGAATCGGTGACAAAGGGCAGCCTTGGGGGAGCACATCACCCACCGGGAATGAGTCTGACTTATTACCGGCAATGCGAACCAAACTCTTGCAACGGTTGTATAGGGATCGAATGGCCTGTAGCAATGGGCCAGACACCCCATACTCCCGCAGTACCTCCCACAGGACACCCCAAGAGACACGGCCGAATGCTTTCTCCAAGTCCACAAAATATATATAGACTGGTTGGGCAAACTCCCATGCACCCTACAGTATCCTTGAGAGGATAGAGAGCTGGTCCAGTGTTAGGTTTTGTATTGTTGATTGTCATTTATGCTTAGAAATATCTACCCATATATGCTTAGAGTTTTATAATCAGTTGTAGATTGGTAGAGGTTTGATCCTTAATAGTTTGCAAACTTTGTGTGCATTCCAGAGTGCTCTGGCATGCACACACACTTAAGGTCAGGAGAGAGGTTATATCTGCTCTTACTGATTTATGGTATAGGAGGACACCTACTATGTATCTGGTTAAGTATAAGAGTCTTTTGTTTAGACCAGGCCTGCCCAATCCCAGTCCTCGAGAGCTACTATCCTGCAGCTTTTAGATGCATCCCTACTCCAACACAGCTGAATCAAATGGTTTGATCTCTTCAGCATGCCATCATGTTTGGCAAAGGCCTGATAACAAGCCATTCATTTGATTCAGGTGTGTGGGAACAAGAATGCATCTAAAAGCTGCAGGACGGTAGCTCTCGAGGACCGGGATTGGGCACCCCTGGTTTAGACGGACCGCTAGACTCCTGGCACCAGCTCTGGGGAGTCTTCACAGGTTCACATTCTGACACACACACACACTTACAAAACCACAGGCAAGGTACTCTTTGTGTGTATGTATATGTCATATGTTAATGAACCTATGCATATTCATGTAACCACAATAAAAGAGCAGTGTTACGGGAGAGTGGACCAGAGCAACTGGGGTCAAGCGAAGGAACGGCGTTTGTTCAGTTCTCTCCCGTGCACGTGAAACAGAAAGAACGTTGCCTACTCGTGTCTTGCTTGCTGTGCAATTACATTGTCTTCAACGTACCAGCGAATAGGTTCAAGCAACAAACCTATTGTTAAGAAATATATTCTAAAACACTTCTTCAGTAAAGACTCAGAGAAGAGAAACACACAGAACTTCTTGCTAGCAAGGGCAGCCTCCAGAACTGAGACTCGTGCTGAGGAACTGCCCCGGCCTTTATTTATACTTCAGTGAGCGTTTGTTCTTTACATTAGAATGTGGAGGTGTGTGTGTGTGTGTGTGTGTGTGTGTGTGTGTGTGTGTGTGTGTGTGTGTGTGTGTGTGGTGCTGCTGATCAAAGGGTCATATAACATAAAAGCACAAAAGGAAACATCCTTGGTCAGGAAGAGGGTAGTCTCCCCCTCACCCTAGATGGTTCACCCTAGATAACACAGTGAAGAAGTCCAGCAGTTCATCTAAACAAAAGGCACTTAGACTAAAACAGACATAGCTACGTTAAAACAATAAAACAATAAAACAAGGTACGACCTCTCCCCATGCTCCCAGGATGTGGGGGTGGACGCTAAAACACCTTGAAGTGTTACAGGTCCCCTAGGATGAGACATTCTTTCACTATGCCACCAACTAAACACTAATGTTTACATGCAGTATTCTACCATATACAAACTTATATAATTAAAAAAATTACTGACTTTTAAGTACAATTTCCTATTGACACCTATCATCCAGTGTTCCGCGACCAGGACGAAAACCGCATTGTTGTTCCTGTATTCGAGGTTCGACTAGCGGACGAACTCCCCTTTCCAGCACCCTGGAATAGACTTTCCCAGGGAGGCTGAGGAGTGTGATCCCCCTGTAGTTGGAATACACCCTCCAGTCCCCCTTCTTAAAGATGGGGACCACCACGGGGTGCCCAGGGGTACTGCCCTTGATCTCCATGCAACATTATAGAGGCGTGTCAATCAGAACAGCCCTGCAACATCCAGAGCCTTCAGGAACTCGGGGCGGACCTCATCAACACCAGGGGCTCTGCCACCAAGGAGTTGTTTAACTGCCTCAGTGACCTCGCCTCTGGAAATTGGCGGGTCATTCCCCTCATCCCCTGACTCTTAATTTCACTGACATGTCTTCCAGCTCCCCTCAGGTTGGGTTTAATGCCAGATCGGTGGCGAATAAGACCTTCATCCTGAAGGATTTCTTTTCTTCCCATGCATTGGATTTCCTCTGTTTGACTGAAACCTAGAGTTCACCCGGTGAGTTAAGCGTTTTTTCTGAACTGCTGCCCGCTGGCTGTGCTTATTTTAGTGCTCCAAGAGCTTCTGGTCATGGCGGGGGGTTAGCTGTTTTTTTAAATCACACTTTGAGTTTAAGCAACTATCCTCATGGACACGTCACACCAGCTTTGAACTTTGCCTGTGTGAACTGGGCCACTCGCCTTCATTGCTGTGTGCAATAGTTTATCGGCCTCCTAAACATAACAAGGAGTTTTTATCTGAGTTTTCAGAGTTTCTCGCTGACTGTGCATCTCGGTATGACCAGGTCCTGCTACTCTGTGATTTTAATATACACGTCTGTTGCCCAGGGAAACCCCTGGCTAAGGAATTCATGGACCTGGTGAACTCTTTTAATATTGTTCAATCTGATAAATGTGCCACTCAAGAACGTGGTCACACATTGGATTTGGAGTTATCATATGGATTATCTGTCTGTATCTTACATGTGGCGCATGCTGTATTCTCTGACCATATGCCCATTCTATTTGACGTTGTTCCTCTTAGTCCTGTTGTTAAACCGGCTGCACCTATGCGATGCTATTGTGCCTTCGGCTATTTGAACAACTTGTGTCCAGTCCCTCTGAGTCGTCCTCCGTAAATAGATTATTATCTCACCTGGACTCTGTTTGTAAATCTGCCCTTGATGTTGTTGCACCTCTAAGACTCAGGTAGTGTAAACCCAAGTAATGGCTCGAGTAAAATCGGTTAGCCAAGGGCTGGCTAACCGATTTTACTCGAGCCATTAGAAGAGAATGTAGGAGATGTGAAAGACGATGGAAAAAGGACATGCTGTACATTTCTCTGGAAGCTCTTAAGACGAGCTGGAAAGCTTATCAGAGGGCAGTAAAGACCGCCAAAAACTCCTATTTTTCACAACTTATTGCTGTTAATTCACATAACCCTCGTGTTCTGTATAATACCATTAATTCTGTACTGAATGCAGAGGATCATGTTCTTTTGCAATCTTCTGAGGTGTAATAACTTTATCTTCTGTTGGCCCGGCTGTGCATGTTCCCTGTTTAAATTTTCTTATTGCTTTCCAACCAATTGTTCTACCTGAACTAGAGAAGCTTGTGTTAACTGCTAAACCATGCGGTTCTCCGAATGATGTCGTTCATCCCCGTTTTCTGAAAGAGGTGTTTCCTACTGTTGGACCACATATTCTGAACATAATCAATACCAGCCTCTTGTCAGGTCAAGTACCAAGTGAGTTTAAGCATGCAATTATTTATCCCTTACTTAAGAAGCCAGGCTCAGATATTTCAGTAATGTCAAATTTTAGACCCATCTCTAAACTTCCTTTTCTGAGTAAGATCTTGGGAAAGGTTGTTCACACTCAGCTGATGGATTATCTAAACAACTCTCAAATGTTTGAATTTTTTTAGTCCGGCTTTAGGCCGTTTGATAGCACAGAGACAGCTCTCATAAAGGTTATAAACGATATCCTGGTAGCGACGGACTGTGGTAAACACGTAGTGCTTATACTATTAGATATGACTGCTGCATTTGACACAGTGGATCACGACCTTCTGATCTCTTGATTACAGCATTGTGTGGGCCTTTCTGGCTTGGCACTCCTGTGAATAAAATCATATCTCTCAAACAGGAGCTTCTGTGTTAAGTTGGGCTCGTCATCGTCCTCTGTGGCCCCTCTGTCATGGGGTGTACCACAGGGATCTATTCTTGGGCCATTACTGTTTTCCTTATATCTCCTGCCACTGGGTGGGATCTTTCGTAAACACAAAGTTGCATTTCATCTATATGCTGATGATTGCCAGCTTTATTTTCCTTTCAGTCATTCTCATAGCTCCCAAATTAGACTCCTGCTTGATTACTTTAGTGATGTTAAGTCATGGATGGCTCAAAACTTTTTAAATTTTAATGAACGAATTTTAATGACAGGCGTCTGTCGAAGGTTAAACCTTTTCTTTCAAGGAGACTGTTATCCACGCTTTTATAACCTCACGCTTGGATTATGGTAAGTCCCTTTTAATAAGGGTTGGACCGGAAACTCTGACACGCCTGCAACTAGTACAAAATGCTGCGGCACGGTTTTTATCTAGTAAAAGGAAATTTGAGCACATTACTCCGGTCCTGGCCTCCTTGCACTGGCTTTGAATTCAATTTAGGATTCATCTTGAAGTTCTTTTATTGGTTTTTAAATCTTTAATTGGTCTGGCACCTGTGTATCTGTCTGATTTGCTGAAGCCCTATGTCCCCACTCGTTCGCTCCGGTCAGCTGAGCAGCGGTTGCTCTCAGTCCTCAAATCACGGCTGAAACTGAGAGGAAACCAAGCGTTCTCCATTGTGGCTCCTACGCTTTTGAATAATCTTCCTCTTCACATTAGGCAATCGACATCAGTGATGGTTTTTAAATCCAGATTGAAAACACATTTGTATTCACTGGCTTTTGACTCTGTGGTTGACTAACTTGTATTTTATTGTTTTTGCTATATTCATTATTTTATCGTATTTATTATTCTTATGGTAACTATTATGTTTCTATTGTTCAGTACTTTGGTCATCCTTGCGTGTTTTTAAAGTACTATATAAATAAACAATGATGATGATGATGATGATACAAACACTGCTTATATGGTACAAGTTCCTCTTTTTTGTCTGGCTTCCTGTATTTATTAATATGCTAGTATAGCTCTATACTAACTTCCTGTTTTTCAGTCTGGCTGAGCACTTAGGTTGTGAGTCACAAGTGGCCTTGCTTTACAACCCTTCATTATTAAAGTACATAAAACAATATAATCAGAAAACAAGCACTAAGAGTATATTAATTACATGACAACATCCTGAACATTTATGAACATCAATCAAAGATCTGAAATATAGAAAAACAAGAACATCTGCTGTCAGTGAACTCACCTCAGAGTCTTGAGTCGACAGTTGGGACTCTCCAGTCCAGCACAGAGAAGCTTCACTGCTGAAAACGTCAGGTCATTTAAACTCATGTCCAGTTGTGTCAGATGGGAGGGGTTGGATTTCAGAGCAGAGGCCACAACTTCACACTGAGTCTCTGAGAGTCGACACTGAGTCAGTCTGTGATTAGAAAATATAAAATGTGTTATTATAAAAGAGGAAATTCTGCATTATAAATAGACTGAATGTACATGAAGACAAAACGGAGTGACGTCACAATCTGATGAACGTCTGCTCTTTACATCTGTGCTTCAGCTCCTCTTACTGTGTTTGACATGACACAATGACTCAGTCTCTCTCAGACCTGCAGACTTTTAATGAGCATTTTTGTTTGGCTTTAATGTGCAGATGAAGGAGGGAAGATGGCATCACTTTAAGGCTTCCATAATGTTCACGGTCTGTCAGTCAGATCTGATCCAAAGTCAGACATTTGGACTGTTTCCTGTTTTGAATCTGACTCCAGAACATTTTGAATGAGTTCAGCTCAGTGAAGAGTTCCAGCGGAGAAAGCTGATCTTTGTTTGCTACCTGCTGCTGTCAGGTACGACTGTTCAATTTGACATGCAGGAAAAATGTGGTAACTGTTACCAAACGGAGCAGAAATCTCATCATTGGACAATAATGACAACTGAACTCAGAGCTGCTGATATCATATCTGATTTCAAGTGAACTAAAAAAAGAAATGATTAGCTCATTTTATCTTTCTTTTTTTTTCTCTGTCACGATTTTTAACATTATAGTTCATTTCACTACAAAGATTCTTATTTCTGTCTTCTCTATAACAGGAGCGTCTGAATGACCAACAACAGCAGCCGCAGATTTAAAATACTGCCCCCAAATGACACAACACATGAACTACATGTAGAAGTGAGTCTACAATACACAGCATATGACTACCAATGCAGGATAATGCACATACACATTTCCTGATAAACAGAAAATATAATTTTATCTGAGAAACTCCAACTAATGAGAGTTACTGTGTACATCTGAAGAACTAAACGACTAATCTACACTAATAAAGTGTGTTAATGATCACATCTGGACTCACCGAGCCTTTTGGCAGTTCCTCACAGCTGGAATCAGTCTCAGTTGTCCCTGCTCTGATATGTTGTACCTCCGAAGGTCAAACTCATCCAGAACCACCTCTGACATCTGCAGCATGAAGGCCAGAGCTGAGCACTGGATCTCAGAGAGTTTCTTCTCTGATCTGTTCTCTGACTTCAGGAACTCTTGTATCTCCAGATGTACTGAGAGGTCGTTCATCTCCATCAGACAGTGGAAGATGTTGATGCTTCTATCAGGATACATGTTATCACTGTTCATCATCTTCAGGTTGTTAATGACTCTCTGGATGATTTCTGTACTGATCACTGTTTGACCCAGCAGACCTCCTAAGAGTCTCTGGTTGGACTCCAGAGAGAGGCCATGAAGGAAGCGAACAAACAGGTCCAGGTGGCCATTTTTACTCTGGAGGAATTTCTCCATGACTCTGTTCAGAAATGCATCGTATGATCGGAGATCCCTTCCAAAAAGCTTCTTGGTCATAGAAGTTATCTTTTGGAAGTAAATCATCTGCGTTCTCATCATAGTGCTCTGGTCCCAGACCTCTCTTGGATCCACGTAATCATTCACTAATCCTTCATCATCACTATAATTATCAGTATCACTATCATCATCTTCATACTCTTCCTCCTCATCCCAGATGAAGTTTCCCACCTGGGGACATAGGAAGTTCTCCACCACCTCTGTCTTCCTGTTGGTGAAACAGTGGAACATGTAGACTGCAGCCAGAAACTCCTGAATGCTTAGATGAACAAAGCAGTAGATTGGTTTGTGGAAGATCACACACTCTCGTTTGAAGATCTCTGTATAAACTCTTGAGTACACCGAGCCCTCTGTGACACCCAGACCACACTGTTCCAGGTCTTCTTGGTAGAACATATTTCCTTTCTCCAGATGTTCAAACGCCAGCCTCCCCAGCTTCAGAAGAACTTCCCTGTCAGCCTCCGTCAGCTCCCGTGGACTCGTCTCATGTCCCTCATCGTACTTGTTCTTCTTCCTCTTTGTCTGAACCAGCAGGAAGTGTGAGTACAAGTCAGTCAGGGTCTTGGGCAGCTCTCCTCTCTCCTCTGTAGTCAACATGTGCTCCAGAACTGTAGCAGTGATCCAGCAGAACACTGGGATTCTACACATGATGTGGAGACTCCTCGATGTCTTCATATGGGAGATAATTCTGCTGGACAGCTCTTCATCACTGAATCTCCTCCTGAAGTACTCCTCCTTCTGGGCGTCAGTGAAGCCTCGTAGTTCTGTTATCCTGTCAACACATGTAGGAGGGATCTGATTGGCTGCTGCAGGTCGGGAAGTTATCCAGACGAGAGCCGAGGGAAGCAGATTCCCCTGGATGAGGTTTGTCAGCAGCTGGCTGACTGATGACTTCTGTGTGACATCAGACAGCAGCTTCCTGTTGGTGAAATCCAATGAAAGTCTGCTTTCATCCAGGCCGTCAAAGATGAACAAAAGCTGAGAGACAGCCAGCTTCTCTGCTGTGACCTTCTGTAATGTTGGATGGAAAACATGGATCAGCTCCAGAAGACTGTACTGCTCATCTCTGATCAGGTTCAGCTCCCTGAATGAAAGCAGAACCACCACACTGACATGTTGGTTCTCCAAGCCCTCTGCCCAGTCCAGAGTGAACTTCTGCACTGAGAAGGTTTTTCCAACACCAGCCACGCCGTTAGTCAGAACCACTCTGATGGGGATGGGTCTCTGTTGGTCAGGTAAGGCTTTAAAGATGTCCTGGCACCTGATTGGAGTGCCATGGAGGGCGTCCATCTTGGAAGCTGTCTCCAGCTGCCTCACCTCATGTTGGGTATGAACCTCTTCACTCTGTCCCTCTGTGATGTGGAACTCAGTGTAGATCCTGTTGAGGAGGGTTCTACTTCCTGTTTCATCACATCCTTCTGCCACACGTTCACATCTCCTTCTCAGACTGATCTTATGTTCATCTAAAAGCTCCTGCAGACCAACAACTGCTGAAAGAAAGAAAAACAGAAAGAAAACTCTTCAATGTGTGAACAACACAACAAAAAGTCCAGTTTTCAGAAACGAGTCCATCAGCAGACAGATGTTTAGTCTTACTTTGGACACAGCTGCTTTGACTGGCTGTCTGCAGTCCAGCTCTGGTTCTGGATCTTTCTCCACACTGGGGACAGGAGGAGTCTCCTGATGAAGCAGACTGGTCCCAGTATGAGGAGATGCACTGTCTGCAGAACCAGTGTCCACAGCTGGTACAGACTGGATCCTTCAGGACGTCCTGGCACAAAGCACAGCAGGGCAGCTGCTCCTCCTCACAAACGCCACTGTTCTTCCTCTCTCTGTGAACACATTTCTTTAACACTAAAATCATTTACTGACTTTTGCACAAAATATCCAAATTTAAAAGATGTTGCAGAAGTCCTGTGGGTCAGAGCATTCAATCTGGAAACAAAGTGATGATTCATTGATTTCATCAACACTATTGAACTCATTTTCTGTCTGCCTTTCTCATTAAACATTCAGCAATCTGCTTGCAGTTTGCTGTGACTGCACATTTCCCGCAAAGACTTCACAGTAAAAGCCTTCCATTGGAGGGTGCTGTTTATATCCTTCATGTTTTCCAGTCAGTGTATACAGATTAGCTTTGTTTAGTTAATTGTGATTACTTTACAGAAGTAACTGATTAGTTACAGAAACATATCCAAGGTGAGCAGGTACCCCTCCAGCATAAACTCTAAGCAGCTAAAACATGAATGAATGTAAAAGGTGTCCCAGCTGTCAGTCAGACTGTACTCGGTGCCACATTAGAGATGTGGTTTCTGACAGCTGCTCCAGCTGCAGGATCAAACAGAAGTCCAAACATCTTTGCCTTTGTTGCTTCTTATTATTGAACAACACAGCTGAGCATTGGTAATGCAGCCTTTAACATTAGCATTGTTAGCATATATGCAACAGAAATGTGGTCAGAAACTGGTATTGAGGGGCCGGCATAGCGAGAGGAGACGATCGCTGTTCCCACTCTCAAGTATTACAACCAACCCACCGCTGACTCGGTAAGAGTCAGGGGGTCATGCAGTGGGCCAACCCTCTCCCACTCAGTCTGAGGGGAACCCACACTGCACACTGGTCCTAATGTCAAACCACACAACAATTCCAAGGAAGGAGGAGAAGAAAGAAAGACTGAGGAAAGGAAACAATCAAAGGGAACATTAACAGATCAGCTTCTGTAGCGTCTCCAGGTTCTCCTGGTGACCAGCCGCTGTGTCCACACTGGCTCCAGTAGCTTCTCTTAATCTATTTAATCATTTATTAGTTAGGTGTGTAATTCTCATATTCTTTTCCCCCAACCTCATTTTGATCAGGACAAGTTTTTCTCTGAGTTAAACTAATAAGACTAGAGCTCTGGTCTCTGCTATCAAACTACAACTGTTAAACTAGAACTACAGATTTCAAAATTTTATTTTAGAAACTTATTCTCAAAGGACAACATGAAAGATTATATCATTTTTTTCCAAATTTTTTTTTCATAATTTTTAAACATTATTACATATATTTTGAATGAGTTGTATCCATGAAGTAAAGAAAAAAAAACATGTTTTAGAAGATCAGTCATTGCAGTACGAAACATCTATGAGATCAAAGACATTTATGAAACATTGCTGACAGTATCTCCTGTGACAACTTTGTGCAGCAACTCTAAACATTTTTGTAACTGTTGATCGTTCATGTCAGTTTGAGTTTGTTTGGTGCTTCTAAAACATTTTCTTACGTTACTTTGACGACATTTAGAAGAATTACTTGTTTGCTTTGTGTCTGTCTTGCTTTCTCCTGACATTTACTTCATATACACAATATCCTTCTGAGAACCAGCCTATACATTAATGTGATCTGTAATGGACATTTGTTTTTTTTATCTATATCTTTTGAGTTATTCAAGCTGCCATACTAGTCAAAGGAGTTTGCAAAGAAAAGCGTCTGGACTTCTTTAAGTTACTTGAAGACATTTCACGTTTCACCTCGAGAGGTGAAACGTCTTCAAGTAACTTAAAGAAGTCCAGACGCTTTTCTTTGCAAGCTCCTTTGACTACGATGACCTGGATGACTGAGAACCTTCACAGACAAGCTGCCATACTAAATCCTGATTTACTAGATAGAGGATATCCTGGGCTTTCCATTGATATCTCATATGTTTGGTCGCCTCTTTTAGCTCCAAATAGGCAGGAAATCACAAGAAATGTTCAATGGAGAGATTATTTTTTTGGAGTCAGTGGATACTGAAGTGCAAAGTTTCTGCAGAGCCTATCACTACTTCATTTGGCCATCAGATTAGTTCAAGAACAAAGCTTCATGAAATTGGTTTCCATGACAACCAGCTGCATTCAATCCTGACATCACCAAGCACAATGGTCCAGTGGTGTAGAGCACATGTCCACTGGACTCTAGAGCTGCGGAGATGTGTTCTCCGGAGTGACCAATCACACTTCTCCATCTAGCAATCTGATTCACAAGTATAGATTTGATGGTTGCCAGAGCAAACCATCCAGAAAATTTGATTATTTTTTCACAGCTGAAAAACAACATTTATTGTCTATTGGAATCTGCATCGTCCAATCCAAAGGTCACAATCTGAAGGAAACATCTGGTTTTGTTTCCTGTGATTAAATCTGAGCATCAGTATCGTGGGATTTATCCACTACATCCACACCACTGTTGTTCAGTGTTGTCATGATGGCGGTCTCATTAACAGCAGCAATTATGATCCAGGCTTTAGCTGCTTTGGTTGTCACATTCAAAAATATAACTTTTTGTATTCGTATTTACATTTTTTGTCTGATTCTAGATTCAAAATGAAAACATAACTGTAAATTCAGACACACGAGGTTGTGCTGAAAAGAATGATACCAAACAAGCCAAATAAAAAGTTTTTAAAGGTGAAATATAGATAAATAAAAATAAATAAATAAATATAACCACTCAAAAGTCATTAAAAATGTCCAATTACACCCTGGACCCCAGAGGGTTAAACATTTTTTTAAAGTAACGCTATAGTTACTTTTCAAGTAATTACTTTTAGAATCTTGTAACTCAGTTATTAACTAAGTTAATGTTTTGATGAAGTAACTTGTAACTGTAAGTAATTACTTTTTCAAAGTGACTTGCCCAACACTGCTCAGTACGCACTTTCCCCACAGACATGAGCATCACTGTCCTCAAACAGCAAATAACCAAGTATAATATTTTGATCTTTTCTCTTTCATTGTTTTCTTTTTAATGAATCTTTGTAACAATCTGAGGATGTTTCAGGTCATATTTATCCAGGAAAAGACAAACATGTAAAGGAGTCATCACAGCTCTCTGACCTCGTTGGTCCAGGTTCACCACTGACGTTTGGATTTTCAGGTTTGGACCAGTCACTCCTCACAGACGGACAGCTGGACCCTGCAGACTGTGACCTCTGACCTCTGCAGACACAAACACGATTGAAGCAGCTGACTGCAGATAATGCAGCTGTTTCCTGTCAGTAACAGTCCTCTTAGATTAGAGTTAAACTTTTTACAGGAAAACTGGACAAAACTGAGTTTTGTTAGAAATTCATTTTCATTTCCTCTCAGCTGACAAACACAGTCAGAAATTCAACCAGAATCAACACTAATTATAATGTCAGTGCAGAATTATTTCTGTTCCTCAGTGAGTTCAGCTCTCTGACCTCGTTGGTCCAGGTTCAGTACTGAAGTCTGGAGGATTATCTCTGGAGTCGTCACTTTCACAGCTGGATCCTGCAGACTCTGCTCTGTCCTCCTCTTTCTCCATCATCATCTTCTTGTGGACTTTAGTCAGTCTGAAATCACAAACACTCCGTGAGTTCACATTAACAGAAGTAACTGAGTTACAGTCGCTGACCTCTGACCTGTCATGTAACCTAGAAAAAAGGTCACATGATCCAGAGCAGCGATCACAGAAACATGATCTCACCTGCTGACTTAGAAATTTAAGTCATTCCGAAACACAAAATGCAAGACAATGACTGAACATTACGAACAGCTCTGAGTGTGATACAGTCAGCTCACTGCAAACTCTGACCTCAGTATGAATTAAAGCTCTTTTATGGCCACTAAGACACTTTAGGATCACATGATGTCCACACATGATATCTGTGACTGTCGTAGTTTAACATGTGAACTTCATACATGTAACATTCATGTTGATGCAGATCTCAGTCCCACATCAGCTCTGCTGAATAATCTAAAGTTTCTCTCTGACATCAGGATTCATGTCATGTCATGAACACACCTCCATGTTTCTGTTTCTCTGACACACTGAATTCAAACAGTCTAAGGAAAAACGATGAATTTAACCCTTTAAGACCTACCATAGAACCAAGTCCGCCAGAGCTTATATTATATTTTTACATGTTGTAGATAGGGTTGCCAACCGTCCCTTAAAATACGGAATCATCCCGTATTTAGAAACAAAAGTACACGTCCCATATTGAGCTAATAAGGGACGCACTTTGTCCCGTAATACAGTGAGAATCAAAAGTAGTCTATAACTTTTAATGGAATTAACGCTTTGTTTGAAAACATAATTCCCAGCCCTCTCCTGCTTTGTGACCAATGAGCTGACAGCACACTTATGACAATTCGATTATGACATTTCAGATTACCGCTCATCTCATTGGTCGAGGAAAGGTCGCTTACGGAGAAAATACCGGAAGACAACAAATGACCACAACAAGAAGCATGGCCAACAGGGAAACAAACGCCGAGACTGCGGTGCAAGTCTCGGACGACAGTACACCTAAAGCTGGGCAGACACTGTGCGATTTTTTTCAGTCGCATTATTCAGCTCCGGCTCAAACTGCATGATTGACTCGCAGGGGTTAGAAGTTGGTAGGTCACGAGGGTCTCACACTATACCGCCTGATGCTCTGATGCGACCTGAGAGCTCACACTGTGCGTCCATAAAATTAAGGTTATAACAGAAAATCTGTCACTCTCTCTCCCTCTGTCTTTCACTCACACAGACACACACACCACCACCATAAACTTTGCTAAATCACTGATCGGGCAGCTAAGTGCATATGAGAGCATGAGGGTGGGAATGGATGTTTGTGTCTGTGTGTGCCTGTATGTCTGTGTCTATATGTCAGGTTGGGTATCAGACGCCACCTCTCTGGGGACATCTCAGGCCCTCCAAGATTTGAAGGCCTATCTCCCCCTACCACCAATTCCCCTGCCAGTGGCGGACTCCCTCAGACATCGGTGCGTTGGTGGTTCTTTGTGTTTGGGGGTGGGCGTCCAGGTACACACCGGCTCACTCCTTGGCGGCCGCTTATCGGGGCCTGGAGCCTGGGGCTCGCTCGGGCCACTTCGGAGGTGGGGTGCCCCCGACCTCTCGGCCTGGGGCTCGGTCACTCAGGCACAGCAGGCTGCCGGCGGAGCTCACGGGCGCGTCACTGCAACTCCCCCTGGCTTCTGCTCCGCGGCTGCTGAGTGAGCCCTCATCTGGGACTCTCCTCAGCTCTTTCTGGGACAGTGGCGCGGCTGCCCCTCTGTGGGTCTTCCTTGGTCTCTTGTGTTCTGGGGGCCTCTGGATGTCTGGAGTTTTGATCTCCTCCATACCTGCTTCATGCCCTGGAGGACGGGGCTGTGGCCCCCCCACACCCTCTAGCAGATCATTACATGAAGGAACCTTTTAAAAAAACAAGCGCGTCCATGCTCACAGGTGTACACACGGGTGATCACACCCACAAACTACACCCTTTTTGGCTTCTACCTCAAAGCACACTGTGTTCTGTTGATCTTATGTGCTGCACAATAATGTTTAATATTTAGTGTTTACTGTCATATTCCCATATATCATTGTGATGTTGTTTATTCTATTACTCTTGTTCTCTTCTGCTTGTTCTCTTTTTTCTTTCTCAACAGGTGATCCAGGTGATCGATATATGCATTTTTTTTTCTGCCCATTCTGTTGGTTTTTGTTTTTTGCCCTTCTCCCCTATCCCTCTTCTCCGCTGTTTCTCTTTCCCTCTTTCTTTCTCCCCTTCTTTCCCCCAGTCAAGTCTGTCCCATATTCAGCAAGTGAAAATAAAATAAACAATAAAAGGTGAATCAAATGGACCATTACGGCAAGGCTGGGATGGTAAAAAAAATAAATAAATAAAATCACTGATCGGGCAGATGTGATTGAGCAGCAATGTAAATCCAACTATTTTCACGGTTGTTGTGGTCGTGATAATTTTGTGATGCCACATCGAAAAGGCTCGGATGAGCTTTCCAAAGTTCTACAAGTTGTGCCTCCATTGCTTGTGTCCAGATCACACGCTGCACAGCCATGCTGCTCCATCTTTCCCCCCGACGTTTATGTGTTTGCGCGTGAGCAGTGTGAGCGGCTGTGGTGACACCCTCACGAGCGATTGATGATCGGGAGCTGGTCGTGAGGTGTTAATCGCTTCTCGTTACCCCACGTGTACTACACGACGCACAATAGAGGACAAAATCGGTCCGATCACCAAAACGGTCGCACGACTCAAAAATCGGCTCAAAATGGGCCTAAAACCGCACAGTGTAAGACCAGCGTTAGAGCAGCAATGTTTGTTCGCTCAGAGAAAGGGAAGAATGGGAAAAGGAAAACACCTGGCTGGAAAAAGTTAATATGGACATGTGCAGTGAATATCAGCGCTATGTGGCCAGAAGTGTGATAATATAACTTATTTTGTGTAATAAACAACTGCAAGGATAGATGATTACAACAAATACATGACTAATACATAAAAGTAATACATAGATGAATAATGATGATGAGTTAAGATGCGTAATCATGGGAACAAGTGGGTTTACAAACAGGAGCAGCTGATTAGCATTAGAAAAGCTGAAATAATACCTCAACTGAAGCCAATTGTACTAAATGCACTAAATGTGCACTGTTACAAGAATGTTTTTCTTTCTATTATATTCTATTATTTTAAGTTAAGCAGGACAGAGTTCTTTTAAAGAAAGATTTACTTATATTCTCAAAAGTTAAGCATGACAGGCTTCTGTTTAAGAAAGAGACCTGTTTTACTGTGTTAATGTTGTCATTTTGAGCTAAAAATAAATGTCTAAATGATCATATGTTTCACATGTGTTCATATCACAAAGAATAGAATATGCATCTACTTAAATCAACTTCAAGTCAAATGGTTAAAAAAAAAATTTCACACACAAAAAAAGAGCTAGAAAATTCACCACACTGAGAAGGGTGAAAACAACTGGGTTGCCCGGCCCTGGCCACGAGGTGTCCCTTATTTATTTTTCAGGGAGTTGGCAACACTAGTTGTAGAGCCATTTTTGGGAGCATTTCAAGTTGCTATACATCAATACAACCATTACAGCCTAAATATTAATAATATGCTTGCATGAAGTGCATAGTAATTACATAAATTGCAAAAAAGTGCAATAAGCTACAAAAAAATTGAAAATCGTTTTTGTTTTTTAACATATATTTCTAGTTAGAGAAATTTAAGAGGCTTATCCCTCAAAACTGTAACTACAAAAAAAGTTGCACAAAATAGTTTCCCACCACAGGAAATTTATTTTGAGTGTCTTCATAGTTTTATTTTTGAAATACACCAATTTCTATACACTGCAGGAAAAACGAAAATAAATATTATAGTGCAAATTTGCAAAAAAGCAGCATATGCATCAAAATAAAATATTTCCAGCAGTGCAATATGAGTCCTAAGCATCCCAGAAACAACACAGAAAGTCATAAAGTCAAAGATAACTTTTAAAAAGACCAGTATAGGCCCTGAGGCCCTGATGGTAAAAAAGACTACATTTCCGCGAAAATGACGTCACTTCCGGTTTCGGGCAGGTAATGGCAGACATGCAAAAGTTCGCGCTGATGTCTATTCCAACATAGGAAGTGTCATGAACAGCTGATCGGATCGGCAAAGCGTGTTTCTGGAATATTATGTTTTTGTTCCTGCAAGCGCTTTTTATGCAGTTTTTGCAAAGCTTTATGTGGAAGGAAACCGTGACCGAGGACAAGCTGATGGCATAAGATGTAAGTACAACTCCTCCGGTTTCATATGCAAAAAAAATTATTGCGCTAGCTTACATGGTTGCAGAGCTACCGGGATTTAAAAATAGTTACGCAAAACAGAGCGTGCCCGCTCCGACCGGCTCTAAAGGGTTATAGGAAACATGAAGAGTCTAGATCAGACTGCTTCCTGCTCTGCAAGTTCTCACCTCTGCTGACCAGAAGACCACAAGGTCTCACATAGACTCTGACCTGATCTTCTGGACTCAACTATGTGATCCTTGTTAAAGTGTTTTACATCTTTGCACCTGAACATTTCTAACAAACTGGCTTCACTGACTGTCTGATGTAGAAGGACTTTATAACAAATTATTCTTAGTGTATTATAAATATTATGCTATTGCTATTAATGGTTAAAAATTGACTGATTCATGTTCTTTTGTGTATCTGACTGCGTGTTTTGTGGTGATCTTAAACTTTATATGAGTAACTCGAATAACATCAAGTAGCGTCATTCAGACCGAAAACTCACAAGGAATAAATTTTCAAAGTCCTAGACAAAACAGCCCAAAGACAAGAAACTAGAAACACAAGAGACACACACTGACCAACTATTAACGGTTCAAAGCTTCAAATGCTAAAAGAAAATTGAGATCCACTGATTAAAAACACAAAAACTGCAGAGTCCAAACACTTTGCTTCATATTATGACTCATGTCAAACCCTCCACAGGCATATATGAACGCTGACATTTTTTAGAACAAACTGAGTTTATGTAATTTTTCCAGTTAAAAGAAGCGCAATGATCTATCAGACCAATGATTAGTGTTTGATGGCTCTAAAGTTTCATACAGATCTATTTAAACTGTTCATCACAGTAACCAATGTTTCAGTGCTAAGTTACTGACTGATAATCAGTGTGGATTCAATCAATCAATAATCTATAATACCGTGAATTTGTCTTCAAACACATAAATTTTGTCCTGGAATGAGAGTTGAACATCAGGTCCAAACATTACAGAGTAGAAACAAAAAGCAAACTTACAGTTTCTTCACACAGAGACAGCAACGACGAGCTCCACTCCACACCTGGACACTAAACAGGGACACACAGTTGAGCTGCTTCTTGGAGGAGGCGGGACTCCATGTGAAGCTCAGGCGGAGCTCAGCAGGAACAGTCGAGTTCATTTAACTGGACACTGGAACATTTCTCTGCTTTCATTCTCTTTAATTTCCATTAAATTTGCATTTGATGTGCCTGTGTGTGTCTCTGTGTTCAGATGTGACTGACTTCTTTTTGAATTTTTTGCTGCATGTTCATCTCCATTACGGAGATGTGTTTGTCACAAGATTTTATCTTTACTGATTTGGCTTTTAGACCCCAGAAAATGTTTCACTGCTCTTAAAAAACTTACTTAAAAACAGGAAAGTTTGAACAGAAGTCACTTTCACTTCTTTACAAGCTGATCTTTAAAATATCAACCTTTGCATTAAACTATAATTCATAATCACTTTCTTTAACTACAGTGAGTTTTAATGAATGATTTAAATATGTTCCTTTGGAGAAGACAAATCAAATCAGTCCATTAATTTCATTGATGTTGATCATTGTAGAAACTTTACTGAATGTCTAATAACATTTTTGTGTTTTTTTATTCAATGTAGCCTTCAAACTGGTCAGACTGGTTTAGATTAAAGTTTTGATATGAAACCTTGATGTAGCTGCAGTGTGAACACACTGATACCTGATCAGCTCTGACACAGTCACACTGTTTGCAGTATAAATATTTACACTGCAAACATTCAGAGTGAGTTTCTGTTTCTAGTCTATGGATCCAGTCACACTTTCTACCTTTCCCAGTGAAGTAAAGCCTGAGAGCAGAGTTGAAACCAACAGTGAGCATCATCAGCACCTGCGCTTCATTCAAATGTGGTGACAGGGTTTGGTTATTTGTTCAGCTGCAGGGGAAATTTCCTTTAACAGATGCAATCATTTAAATGTGAGTTTCCTAATTCTCAGTAATGTGCTGGGACTGAGAGTCTGCGGGATAAAGGAAAGTGGGCAGTGATGTAAAAACAGAGCAGTTCAAACTCTGTTGTACAGAAATAAAGAATCAATCTGTGTATTGTTAGTGTTTTTGTTAGTGATTTTCAGATGAAGCTTCACGAGGCTTTGAACCTTCCAGCTAACTGGTTCACAGAGTTTAATTTCTCAAGGGTCAGAATAAGAAAGACTTTATTTATCCCCAAAGCGAAAATTAAGATACAACAGAGCAGCATGACGTTGAAGATAAAGACAGGGCATAAACTGGCAATAAGATTAAGACAATAAATACACACAGAACATACAGTATATACACAGTTTTAAAATTAAACTGACTGAAAGGTGAATAAATAACTGTAAGTGACTAAAAGTGAATAAAGTGTCGGCAGTATAAAAAGAGTGCAGAGTAGTTTATGTTTCTGGGTGTGGGAAGCGTTCTTATCGGCTGGAGTTAAAAAGCAGAGTGGCTTTGGGGACAAAGGTGGCGCTCCTCCTCTCAGTCCTGCAGGAAATGCAGCGGAGGCATCGCCCAGAGGGGAGCCATTGAAATGTGGGGTGAAGAATATGAGAGGGGTCGTTGATGATTTTGGCTGCCTGTCTAAGGGCCTGTTGGCTGAAAACCTGTGCCAGAGTTCTGACAGGCAGGCCGATGATTTTGATGCAGTGTGCTGCAGTCTGTTCCTGTTCTGAAGGCTGAGGGAGTGGAACCAGCAGGTGATGGAGAAGGTCATGATGCTTTCCAGGAAGGCATAGTAAAAAGTCATCATGACTCCAAAGGAGTTGAGTTTCCCAAGGAGGTATAGCCGTTGATGACACCGCCTGAGAATCTCCTCTGTGCTGCGGAGAATTTCAGGAGGTTGTCAAAGATGGTTCCCAGGTATTTGTACTCCTCAACTACCTCCACTGGCTTCCGGTGGATGGTGGTGGTGACTGAAGCAGCCACGGGAAGGTCACCACCATCTCTTTGGTTTTGCTCACGTTCAGTTCAAACTTCTGCAGAGTGGGCCCTTGGTGTTGCGAGGGGCCTGACAGCAGTGACAGGACAACTGTGTCGTCAGCATATTTTACCAATGTGACAGTTGGGCTGTGTGGGTCTGCAGTCATCAGTGTTATAATATGTATATGTATGTACGTAAATATGTTATGATAAAGAGCAGGGGGGAGAGCACACAGCCCTGGGGGGAGCCAGTGGAGGTGGAACGGAGACTGGAAAGAGAGTAGTTGACACGTTGGTCAAAAAAGTCCAATATCCACTGGATCACCTGATCATCCAGGTGATATCGGGAGGAAAGTTTAGTGGCCAGGATATGAGGCAGCAGAGTGATGAATGCTGTTGAGAAGTCTGGCGGTTGAGTCAGGGAGCTCCAGATGTTTGGGGATGGAGTTCAAGATGAAGATTTTTGCATCATCGACACCGGCACGGTAAGCAAACTGGAGTCAATCCATCAGGGCTCAGTTGCTCTTATGATGTGCTGTTTTATGATCTTCTCCATGACCTTCATCACCAGGGAGGTGAGGGCCACAGGACGAAGATCATTCAGAGACTTTGTGTTGTTTTTTTTGGGGATGTGGATGACTGTGGAGTGTTTCCACAGCTGGGGGACGGTGTGACTGTCAGTGTTGAAATAGAGTCCGGAACACATTTCCTAGTTGCCCTACACAGTGCCTCAAAACCTGACTGCTGATGTTGTCAGGGCCAGGTGAGCTCCTTGCCCTGGTCCTCCTGAGAGCTCTCACCACGTCCTCAGTGCAGAGTGCAGAGCTGCCAGGTTTGAGTGAGGATCTGGACTCTTCAAGCTGGGCCATGTTGTCCGTTTCAAATCTGGTGTAGAAAGCGTTGAGGTCGTCAGGGAGGGAGGAGGGGTTGCTGCCCCCCACCTGGATGGTTCTGGGGTGAAGACCGCAGTATTCACAGAGGCCATGGTTTTGAGGCCCTGCCAGGCTGAGTGGAGGTCCCCTGTGGTCAATTTCTTTTCAACTGTGTTTTTATACTTCAGTTTAGCAGTTTTTATGGCCCTCTTCACCTCTTTTTTATCCAGAGCAGAGCCGGTGAAGAAAATCCTCTTTTTTTTATCAAGGATTTCCTTGATCTCCTTGGTGATCCAGGGTTTGTTGTTGGAGACTGTTTTTGAGAGGATAATGTTGTCAACACAGAAGGAGATGTATGATGTCACTGTGTCGACTTGTTCGTCAATGTCATCAGAGGGAGAAAGAAGGCTGTCCCAGTCAGTGGCTTCGAAACCTTCTTGTAAGGTCAGCATACTTTCCTCTGTCCACTGCTTGATATTTTTGGTGACCTTTTTAATCCTCTTGATGACTGGGGTGTAAGCAGGGGCCAGCAGGATGGTGTGGTAGTTGCTAAGCTGAGAGGGGGGAGGGGTAGGGCTTTAAATGCATCTGGTACATAGCCATAGCATTTATCCAGAGATTCATGTGCACAGAAACCTCCTGCTTGTTAAAAATAGGCACAGTTATTACAGGTCATTTTAAGAACAGGATTTGTGATACAGACCTTCTTTAGATTTCAGACTATCGTAATTTAAAGAAACTGCTGCAGCTTTTTGGACCTCACCTTTGTGTACTTTGTGTATTTGTGTAAACCAGACTCCAGGTTTATGAATTTAGTGACTTTTATATTTCACATGTGTATATCACCATGGAAACCTATGTTAAAGTCTGTGAATAATCTGAACTCCACCTGATGAAGTCACATCATGTGACTTTCCCCCTCACCCTGATGACCTTCAACTGTGCTGTGTAAACAAACAAAATGAAACGAGCTCTCAGTTTGTTTCTGCTCCAAGATCCGACTGTAAACACTGAAACCGGATGTTCCAGTTTCAGGATCTTGAACCCTGAAGATCATTCTTTTTTTATTTTTTTTTATTTTTATTAATGTCAGATATAATGCCAGATTCTACAGTTATTAACAGTTTTTAACAGAAGAATACGGTAAGTCACTACTATATGGGACCTACTCATTGGTGCCCCCTGAGTTTAATTCTATCTCATCTGCTGATCAGAAGGTACTTCAGTTGCTGCCTTTTTCAGTCTGCATGCCAAATATATTTGGGCTAAACAATAAACCTTCCAAGTTGCTCTCTGATGCATCCGTCAGCGTATTAATGTGTGTGGATATTAGAAAGACTTACATAGAAAAAGGTGCTTGTATGAGGTGAATCAGGCAAATTGCATAAAGCTCTTTAACTGCTCAGGGAGAGAAAGGTAACCAGTGCATTTACCATGAGTACTTGACAGGCTCGAAGAGTGTGAGAGTCAAGAAAAGATAAAAAAAACCACATCTGTTCCACTCGACTACCTGTTCAAAAAGGGCCCTATAGCATTTCATATGCCGACAGAGAAACATGATGTGTTTTTGGTTTAATTCTGGATGAGCTTCAAAAAATATGACTTTTAGACATGTCACAGATTCTTTTGAATGAGGCAAATTGTAAAAAGCTCTTTGAGTGCTCAGGTAGAGAAAGGTCCTTTATAACCAGTGCATTTACCATGACTAGTGGACAGGCTCAAAGAGCGTGAGAGTAAAGAAAAGACAAAACACTCAGCACTGTTCCACTCGACTGATTGTTCAAAATAGGAAGACAGCATTTCATCTGCCAGCAAAAAAACATGATGTGCTTAATTCTGGATGAAGTTAAAAAACTTTTAGACATTTCTCAAATTATTTTCTTGCTAACACACATAAGAAAAGAATTCAAAAGAAGTCGTATGTAAGCCACATCATGATTAAGAAACAACAAACACTGCATTTAGTTATGACTTATATTCAGTTTCTCCAACTAAGATTAGTCATCCTTTAATAAGATTTATGGAAATTATAAACATGTGATGAAGGCAAATGGAATCAGTCCAACATGTTTAATGGATCCTGATCATGTGCAGACTTTACTCTGTAGAAACAGATCTTTGGTTTTATAATTTAATGTTAATCTGACTACAGCTTCTGAGCTTCATCAGTGTGTTTGACTTCAGGCTGGTTCACAGTAAAGTTCACTTGTTAACATGAAACCTTGTTGTATCTGCCAGCGTGAACAGACATCTAATACAGCCACACCCAGACTGCTGGCTTTATTTACTGAATAAATATTTATACTGCACACACTGACAGTCAGTTTCTCTGTTTCCAGTCTACAGATCCAGTCATCCTTTCTGTCTTCACTGTACATTAATCTGCTAACTTTGAACGATTTTCATTAAATATCTGATCACTGGTCACTGAACTGATTTCAGATCATTTCATTCTGTTTTAATGAACATTTTCCACAAATTGTTCAGACTTTCTGTACATGCAGGTGGAGGAGCAGGGAAAGGTGTGCTGTTGGACGAGGGGTCAGGTGACTGGAAACAGTAGGAACACACTGCGGCCACCTACAGGGCAGGTGGGGAACAGCAGGGATCTGAAACCATATGAGATGTTAGTGTGTGAGAAGTTAGAACAAACGGACTTAAGATGCTCTAAGCGATCAAAGTTGATCTGAAACAGAAGATAAATCCACTGATTCTTTGTAAAGTTCATCTGCTGCTCACATAAATCCTGTGATGAAAACTTTATTTCACTGAATGTTTCTTCAAAGCTCATTTCAACCTGTTGAAGTCATGAATGAAAGTGCAGACTGAGAGTGGATCACATGATGTTTAAGGTGTGTCATGTGACATGCTCAGTATTGTCACACATGTCTAGATTGTCCCTGATATCATAACTGCTCAAACACTGATGATTATATTTGAAGGATTCTTACTGATGGCAGCAAAGTTTGAATGGAGCTCTCTGTCTGTGCTGATTTGTCGCCCTCTGGAGGTCAAAACATAAACTGCATGATGTCACTGTTGATAGGTTTGTAGCTTGAACCTATTCGCTGGAACGTTGAAGACAATATAATTACACAGCAAAAGCATTGAACACCAAGTAGGCAAAGTTCTTCGTGTTACGTGTTACGTGTGTGTGTGTGTGTGTGTGTGTGTGTGTGTGTGTGTGTGTGTGTGTGTGTGTGTGTGTGTGGTCAGAGTGTGACCCCATAAATGACTTTCCTAAACCTGCTGGTCTGGAAGTCCAACAGTTCATCTAAACAAAAGGCACTTAGCCTAAAACAGATACAGCCACGTTTATCCTGCCATAAAACAATAAGACAAGGTACGACCTCTCTCATGCTCCCAGAATGTAGGTGTGCATTCCAGTGTGGAATACACACCAAGCCTTTGCAGCCTGCTAAAGACCACACATCCTATCACTACACAATTGATTATACACCTCTAAGCATATATGGTTAAATATTTCTAAGCATGCTTAGAAATATTTAGATAAAAAACAATTAAATGACAATCATCAATACAAAACCTAACATTCCCCCCTTTTGACCTTTATGCTAGAAAAGTTCCCAGTTATGAATACCTCATGTCTGACAGTTTCAATGCAAACATTGTTATACGCAGCATATGTCAATCACCCTAAATTACTGTAAAAATACACAGTTTGACAAATGTATTAGCAGTTATCCCATTACTCATTGATCTCATCTGTTAGATTTTGTATTGTTGATTGTCATTTATGCTTAGAAATATTTAACCATATATGCTTAGAGGTGTATAATCATTTGTAGATTGAAAGAATGTCTCATCCTAGGAGGTCTGTAACAACTCTGTGTAGCATGAAGAGGGGAGTGCGTTCACTCCCTCTACAGAGTGTTCTGGCGTGGATCACACACCTCCTAGGAGAGGTCGTATCTTCTCTTGCTAATATATGGCATAGCAAACACACGTATATCTGTTTGAGTATAAGAGCCTTTTGTTTAGATAGATCTGCTAGACGCCTGGCACCAGCTTTGGGGAGTCTTCACAGGGTCACATCTTGATCTCTCACACACACACACACACACACACACACACACACACACGCACACACGCACGCACACACGCACGCACACACAGGCAAGGTACTCTTTGTATAAATAAAAGGACAGTGGTACGGGAGAACGGAGAGAGCAACTGGGGTCAAGCGAGGGAACGGCGCCTGTCCGATCTCTCCCGTGCACGAGAAACATGAAGAACTTTGCCTACCCGTGTCTTGCTTTGCTGTGTAATTATATTGTCTTCAACGTTCCAGCGGATAGGTTCAAGCTACAAACCTATCATCATCCAATGGCAAACTGCATCCTACGAGCAAACAAATGAATTGTTAATTTAATAGTTAAAATAAGAAAGTAACATTTTCAAACGCATCTCAGCTTCGTGATGCTTCCTCCAGGTGTGCAAATCACATGTCTCTGCAGAGTGGTTTGAGTTCTGCAGGGCGTCTCAAATGTCTCTTCCAGTTGTTTCCATCACTGTTCATAGGACCACAGTCCAAATGTATGTAGAATAAACATTCAAACATACCAGTTGGTTTTGTTGTTTGTCAACATGGGTCTCAGCTATCTCCAAAGCCGCAGACCTCTTTTCAGCACTCTAGTTTTATGGCCTCTACCAACCCCCATCACCTCACTTCAGGCCTTCGTCTTGTGAGGGGGATACTTATGACTCCTCCACTGTCCACGCTCTGCAGAAAAACCCCTCTGAAAAGGGTGCTAGATCCAGTTATCTTACTGCTGTTATGATCCCAGCAGTCTTCAATGTGCCAGCGTATGCACAGTATAGTGACACAGCATTAGGTGATGTTCATAGGAAACTGCTGTCATCACCACCATAGCTTCTGGTTCCTGTGCTTTCACAGAATCATGATGCCATCCTTAGACTCCCTCTGCGCTGTCGATGGAGCTTGGCACGCTCCCCTCATCCTTCAGGTGCCCGTCCGTTGTCCACAATCTCCTCTGTTGGCCTCTGGAAATCCCCCTTGGCACAGCTCTCATTCCAATGCAGTTTCTTGGTCCTTGCTGTGGCTCCAAAGTCTGATCTCATGATGGGCCCCAAACAGCTCGACCTTTGACCTCAACCACTGCCTGGGCTGTCAGCTATGCCTGGAATGGTTCTTGCTTCTCACTGGGCCTCTGAAGATTTTTCAGGAGATTACTGCTGCACCTGTATTTCCTTGCTAGGAGGAAAAACTTCTATTTGGAGAACATGTCAACAATCATCAAACCACATTCTTTAGTTCAGTAAACTTCACTTATAGGCCATCAAAGCCTCATCTGAACATGAATGCACCACTTGCATAGGTTTAATACCTGTAAATAAACGGTTAATCACACAAATCACTGCAACAATCATAAAAAAACATTTCATGTTAATCCTGGACCCCTCCTCTTGACGCATGGACACTCCCATGAGTCAACTCATCAAACCTGGATTCCTGTCTTAAAGAAAAAGGTTAGCGAGATCATGTCCCAGGTGACATCAGGGCATCTCCGCTGGAGTAGCTCCGTAACCCTGCAATAAAAGATGTTAGTGTGTTTTGCATATTTGTGAAGAGAAATTGTAGAAGGCAAAGGAACTCAGACTCAAGATATCTTAATACATGTGCACACATGGACGACCCCCCCTCATGGCCCCATCCATCCCGCACTAGATGTGTGCAGGACAAATGTGACAGAGGAAAGACCGCCCAGGGCATCCAGAACTTGCTTTATTTATACAAGTTTTCAAGGAAGTAGGAGTGGCAAAAACATTTCCATAAAAGGAAAAAGAGACCGTTAGCTTGTCAGTAGCTGAAACAAAGGAGGTAGTATGTATAGAAATGCAGACATTCCATAAAAGGGAAGAGAGAGAGAGGGGGAGCGCCAGTCTGTCTGTTTAAAACCGGATGTCACCACATTCCTCTAAACATATGGCTTCAATCTCTCTCTCTCTCTGTGTTGGCTCCAATTCACAAACTCCTCTTCTTTAATGAAGCTACAACTAAGCATAATTTACAAAATTAAAATCTTTCATCATTCCCTCCTGTTTGTAGCTGAAATTAAAGAAAATACATCAATGTGTTTCAGACACAGACCCTACATTGTGAGTGCTTTCGGTCTGGTCGTCTTAAAATGTGTATCATTCAAACATAATCATTCATCACATTAGCTTCATACTCATCGTCTTCTCCTTCTTCCTCATCTGGCACAGTGACATATGCAACAAGAGATTAGGATATCATTCCTCTTACACAGGGGATAATGCATTTAGTAAAGATACAAAACATGATAAGTATTAGGCCAATAAACATCAAAACCTTAAACATCAATGTTCTCCATGAGCCGCTCAATCGGTTACCTGTGCCTGTTGAACATTTCTAAGTAATTGTAGAGCATTTGTCATATTATCAGAATGCACATTGTCTGGGATATATGTGCAACAAGTTGTATTGAACAAAACACACAGTCCTCCCTTTCTCGCCAAGATCATGTCCAGGGCGACTCTGTGTTGCATAACAGTCATTCTTATGGCATCAATTTCCTGATTTTGCCCTTTGTTGATGGTGGTCGATGCATTTAAAAACAGCTCAAAACGATAGTCCAATAGTCAGGGGGTCGCTGTGGTTTAGGACAATTCCTGAATATTGATAATCTAGAATGGCAAAGCTTGCTGCGCATGTCACTTGAGTCATATTCATAGGTCTGCCATATAATATAGTATGCTGTGTTGTAGTAAGCATGTGTGAACATATATATCTGTATCAGGCGTTGTTCATCCAGAGATGGATGTGGTCCTGTGTCACTTCGACCAGGTGTGAATTGTCATATGTCCATGTCCTTCTGTGCAAGTTGGCTTCTTGATCCTTTAAGTGCATCAGAGTCCATGCTGTAAGCAGCAGGGCCAAGGTGGTAAACAGAATAATCTTCATGATGACCAGACACACCGATTCACTCTGGTGAGTAGACTACCAGCGAAGTGGAGAGGCGGGATATACCCAATCAGCCCTTCCTCCACCGGTAGATCACCAAAGAGTCGGGGTGGTGGTGTCTTTAAGTTGTGCTGTCACTCACTTCCACCTTTTTGCAATGGCTCTGGTGGATCCAAAAGGCTTCTCAGCGATTTTGCAAGCTGTTGGTGTCGTTAGGAGTACTTGGCATGGACCTTATCGCCTGGTTTTAATCTGCAAGAGACTTGAGAAGCGTCGCATAACAGTTCAAAACAATATCCCTATTTTCTACTAAAGTTGTCTCTCTAACAGATTTATCTATTAGTTCACTTGTATCAATTCATGCATCTTTTCACTGAGGTCTGATTCAAACTATCTTACTTCTGATTCTTTCCAAAAATAATTTCACATGTAACAATTTATATATGTGTGTTTTGTATTTTTATTTACCTCTTTGTTGTGATCTGGTGGACATCTCTAAACACCATCATGAGTTCAGGCTTCAATTTCAACCCAATTATACTCCTCTGGGCTTCACCTTCCCACTGGCCCCTGTACCCTTCTCAAAGTGTCCTTTGTTGTCTTAAATCTCCAGCAAACACAATCTGTTTCTTCTCCGTTTCCTTTCAGTATTTTCCTTGTAGATTAAGTCCCAGCCAGGCAAAATATCACATTCAGTGCCTTTAAACAGTTATGTCACACTGTTCTTACCAGCCTGCTGTTAATTCTTCAGGTTCACGATGTTCTGTTGGTCTTCATCAGGAGATTAATTGTCCTTTGAGCTTCTTCTCAGGATCGGGACAAGTGGGAGGTCAAGCTGTAAAATTTTAAACCAAACTTTGGCCTGTTTTCTCCCAATTATGTTAATCTATGATTTTGCCGCTACACTCGAAATTCTAGGTTGAGAAAAGTCCACCTTTATCTATTTGTGGCCTATATTAACACACTAAACCATACCATTAATATCATTTTCATGTCTTTTCTTAAAGCCTCCAATTGCTTCATCTGGCTAAAGTCTGTCTCTTCTGTTTTTTCTCTCTGGGTGTTCACTCCTTATATGGGCATGCAACGGTCCTGTCACACACACACTTCCTGTTACTCCCTTTTGTGTTTCTACAGGCTAATCAAACTCATTTTGTATTTACAATCTACAAAGCCTTTGTAATTCTACTAACTTTTACATTTTTGTCTATTTCAGGCATTTTCTAAGTCTCTGTTTTATGGTGCTGTTAGTTCTCTCTACTAACCCTGCACTCCATAGATGATAAGCACAATGATTTCTTATGCTGAATCTTAGTGCTTCAGAGACCTTACTGATCATATCATTGACAAAATGTGTCCCATTGTCTGATCTTGTCAGAGAAGGGATACCATATGTTGGAATAAAAATGATTACATAACCATTTTGCAATGGAGATTGCCTCTGCTTTTTACTGGATATATCTCTGGTCAGTTTGAAAACACATCTATGATCACTAAGGCATATTTTGTCAATTCAATAAAATCCATGTGGATGGTGTGGAGAACTGGCCTCTCTTAGGTCTTAAGTTTCCTTGTGAGTTGTGTTTTTGACAGAATAGGCATGTTCTTACAAATTTTTTTTGCTAAAGTTTCAAAATTTATAGTGTAAAAGTGTGTATTGTTTTGCTAAAGTTTCAAAATTTATAGTGTAAAAGTGTGTATTGTCTTGTTTATCTATACTATACTCCCCTCCTGTTGACACATGTATTACATCATGTGTCACTACAACCGCTGTCCTGTGTAACGACTCTGGTAGTATTGGTTTTCCATCACAGACCATTAAGTCATCTTTCAGTTGTGCTCCACATTTCAGCCACTTGTTCTGTTCAGTGATTGTTGCAGCTTTTTGTTCGGTTTTTAGTACATCAAGTGGTATTTGTGGGCAGTAGTTGGTTACTAGTAGCTCTGCCGATTGTTGTGCAGCCTGTTTTGCTGCTTGATCTGCAAAATTATTTCCTTTTGTGACAATAAAATTGTCTTTTTGATATACTGCACATTTGCAAAGTGCCAATTGTTTTGGCAAGGTGATCACTTCTAATAAGATTTTCAAAAAGCTGCCGTGTTTCACTGGGTTACCCGTAGAGGTGACCATACCTCTGTTATGCCAAATTTTTGCAAAGTGGTGCACTGCTGAAAGAACAAACTGGCTGTCAGTGTATATATTTATATTTTGGCCTGTGTGCAATTCATATGCACATATGACTGCATACGTGCAGCTGACTCTTTTACTGCCTCTGCTGCGGCTACACAGGCTTGAACATGCAGGCCTAACGCAACAGAGTCTAATTTACACGAGTCTAAATTTCACCAGGAATGTTAATGAGCATTGTTTTCCTCCAAACGCCTGTGTTATCACAGCTTTCATATAACCTGCTCCTCTATCTACTCGTAAGTAGAAAGGCTTATCATAGTCAGGCAATGCTAAAACTGTATCTGTCTGTAATGCCTATTTTTAAATGACTGAATGCTTCTTTTTTCTTCTCTATAGATGCAACATTACATTTTCACTTTAAGACATTTTTAGATGATTTCTAGTTTTTCAAAGAATTCACACATCTCACACATCTCACACACTTCAAACTTTGAAGTTAGAGGTTTTATATATATATATATATATGTTTTTAAACTTTGAATTGCTCACAGTTCTAAAACTGGGCATTTGTAAA
This sequence comes from Simochromis diagramma, assembly GCF_900408965.1. Lineage (NCBI taxonomy): Eukaryota > Metazoa > Chordata > Actinopteri > Cichliformes > Cichlidae > Simochromis > Simochromis diagramma. The sequence goes on along the minus strand of NW_024387042.1, from coordinate 333,452 downwards.
TCATATGCCTAATCACTATGTGTCACTGATCCCCAAGTATGGTCACAAATTTGTTTCCAAACCAAGAAAATAAAATAATCAAACAAAACAAAGAACATACATGAGTCAGGACACAAAAAGAAAAATGCTGCTACTGAAACAGAGCAGACGTGTGAGGGAAAACTGAGCTCACAGACAGCTGCATGTGTTGGCTTTTATGCAGCTTCTGCTCTAAAAACAAATAAATAAAAATAAAAGAAAATGTGTAACATGCTCATCAACTTAGCGGTGTCCACATATTTAATTCAGCTTCTCAATCCTGTAGGTTTAGCTGTTGTCTACAGTGTTTGCTTATTAGTTGTTATTATAGATGTGCTCTATATCTCAGTAATATTTTAACTAGGATAAATGACAGGTTTTCAAGCAGGTTAAGTGCCTCCATGCACCTAATTAGTTTAGATATTTCCTTTATTTTCTTCATCTCATATGTCATTATACTGAGTTTGAGCAAACCTTAAGCTTGATGCAGACTACTTCATAACAATCGTCCATCTCACATCATACTGATCTCAATACTTCTTGTTATTAATATTATATCATTATTAATATCATCATCTTTTTCTTTCTATATAATAACAATAGTATATTACAATATTTTATTAGTGTATATCACTACACTATTACTGAGCCAATTTAATAGGTAGGATCATCTTACTCAGCAAACAGATAATTTAGAATTCATCCAATCTGTACAAATTGGCTTTTTCTCTGAACAGGTTTGTGCCTACCTTTTTAGACTGGTCTTCTGTTTGCCTCATCTCAAATCCAACCTTCAGTCACCTTCATTCTCTCTGTTGCATGTCGAACCAAGTAATTTATTATTATATATTTTATATTTTATTTTGTATCCATCAAGGGCTTCGGGTGATCTGCAGTTTCACCCTTTCCCAAGCTGGAGACATTTACCTTTTCACACACTTTCCTTGGCTGAACAATGACACAGCCTTAATGTACCTTATGCATCTCTCTATTTTATTTAAAAGGTTTTTGTGTGAATATTTTCCTTCTATTCATTTTATACATTCTGGGCATGGCCGTCATGCCAACTATGTTTCATTGTTAATATCAGTTTACAGGTTGTTATCCTTCCTATTATTAGTTTCAATACGTTAAAAATAAGTTCTAATGTAATTTTGTCTTTATTTATTTTATTTTTGTACTCCTTATATTTATATCTATTCGTTGGGGTCTGTTTCCAACCTTTTTAAACTACTTTAAACTACATTGATCTCTAGTTTTCACTTAATAAGGGTTTTGTCAGTCACTACACTGTAGTGTGACCTGATGCTGATTTTACTATTAAAGTATCTTCTGAGAATTGTACTTCCTATGGTTTTTTGTTCGAAACGGTTTTACATACTCCTGTATTACGTAACATCCGCACTGGTTTGCCATTTACTTCAGAAACTAATTGATAGACATTAAATACTTCTGCGTCACTTTTGTCATTTTTATTTGGCTTTTTCTCATTTATTCATTCATTTAAATATTGCTGTTTGTCTGTTTTATATCTGCAATCTCTGGCGAAATGCCCTTCCTTACCACAATTCCAGCACATATTATCTCTTTCTTCACTTCTTTCGCGTAAGTCTATCTGTCCTACATATCTCTGGCCCTTTCCTCTAAATTCCTCCTGTCTGTTACTTTCTAAATCCTCCTAAAAATGCGATAAACTCTGTTTCTGGATCTAATGGGAAAGTACCTGTGCTTGCAGTTTTTATTTATATTACACGGCGCGCGTGCTCGGCATTTTGCAATGCGTCGGCTAGTGGTCATTCATTGTGACCTAATGTTTTTTCCAACGTGGAATTTCACTGCGGATAGCAGGCCATTCAGGAATGCATTCATTATACCTTCATTATAATCCATTCCTGAACGTTGCCTAAAACCCGGACGCAGGCGATCTAAAAAAAAATCGGACGCTGTTTCATTTTCTTTTTGTTTTACTTCGCCAATTTTGCCTATCTTTTCGTGACCACGGCAAGAACACGAATATATTTGGGTTATTATCACGTTGTGCCTCTGCATAAAGACCAGACTGAGGTCTAAACAGATCACAGGATAGTTTAAGGGGGGTCGCAGCAGCGGAAGTGGGGGTTGGCTTCACAGCAGCAGGGGTGGGGGTTGGCTACCTCTGCCTTTTTCATTTTTCTTTAAATCTTTTGTTTCTCCTACATTCAGTAATAATGCAGATGGGCTACATTTTTTTTCTTCTAAATACTGTTCGTCAACAGTAAACTTAGTGGGCTTATTACCCATTAAAACAAAACTGCAGCGCCTTCTCTGGTATTAGACTTAAAGAGTGGTTATTGACTACGCCCTTCAACTCCAGCTATTCTGGAGCGGTGTCAATTTTATGAGATGAAACTCAACCGTTCTCTTTTGTCACCAGTACTTCAGCTACTGACAGGAAATAAAATGACAATAACAATGAGAGTGATTCAGCAGCGTATTGTGCTGTTCAAATCAATTCACTCTCAACACACAGAAAACACAAACATTTATACAAACATTTATACAGACATTTTACACAGTCGCGCAGACCTTTTCGGCAGGTCAGTCCTAAAAAATTCCCAATTTAATCCTTAAGCCTTTATTTCGAAAATCCTTTCGGCGGATTAGTCCTTGCGCTTTTATTTTGAAAATCCTTTCGGTGGATTAGTCCTCTTATTTTTACACGTGAACCCTTTCAGCGGGTCAGTCTTAAGCTTTTATTTTTACAGATCCGTGCAGTGGATCAAACTCATTCAATCCGTTCGGTGGATTACTCCTAAAGCTTTTATTTTAACACGTGGACCCTTTCGGCGGGTCAATCCGAAGGCTTTTATTTTGAAAATCCGTGCAGTGGATTAGACTAATTACATAAAAGACCTAGGTTCGTTTTACGCGAGTGTAAGTGAGTGGTTTCTTTACCTTCCCAAAACTCTCTGGTTAAGTTGAAAGTCAGCCACTGGATCCCAGCGTCGTGGATCACTCGATTAAAACACTGGCCAGAACCCGAATTTAACGTCTCTGGACTTTGACTCCTACCCAGAGGAGGCTGTCGACAGACTTCAGTGAAAAGATCTCCACGACGCCAGAACACAGTGGCCGATGCTTTCTCTCCGGCTCGGAGGACCAAGAAAATGTGAAGAGAAATTGTAGAAGGCAAAGGAACTCAGACTCAAGATATCTTAATACATGTGCACACATGGACGACCCCCCCTCATGGCCCCATCCATCCCGCACTAGATGTGTGCAGGACAAATGTGACAGAGGAAAGACCGCCCAGGGCATCCAGAACTTGCTTTATTTATACAAGTTTTCAAGGAAGTAGGAGTGGCAAAAACATTTCCATAAAAGGAAAAAGAGACCGTTAGCTTGTCAGTAGCTGAAACAAAGGAGGTAGTATGTATAGAAATGCAGACATTCCATAAAAGGGAAGAGAGAGAGAGGGGGAGCGCCAGTCTGTCTGTTTAAAACCGGATGTCACCACATTCCTCTAAACATATGGCTTCAATCTCTCTCTCTCTCTGTGTTGGCTCCAATTCACAAACTCCTCTTCTTTAATGAAGCTACAACTAAGCATAATTTACAAAATTAAAATCTTTCATCAATATTAAATTTGCTTAACACCTGGCTCTGCCAAGAGCCTGCATACACACCATCATGGCCTGGAAAACAAGATCTGGAAGTGAAATCAAACTTCACACTTGTAAACAATTGTATCATAAGAGCAATAAGCATTCAACATCAGCAAGACAAGTGTCATGTGCAGGTTTTCTCAAATCAGTAAACTACAATTATTACCATAATTTGCCTCAGACATGGATAATCCCATGTACTCAGTTAACATTAATGTAATCGGTGACTTCCCTTAAGCAAAGTCACTCCACTCATATATTACTAGGAACTCAAAAGTGGCCACCAAATGAGCTCCATATTAAACTTTTCCATAAACACTGCATCTCTTATTTGTTTTTCTCATGTCACTTGTCCGCTTCTGCCGAATCCTCTACATGCACTCTTAGAAAAACAAACATTAGCAACACACATTGACCGTGGTCAGACGGTGGTCAGACGGTGGTCAGACGGTGGTCAGACGCAGGTCGACAGGTTCCAGAGGTGCCATAAAAACACCATTAAAATCAACCATCCATAGCTGTGGAAAGAAGTGACACTAGTTTTCAACACAGGAAATTTCTCACATGTTATTCACATTATCAAAGTAACCTTCACGTTTTCCCAAAAACACAGTGCAACAGCATCACCACTCTTAACCTGTAAACACAGTTTCTTCACACATAAACCCAGAAATCCTGTAGTAGGAAAAACATCAACCAGTTGTCCTGGTATAAATCGCATCATCAAATCACATGAAGAACTGTAATGCTGTAGAAAAGAAATGCAAATGTTAGCGCTGCGCAGGTGTGTACACACTTTCTCACAGTTTCCTCTGTGAGCAACACAGGATAGTGAATAACACCCCTGGTAGATGCACAGACACAGAAAGTGGCATTTAAAAGGTTAAATCGTCATGCAACCTCGAATGTTGCTGTCATCTTTCTGCTCCTGTAAAAGGAAACACACATAAATTCATCTGCACCTTTGTCAGGTGGGGGTTAACTTCGCACAGCCGTGTTACATCAGTAAAGTCTTGTCAGCTTTTGTCATCTTTTTCTCTTTCACTCATCCATTCATACATTCATTCTTTCTTTGCTGATAGTAGAACCCATCGTCGCATTTAGTTTCCACTCTCAGCAAAATGACGTCATTTGAAAAAGAAAAAGAAGAACTTTAGATCGGATTACCTCGCTGAATCCTTTTTAGGCAGGGACTCTCATTTTCTAATTGTCCCAAATAAGTGGCTTTCTCCAGAGCCCATTTTAATGTGGAGAAACTCACTTGCAACAATTTCCTCGACGAGGTGTCGTACAGCGCTTTCTGTTCTAATCGTGCAGATCTGCTCAAATGACAGAGATTATCAAACAAAACTTTCCGTGCACTGTGAAAGTATTAAAATAAAAAGGCCTTGTTAAGTCATGACACAAGCTCCTCATCTCAGGAGGGTAAATCATACAATTAGCATAGTTTATCATACCGTCATACTAATTGGCAGGCTCAACTTTACAACAAAAGAAAAATCATCAGCTAGATTCACTCCAAACCAACCATCAGCTGCACAACACACAACATAAGCCTAATGTCTTATTAGCTATGAGTTTAGTCACCAGGTCTGTGCTCTTCACTCATTTAGGCCACAGATTTTATTCAGTTTTCCTTTTTCCCTTCATCATAAAACATGTGACATGTTGTCATGCACTTCACAAAAGAAGTTTGTTCTTATGTATTCAAAGTTGTGTCTCTAAATACAGGATTCACTCGCACATCAAAACAGGAAACTCAGTGTTTTAGGGTCTCCACTCAACACACAACAAACTCCAACACATCTCATTCACTCGTGCTAGAATTCAGTCACCTTTCATTAATCTAAGAACGATCAACTAATTTGCATATCAGCTATTAACCCACTAAGATGACAGGATAACAAAATATTATCACAAAAATAGAATTTCCCTCATACAGTAAATTACTTGTGCTGCATCAATCAAGCAGCAAGCTCCTCCCAATTTACTATATCAACAACTAAATTTATTGTCTGATCACTGGTTGGTCAAATCAGAATCTTTTTTCCCCACAAAAGTTAAACTGTTGTCCTGCAACCTAGAGAGTCAATTGTCAGCATTGGATAAATTCAGTATTTGATAACAAGTGTCTGTTAAATTGACACAATTTTAACACTGATGAAAGATAACAAGCTAATTTTCATTGCATGTGTGTTTGTGTTATTAGGCAGGTTTAATCAATGTCTGTGGAGCTGCATCTCCAGCAGGACATGTTCTTAAAGCTGCCTTTCCTACACACTTCTCTACTATTATTTGATCATTTCTTAACTAATGTGCTATGGGTCCACTGGTCTTTGCGTCACACGAGGTGACTTGGACAAGATGATAAACAGACTCACATGCTTAAGATGTTGTCTAATCTTCATAAGCTCTCTTGTGTTTGTGTTAGTAGGGTTAATGCATGTTCTGCTTGTGTGTGTGATTTTGTATATGTTTCTTTTTTCACAGTGTTTCAGACTCCTTCACAATTTTCCCACTTAAGCAGTCAGTTTTGTTTTTCCCAGGTTTGCTAACCCAAATTTTGATTTCCCACATTAAATAACAAAATTCCTATGTGTTCTCACCACTCCTCTCACTCTGTTGTCCTCTCCCACTTCAACAGTCCAACAGCCGGCAGTTCTCCTTCAGCTTTGTCCTGTGTTCCACTGTCTCTTCTTGCCATTTTCTCCAAAGGTGGCAAATGTCAAACTCCAACAGTCTCCTCAGTTCTCCTCAAATGTTCTTGTCACATGCACAGTGAAGTTGCAGCTTGTTGGAAACACAGTGCCATTCATCCAATCAGGCAGGATGATGGGTTTGCTCTTCTTCTCTGATGCTGTTTGTCCACACTGCTGCTGTTTGCTGGGACTCTTTGCTCAGGACTTTGCTGCTGTCTCTTTATCTGCCATGTTATTGCTCTTTGGAGCTGCATTCCTTGTGTTCAGGGAGGAGTGAGAGCTTGCTTGTGAGGTTGAGAGACACATGGCGCTGTAAATAAGTCAGCCAGAAACTTGGCCTGAATGTTTCCAATGATGTTAAACTATAACTTTCTTCCGACTGCTGCATGTGGAAAATTGATTCAGGTCTGCTTTTCACCTGAAAGTGACAAACTAAGACATTTTCATTATTATCATCACTGCTTAATCAACACACATCTCTCTCTCTCTTTCTGTTTTTGTGAACAGTCCTTTCTTAAAAGCAAAAAATGAAATTGTAGTTGTTCTTGGCTGATCAACACAAAACCTTTTTCCTATGATTTTTTTTTTATCTACAATATAAATTCTTTCTCTTTTTCACTCTTTTTTTTTCTTTACAATAGCTGGTGACCTGCAGAATCACCGTTCTCACAATCAGAGGCAATTACTTTTACACAGCGCACAAAAACACTGTGACGTCAGACACATTCACACTCACTTTGTCATCTGCATAAATAAATCATATGGCTGGTGATATGTGCCATGGTGATCCATATGTATGATCACAAGTTTATTTAATTATTTTTAACCCAACAAAACAAATAAACAAAAACATGATGCTGATGCTATGAACACTCTACACACGTGAGTCAAGATGCAGAAAAACTGCTCACAGAAACGCTGCACACTCCAGTTATCACAGTTATAGTTCTGTTTCCCTCTCTTCGAGGAGTTCTCAGACAGCTCTCGATCTGATAATGTGTAGCTTGCTCATCAGCTCAGAAAAAACCGCAACGCAACCTCACACAGTGGTTGCGTGCTTTTCCCACAGTGGCAAAGACTTAGACTTTCATATTCAAGTCAGCTTCTCCATCATGTACTTTTAGATGTTTCATACAGGGTTCAGCATATTAATTGTTTTCACAGGTGTGCTCTATATCTCAACAATGGCTCATAATAAGACGACAGTCTTTCACACAGGTCAAGTGCCTCTATGCACTTCATTAGTTTAAATATTTGCCTATTTTACTACATCTCATATGTCATTGTACTGAATTTGAGCAACCACAAGCTTAATGTAGATTACTTTTAGCAACTATCCACCTCAATTAAATCTATGGTCTGGAACACAGGCTGTTGTCGATCAGGGAAAGCTAAAGAATAAACATTTTGTGTCAGCAAGGGGTGGGGGAAAGCCATTCACCAGAGCATATCTTAAGTGCTACTGATGTGGGCTGGCCTTCTCCACATGCTCTTCAAGGCTGGTGTGTTTTCTGAAAACTTCTAACATTTGAATCTCTTTCATTTATAAGCCTGCGATTAACCGCACGGCTCAGGTCCGCGTGAAACCCGCGCGACCGTGCTCACGTGAACCCGCGCAGCTAAGGAGCCGTTGCTCTCTCTTTTTTTTTTTTATTTAAATACTTTGTGCTGCCAGGAGCAAAGTCCAGCATAAACGTTTGTTACCCTCCGACACACTCTTGGTTGCTTAGGAATCCATGATAACGACAACAGCTGGTGTCACGGACCACGTGTTCCGCTCTGCACGCACTCACACAACAACAACAACAAAAACAACAACGACAACAACACAAAATAGGCCTATCGTCCAGCACAGTCTGGACCCCGCGGAACTTCTCAACTCCCCACAAAGTGGCGGAGAACTCACCTCTCGCTCCACAAAGTAGCGAGGAACCCAGATAACCGAATTTCCCAGAGGAACCCACCCGAGGGATTAATAAAGTTCTATCTTATCTTATCTCTTATCTTATCTCTCCACAAAGTAGCGAACTTCTCAACGCCTCACAAAGTGGCGGAGAACCCACCTCTCGCTCCACAAAGTAGCGAAGAACTCACTTATTGCTCCACAAAGTAGCGAACTTCTCAACGTCTCACAAAGTGGCGGAGACTGCACAACCACACGGTTATAGAGTCGGGCTCTAGGGACTTACTTGGTGTTGCTTAGCGTGTAATATCAGCCTCGGATCCCGCCGATTGTCATTCATCGAGGAGAAAAGACAGACAGTTAATCCACAGGAACTTCCTGGCTGACATCAGTCTTTCAGCGTGTCTCTTCTCCCCTCGGTGAATGTCGACTCCAGGGCTCCAGCTCTCGAAGGACCAATTAATGATAGCTTTCTAGCTTGAACCTATTCGCTGGAACGTTGAAGACAATATAATTACACAGCAAAGCAAGACACTAGTAGACAAAGTTCTTCATGTTTCTCGTGCACGGGAGAGAACCGGACAAACTCCGTTCCTTCGCTTGACCCCAGTTGCTCTCGTCCTTTCTCCCGTAACACTGCTCTTTTATTGAGGTTACATGAATATGCATAGGTTCATTAACATATGACCTCTACATACACACAAAGAGTACCGTGTGTGTGTGAGTGAGTGTGTGTGTGTGTGTGTGTGTGTGTGTGTGTGTTACTGCTGATCAAAGGGTCCTATAATATGAAAGCACAAAAGCAAACATCCTTGGTCAGGAAGAGGGTAGTCTCCCCCTCACCCTAAATGGTTCACCCTAGATAACACGGTGAGGAAGTCCAGCAGTTCATCAAACCAAAAGCACTTAGACTAGAACAGACGTAGCTACGTTAATCCTACCATAAAACAATAAGACAAGGTACGACCTCTCTCATGCTCCCAAAGTGCTCTCTAATGCACACAAAGTTTGCAGACTATCAAGGATCAAAACCTCTACCAATCTACAACTAATTACAAAACTCTAAGCATATATAAGTAGTAGGGGTGCAACGATATTCGTATCGATATTGAACCGTTCGATACAGTGCTTTCGGTTCGGTACGCATATGTATCGAACAATACAACATTTGTAATTTATTTTATCAATTTTCCTTCTGACGATGCTGTCTGTGTTGAGCGCTCAGTGAATCTGTGTTCGACTACTCCGCCTAGGCTGCACTGTCGAGCACAGATCCACTGAGCGCTCAACACAGACAGCATAGTCAGAAGGAAGAGCGCAGGGCAAGCTAGCGAGACAGAAGTTAAGCTCTCCTTGCAACATTCAGATCTGGCGTTTGGAATTATTTTGGTTTTCATGTGACGTATGACCCTGAAGGTAAGCGAGTCATGGACTAAAGTAAAACAGTATGTTGGATGTGCCATGCAATGCTCAATTACATTGGTGTGAACTAGTGTGTTAGCGCAGTTAGCTCGTTAACGTGTTTGCTGTCTAGCCCCATGCACGGAGCGATCGGCAGTAGCTCGTTAACGGAGATTTGCCGTGTTGTGGCGTTAAGGTCATTTCAACGAGATTAACCTGAAAGCACTAGTGGGAACACAACGAATATGACTGCACATTTACGCCGACATCATCCTAGTGCAAAGACAAGTGGAAGCAGACAAAAAAAAGCAAGCATGCTACTAACTTTAGCCGAGTCATTTAGACAGCTGTTAGCACATGATTCTCCTTATGCTGCTGAGAATATAGCCCAGAAGAAGCGGATAGTATAGCTTTTATTTTGGAAAGAGACATTTCTCTGTAATAAACTCTCTTTTCCAAAGATGAGTGATTCCTCAATCAGATACAGGGCTCGCAATATCGCTAGCCCGACGTCCCGGAGCTAGCGATTTTTTCAGTCGGGCTACCAAAATCTATCTCTTCCCTGCCCGTCGGGCTATTGTAGGAAAAATATATGTCAATGCTTTTGCATTCTTTCAGAAATGTAGCTGGGTAATTATGTCATTGGCATCGGTGAGCCACTGTCAATATGTGACATATTGAAGTCGCGTTTGAATTTGCGCTTGTTTTTTTGCTTTCACTTTGCAATCGTGTGAACTGTGTATAGAGAGCGACAGCACTGATCTGTGAGTGATGATAATTTGTGCACCAATTCCTCTGACATCGTCTTATTAATCGTTAGCTTACTATGCAAACATGACAAGTGAAATCTCCCGCAGCAAGCTTAAACATGTGAGAGGTTGATCGCGCAGAGAATCGCTGAGCTTATGTGAGTGAGCGTGTAAAAGCATTTCAGTTCTGCTGAGCCAAATAAGACAGGTCAGGGTGAAGAAGTGACAGCCAAAGAAAAGCTTACCACAAAACGGAGAAGTTATGACAAATCAGACTATAAGGCAAAAAGAAAGTGCAGCTTTATGGTTTCATGGACAAAAGAATTTCTGTGGCTGCAATATGATGAGCTAAATAACCAGGGCTGCACATAAGTGGTCCGCAGGTGCGCATTCGCTGTCAAAATAAAAAACACGCACAAGGGTTAGGGTTAAATTTAAAAACTGTACTTTTGAGTTAAACTATATATTTATAATTTTAATAAATGACAAATTAAAAATGCATGAACATTTTTTTGTATCGAAAAAATATCGAACCGTGACACCAAAGTATCGAACCGAACCGTGAATTTTGTGTATCGTTGCACCCCTAATAAGTAGATATTTCTAAGCATAAATGGCAATCAACAATACAAAACCTAACACCTGCTCCATGGTTTTTCACAACATTTTGCACATCACTATTTAATACAGGAAGTAGGTGAACTAAAACAAGTCATCGTTCTTTGTGAGAGGACCATATTAATGAAACAAACCTCAATGACATCATAGGGATCCCTAAAGATGCTCCTGCTGCTTCTCTTCCTCCTCATCCTAAGCTTCCTTCTCCTTGTCCTCGCCTTCCATCCAATTGTAATTCAACCTAATTGTGTTTCTCCCCCTCCTCTTCCTCATTTTGTTGGAGCTGTGAACACAACTAATGTGAATCTGGATTAATTTGTGCAAACAAGAAAAATCTACAGCTTTTTGGTCAGAGGTGCTCTTGTGATTTAAGCCGGGTAGAGTAGATTTATCTGTTGATGCTACCTGCTTCAGCTCTGGCTGCTGAGTGATATTTATACCCTGGCTGGATTACAAACTTTAACCATGTGCTGAACTTTGGCCCAGCGCTGATACCTCTTGTTAGTATAACGACCTCTTCTTAGCTTGTATGTATGATGTATGATGGTGGATAAATGAAATATACTAAAAAATAACTATATTACAAAAGAACATGTCACGGTTCTGGGCCCGTTGGACCCAGTATTTTGAGTTTATTATGTTTTGGTTTATTTTTGCATTATGGATTGTTTTCTGATGTTCTGGTCCTTTGTTTATTATTATCATTATGGATCTGTTTCTGTTATTCTTGGTGAGGGATCAGTTCTTAGGTTTTGGGTTCTCATGTGTATTGCAGTTTCTGTTCAGTGTCATGTCTGCATCTGGTTTAGTACTTCTTGTTTCCTGTCTTATTGTGAAAGTCTTTGTCTTATGTTAGTGTGTGCAGCTTAGCTCCACCGTCTCATTAGCCCTGATCTCCCCCAGCTGTGTCTCCCTTCTGTGGTCCATTCCCTCATTACTACCCTGTGTATTTAAGCCCTGTGTTTTCCCATGCTTGGTGTCGTGTCGTACCTTCAGATTATGCCTGTGTGTTCCTGTTCTCTGGTTTCAGTGGTCACTTCATGTTTTGTTTTCGTACCAGCAATAAAGCTGAGGTTTTTGAGTTTCACGTTAGTGTCTGAGTCCTGCGTTTGGATCCTCCTCTCCGGCTGCCCACACACAGAGCCCTGACAGAACATCTATCTTGGAAACATCAAATGACCGGAGCATAACTTGTCAACTAGTCCGAAAATAAGTTATGCAGGAACAGTCAAAGACACACCTTCTCATGTCACATTTCTATTCATTTCTATATAATTAGATTAGACAATAAAGAGTTATCTAATCTAATTATTCATTCAAAACTCTTATGCATAGCTGTATTTTATACAGCTCATACAGAATTCAAAGTACAGGTTCATGTGAGTATTTAATGTACGGCTCAGATCTACAGATCTTCAGAGTTTCTAGAGCAGACACAGAGCTCACGTCACAACAGGCTTCAGGCGCCATTTTAGTGACTTTAACAATATATTAAATTTTAATTCCGGTCTAGCTGACATTAGGTTATGTACGCAGCACGCAATTGAACCACATATTTTAGAAGCCAAAGGTTCAAATTAGCTGGGAGCACCTTCACTTAATTATAACAGTGGTTTTGTTAGGAAAACAGTTGGATACTAAATTGCGCTGACCTCAACGGCTAACGTATCTAGCTAATCGCTACTGTTAGCACAACATTAACAGCAAGCTACAATGACGAGTAACAAAAACAAAACAGTAATAAGGTTTCAATGAAAATGTTTTACCTTTTCTAACAGTCCCAGAATCCACAGCTTCAAAGTCCAGCAGGTACTGAAGACTGTTATCCGTTTCGCTGTCACCGTCTGTGAGTTTTTTCCCCCGAAAGGTCAAGGCCCGCCGCTCGCACACTCTGTCTGCGCATGCGCATACCAACGACTGACCCCCTCCGTCCGCTCCCGGGAGGTTATAGTATGACGTGTTCTGACGTCACTCTCTCTCTCTCCCTGTCATTTATTTGGCTCGAAACACATATTAACAAATTGCTCAGTGATGAACAACTACTCAGATCATTTACCTAAGCTGTGCTTTGTCAAAACAAAGTGTGTGTTCATTACACTGACATTCTGTTCTGCAATTGTTATTTACTTGTATTTTATAATTTGACTTTACATACTGCTGGGTGGTTTGTAAAGTTTACAATAACTTATCATTATGCTATATTTTCAAAAATATATAATAATCTAAAAAGTAATGCCTTGGAGTAGAAAATAGTAATGCTTTATTAAAATTTAAAACTAAAGTTCAGTATTTGAATGTGTGTATTGTGTCTACTGTTTGTTAACTCACCATATTCATAATGGGTTTGCGGGGTTAGGGGTGTGTGTGTGTGTGTGTGGGGGGGGGGGGGGGGGGGGGGGGGGTTAGAGTCTTTAGGCTTTGTTCCTCACCCCTGCCACCAGTATATTTTTAAGCAAATATTTCTAACTTTTATTTGAATATTCAGTTTCCTATCTTCTCTTAAAGGGTAATTGCCAGGTATCCCGCCCTCCCCCTTCGCACACACATGCACACAAAGAAAACACACAGTATAATTCACAGCCTCGTTATAGTGAATAAATGTTTATGCCATTTACACCACCAAACTTAGATTGCTAAGAATGAAGAACCTTTTGTTCTTTAAAGAACCATTTGTAATAGCTGAAGAACCATCCACAAAATAAAAAGGTTCTTTGACGTATGATGGTTCTTTAAAGAACCATGAAGACATCTGAAGAACCATTTAAGAACCATAATTTTTCTGAGTGCAGTGGAGGTGGTGAGTGACAGGAGAATGGCGGCAAAGCTGTCATCCCTGTTGGACAACATCTCCCACCCCATGCAGGAGACTCTGACAGCACTGAGCAGCTCCTTCAGTGACTGCGGCACCCACGGTGTGGGACGGAGAGATTTCACAGGTCTTTCCTCCCCACTGCTGTCAGACTCCACAACAAAGACTTTAACTGATCAAACACACACATCCACACGTGTGCAATAGCAATAAAACTAAGTGCAATACTCTTTTCTGACAAAGTTGTATTTTTACTCAGTTGTATACAGCACGTGTATTCTATTTTTATCCTATTGTATATTTTATTCTATTTTATTCTACTGTATATAGTATTTTATTGTATTCTATTCTGTATAGTTGTGTACAGTATTTTATTCTTATTGTATTCTATTCTACAGTAAAATATGCTGTGGGGCTGTGTGGACAGTGCAGGGACTGGGAATCTTGTCAAAGTTGAGGGACACATGGATTCCACTCTGTATCAGCAGATTCTGGAGACCAATGTCCAGGAATCAGTGACAAAGCTGAAGCTGCGCCAGGGCTGGATCTTTCAACAAGACAACGACCCGAAACACTGCTCGAAATCCACTAAGGCATTCATGCACAGGAACAAGTACAATGTTCTGGAGTGGCCATCTCAGTCCCCAGACCTGAATATTATTGAAAATCTGTGGTGTGAATTAAAGAGAGTTGTCCATGCTCAGAAGCCATCAAACCTGAATGAACTAGAGATGTTTTGTAAGAGGAATGTTCCAAAACATTCAACCACAATTCAGACTCTCATTGGAACCTACAGGAAGCATTTAGAGGCTGTAATTTATGCAAAAGGCAGATCTACTAAATATTGATTTCATGTCTTTTTTTGTGCTGCCCAAATTTATGCACCTGCCTGATTTTGTTTAAACAATTATTGCACACTTTCTGTAAATCCAAAAAACTTCATTTCACTTCTCAAATATCACTGTGTGTGTCTCTGGTATCTGTGGGGATGGTGTTCACTCTGTGTTGGAGTGTCCTGATGACATCCAGTTTGTGCTTGAGTGTTTGATAAGTGTATGTGTTGGTTTACTGTACAAATCAACTTTTGTCCCCTATTGGTGATGGAAATCTCACAGTTTAGGAAGGCTAACCTGTCATATTTTCCACATTCTCCTTGGTAAACCTGATGTGTTGGTCCACAAAGTTCATGTGATCAGTGAATACCTGAAACAATGACTTGGGTAGGGTTTTCCTGTTAGTGTCACCTGTCTATGAATGATACTTGATCTCAGTTTCCTGAAAATAGTGTCATTTGAATGCTAGCAAAAGGTATGGTCTTCCCAAGCATACAAGGGAGCCTTGTTGTATGTATGTAATGTCCCCGATCTAATAACACCAGGAATGCACAGAGGACACACACAAATTTGGATTCATAGTTATTATTTAGTTAAGACAAGAAAATACACCGCTGTTCAGGATGAAGCAACAGCATGTATGGGAGGAGGTGGATGAGACTCCGCCTCTGACCTTACACAAGTGCTGCGACAAACCAGGAAATAATCTGTTCCTCTTTCTCAGTAAAGGGAGACACACAGACGATCAGTGAGTAGCTGTAGCTGCACGAGTGAGTGCAGCGACAGTGTAAAACTCCAACACTGCTGCTTCAAGCTGCTGACGCTCCACACACTGAATGTGAGTTTGAGCAAAAACACGACTCAAAGGAAGTTTCAGTGAAGGTGGTAGAGGAGGGAGGGGAGCCAGGACTGACTGTACTTCCTGTCTGCTGTTTTCAGCTTCACTCACAGACTCAATGGCTTCCAGATCAGAGGAGGATCTCTGCTGTCCAGTCTGTCAGGAGGTCTTCAGGGATCCTGTTATTCTGTCATGTAGCCACAGCTTCTGTAAAGTCTGTCTGAAGAGACGGTGGAGAGAGAGACCAACACACGAGTGTCCAGTTTGTAAGAGAAGATCTTCAAACGATGATCCACCTTTAAACCGAGCTTTAAAGAACCTGTGTGAGTCGTTCTTACAGGAGAGAGATCAGAGAGCTTCAGAGGCTCTCTGCAGTCTGCACTCTGAGAAACTCAGACTCTTCTGTCTGGACCATCAGCAGCCAGTGTGTGTCGTCTGCAGAGACTCAGAAAATCACACCAACCACAGATTCAGACCCATCGATGAAGCTGCACAACAACACAAGAAGGAACTTCAGGAAACTCTGGAGCCCTTAAAGGAGAAGTTAAAGGTTTGTGAAGAAGTTCAAGTGAAGTTTGATCAAACAGCAGAACACATAAAGGTCCAGGCCCGACACACAGAGAGGCAGATTAAGGAGCAGTTTAAGAAGCTTCAGCAGTTTCTAGCAGAGGAAGAGGAGGCCAGGCTGGCTGCACTGAGGGAGGAAGAGGAGCAGAAGAGTGGGATGATGAAGGAGAAGATGGAGGCTCTGAGCAGAGAGATAGCAGCTCTTTCAGACACAGTCAGAGCCACAGAGGAGGAGCTGAGAGCTGAAGACGTCTCATTCCTGCACAACTACAAGGCTGCAGTGGAAAGAGTCCAGCGCTGCCCCCTGCTGGATGATCCACAGCTGCCCTCAGGAGCTCTGATAGACCAGGCCAAACACCTGGGCAACCTGACCTTCAACATCTGGAACAACATGAAGGACATGGTCTCCTACACTCCTCTCATTCTGGACCCAAACACTGCTCATCCAAACCTCATCCTGTCTGAAGATCTGACCAGTGTGAGAGGAGGAGGAGAGAAGCAGCTTCCTGATAATCCAGAGAGGTTTGATTATTACATTTCTGTCCTGGGTTCTAAGGGTTTTAACTCAGAGACTCACAGCTGGGATGTCGAGGTTGGAAATAATACAAGCTGGATGCTTGGTGTGGTAGAAGAGTCTATTCAGAGGAAGGGAAACAAAGAGTTTGGATTTTGGGGTGTGATTTTCAGTTTAGGTAAATACTCAACACGCTCACCATCAGCTCCTTTCACTGCTCTCTCAATAAAGAAGAAGCTCCAGAGGATCAGAGTGAATCTGGACTGGAACAGAGGAAAGCTGTCGTTCTCTGATCCTGATACTAACACACACATACACACCTTCACACACACTTTCACTCACAGGATGTTTCCATTCATTCAAACTGGTGATGAAGTGAAGGTGTTGCCGGTGACGCTGACGGTGTCAGTGTCAGCGGCACCGTTAGCAGATCAGGTCAGTTCAGGATGGTTTTTTTTCTAATGTGCTTTCCTGTCAGTGCTGCATGTAGCCAAAACCCCAAATATTTCAAAGATATTCTTTTTGTCCTTTTTAACATTGTGCTCTAAAGCTTCGGTGACTATAGCTTATTCAGTTCAAAATTTTAAGTTTATTTGTAATGCATGACAGCAGTAAGCTACAGCACAAATTGTTGTATGAAATCTGTTTTGGGTTGTTTGTTATCTTATATGGGTACATGCTGTATTAATTATTTTTTTGTTCTTTTTGAGTTCCTTGGCCTCCGCTCCAGTCTTTCTGGGTTTGAGTGAAAGAGGAGGTTGAGCTGGTTTACAAGAAGAAGCCAATAAAATGGACTGAACCATGTCTTGCGATCACACAGGGGGGGGGATGGTGTTCTTCTTAAACACACACACGCGCACGCACACACACACACACACACACACACACACACACACACACACACACACACACACACACACACACACACACACACACACACACTTTTTTAATAGTTTGGACCTCTGTGTTTTTGGCTTATTGGTCCCTAATAGTGCTGTCCACCTTTTCACATGGAAAATCATTTCACTGTTTCTCACTGAATGACTCCCCAAACTAGATTTGAAATTCTATCAAGTTTCTAATCATTACAAGTGATTCATGTTTCTATTTGATGTGTAAATGGAGATGATTTAGTTTGCTGGGATATGGACTGACATGTGTTGAATGGGAGGAGCAGTTTGTTGTTGTCTTCTTGTCTGTTTATGACAACAATAAATATGTTGTTGAAACAATGATTCATGTTTAACTCCATATATGAAATGTTTCTGATCTTTGAATTCTGTTTGATTAAAGACTTTCTTCATGACACAAATGAGATTTCAGTGTATTAATTGAACTAAATAAGGCTGGAGTATTATGTAAAAATTATAAATTGTTCATCAAATTGCCCTTCGACAGACTGGCGACCTGTCCAGGGTGTACCCCGCCTCTCGCCCTATGACAGCTGGGATAGGCTCCAGCGCCCCCCACAACCCTGAAAAGGATAAGCGAAAGCGAATGGATGGATGGATGTTTATAAAACAAATAAAGCTGTGTGTTATTGTTTTAATATATACACGATGCAAATTTGCTCATAAATGGGTTGGCGCTTCATGTTTTCAGAGTCAAGAGCTTCATTCAGTGTTAATGTTTGGATTTGAAATATTGCCGGTAGACATAGAGTGCAGAGGGTTTTTCAGCATGCTTACACATACACTAGTGATGGCTTTTTATACGTCTCTGGGTCACAGAGTCTAAACAAGATGTCCTGAACTGGGCCTTAGAATCAACTGAAGGATAACATTCGATAGTCAAGGCTACACAGGGTGTGTTTTTGTGTCCATGTTTCTCTTATTTCAGGAAAAGGAACAGGAACGGCCAAAGCAAATTAAATCTTTCTAAACCACAAATATTTCTTCTTAAATATTTGAACACAACAACAGTCAAATAGTGAAAAATAGGAAGTAAGCATGGTGCGACTGGAGTCGTGTGTGTCAAGACTGATTTCAGCAGGAATGGAGAGAGGGGAGAGTAGAGTGAACAGGTATTGTTTAGAAGGGTTCAGCAAATCTGAGCTGGCAGCAATCGCTTCAGAGTGTCAGGTCAGAACACTTGCAACTTTACAGATGCAAGAGGAACAAACTGCCAGAGTCCAGGAATAAAGTTGTCATTCTTTATATTTCAAGAATGGGCCCCATGGGTGGGCGAAAGTTTGGGGGTGTGAGTGTGTGTGGTTTGGTCTTATGAATGCACACACTGTCGGTAGTGCGGCTGCCGTTTGTCTCTGAACTGAAGCTGCATGTGCGCACATGAGCCAGCTTCAAACTTGGCAGTTTTGTGTCTGGATTAATGCAGGAAGATGTTAAATATTTGAAATACTGTATTTGTGTTTCTGATAATATCTGTGAATACTGGATTACTAAAGATCAGAAAGAACTGCATTTTTCCACATTATTACTTCTGTTTTTATTTGCCAACTTCAGAAATTATTTTTGAGAATAATAAAAGAAATGTTTGAAAAGAAACAATGTAAACAATCATGGATAAATACTATATGATGACAAGATTATATTTCTAAAGGGAAAAGCTGCTGTAAAGAGAAAAAAATCATTTGGTTCTGAGCACAATTATCTGTAGTTTGTTTTCATTGAGGAACACTTCTGCATTGCAGAGACAACCTTGTTTGTCCTGACAACTCCTGTGTGAATGTAGATGAACATCAAAGTGTCAGATAGAGATACACCACATGTAGCTGTAAAAAAGATTACTTATACTCACTGTAGAAGATCCAAAGGGACACCTGATGACAATGTTTAGAATCAGCAGCTTATTTAAACCATTTACTAGCCACCAACATGAGGTCATGACCTGAAATAGTTTTCCAAAAGTCTTGAAGGAGTTCCCAGAGATGCTGAGCACTTGTTGGTCCTTTTGTCTTCACTCTGTGGTCCATCACCTCCCAAACCATCTCAACTGGATTTAGGTCAGGTGATTGTGGAGGTCAGGCCATCTGGACAATAAGTCTCACTATCTGTTTAACAGATAGGTTATGAAGTTACAATTCCCCACTGTTTGTATTTGTATGTGTGTAGAACATATTTGTGATATTATCCTTTATGTATATATGTGTATATGTGAAGTGCTTTGAGGGTCTCGACATTACTAAAACATGTTATCAATACATAAAATAAAGAAGTATTGTAACCCCTATAGCCATGGTTACTAGTATTTTCTTGTTTTTACCTGGTATTATTTCCGACACCCCTTGAACACACTTTGATTTTCCGTAGTTCAGTGAATGCAACAAAAGCACGTTGCTGCATTAAGCTAGGCAAAACGGAGCAAGACAACGAGAGCAATTAACAAGCTACACAGTGAGTCTTTTGGTATAAAATAAGTGTTATAAAGTATTTTCAACAGTCTCTAACTTAAAGTTATGTACTTTTCAGAGGCCTTTATGTGTTTTACTCTCGACCAAAACCAGGCAGAGCGTGTAATTGTTTCTTGGGAATTCCGGTGAGTTACTAGAGATGAGTTAGCAGGAAAACTTATGCTAATTTTACATGTGGTAAACACTGCAACAGTGCGAATTCTGTATTGTCTAAAAAAAGCTAAAACCAGTCGGAGTACTTGAATTGTGTGTGAAATGGAATGTCGTATTTTATTTTATTGTCTATTTGATTGGGCATCTTCACAGATGTGCAAAACTAATGCAGGATGCACTTTTCTTTTAGCCATAAATGTTGTCCAGTGCCTTTTCTGCACTTTGTCATTTCAGTTATAGGTTAATACATGTAAATAAGTTATTTAAAACTAGTTACCTTACAAACATTTCATGATGTGATTACATATGCCTTAAAAAGGGGTATTTAAATACAATTGATTGTAATGCTGTAAAGCAATACAAATGGAATTCATAGAGACAGAACAATGTTAAAACAACAGTGTACTTGATTTTGAAAACTTTATGAGATCTCATTTTATTTAGAAAAACTGTTAAGAACTATTTTGTTTATTGCTCTGTACTGTATGTGCAGACTGTTTTTTTGTGATCCTGGATCTGAAGTGGTTCTGGATATGGATGGCGAGCCAGACCCTGTGAAAACTCTTGGCGAATCCAAAAGCAGTGTGGCCAGCTGTTCTGGATGCAGGAGTAGAGCTACAGTCTGAATTACTTCGAATCGCAGGATTTCAGATAAGCAAGAGAAAAAACTGCTTACTTGATACGGATTGTTTCTCTGGGAAACAGTTGAACTCCCAATATCCTGCTCATCAGGAGTCAGGTCTAAAGAGACTACTTATTTTATTTTATTTTATTTTACTTTGTTGTTATTTTCAAAAGAGCGCTCTTCTCTGTTGATCTTCTGTTAATTTTCTATGCTGTTTACATTGGATTATTGCACCACTGTAACATTGTAATAAATCTGCTGACTGTTCAACACTCAATTCTCTCAAATTTATTTTACTCCTCTCGAATCTAGTCTATAAGTTTAACCCCACTATACTAAGCAGGTGTTACATAAAAGTATCAATCACAATCCCCAACAGTGTCATCAGCAATGCACCTCCACACCATCACACCTCCTCCTCCATGCTTCACAGTGGGAACTTTGGTGTTAAGTGATGTGGTTGAAAAGTTTGAGTGCGCCTAACTTTTGTGATGGTGTGCCTAAGAAAAAAAGTTAGGTGTACTAATGCAACCATGGAAAAACGTTAGTCTAGAGCTATGCGTCTGCTTGTTGCTTTTTCTTAGTAGTGGTTAGCAGCTGTTTGACCATAAAGGCCTGATTCACAGTCTCCTCTGAACAATTGATGTAGAGATGTGTCTGCTACTGGAACTCTGTGTGCCATTTACCTGGGCTCTAATAAGAGGTGCTCTTAACTTGTGATTTCTGAGCCTGGTCACTTGGTTGAAATTATCCTCAGCAGCAGAGTTGACTCTTGGTCTTTCTTTCCTGGGGCGGTCCTCATGTGAGCCAGTTTTTTGGTAGCACTTGGTAGCATGGTTTTTGTGACTGCATTTGGAGACACATTCAAAGTTTTAACGGACTGACTGACCTTCAGATCTTAAAGTAAGGATGGACTGTAGTTTTTCTCTCTCTTGGGGCAGGGATAGCTCAACAGGTAGAGTAGCTGCCTCATGATTGGAAGGTTATGGGTTCAACTCTACTGAACAGCTATCCTGAGGTACCCCTGAGCAAGGTACCATCCCTACACACTGCTCCCTGGGCGCTGCATTGGTGGCTGCCCACTGCTTCACTAGGCGAATGGGTTAAATGCAGAGGAGCAATTTCCCTACGGGGACTATCACATACACATTATTATCTCTTTACTTAGCTGATTGGTTCTTGCCATAATATGAATCCTAAGACTTGTCAAATAGGCCTGTTAGCTGTGTACCAACCTGATTTCTGTGCAATACAACTCATGGTTCCAACCCCATTAAGAAGGCAAGAAATTCCACAAATAAAGCCTGACTCTCGGTGAAGGCGGTCGCACTTTTCTCCTCTCCTCCTTCCCCTTATCTTCCCTGCTTAGCCTCTTGTGTACTTGTCTTGTCTCGTGTGCATTACTTTCCCTGGAACAGTCTCTCACTGTAGTTCTCTAAAACCTAAAAGAGAATTATGGATTTGATCAACTGGTCTCTGAATGCTATTGACACCCTCTTCTCAACGAGAAGTCTTGGCTCGGGAGAGCCTGAGTGCCCTGGAGGGACTTTCCCTGCCGGATACACGATGGATGGGTGGCAGACCTGGAGGATCTTGTGCCTGGCGGGACTGTCTATCGAGGACGCTGAAGACATCTACCTATTCGGAACCATGATAACAGGGTTCTTGCTGATCGGAGCTGGCTTGGCCCTGACCTATCGGAGAAATAAGAGAGCGGAACCAGCTGTTCAAACCCCCCCAAGGCTGACCGCTGGAATTGAAGCGACGGGACGAGGCGCGACCTCTCACACCGAACGCAGCATGGTCAACACCTTGGAGACGCTTACAGCTGCCGTGAAGACTCAAACTAACACCATTGAGCGTATGATGGGATACATCAGAGAGGGGCCTGCTCACAATGACACCCTTGAGCGGAAGTTGGAACACATTGCAGAACGGCTCACTGCAGCTGTGGGGTCTCAGAATCAAAAGAATGACAACACCACGGAACAGAAGTTTGATACCATCATGGGGAGGCTCGCGGCTCTCCAACGGGAGATCGAGAGACCAGTGTCAGAGTGCTAAATTCGGAGCTGCTCGCATAAAGGAGAAATCAACAATATTCAACATATGGACACCACGGCGCCAGCTGCTCAGGCCCAGGCTGGAGCCGACCAAAACATCCCTGATAACGACTGTGTGATGACTATTCTTCCCATCCCACGCAAGGCCACCTGGGTTGGCTGGCAGATTGTTTACTTAGCCTGATAGAGCGAAGGACACTGTCTCCGCTGAACTCTGGACACGCACACACATACACTTACACTGATAAGCACGCACTCATCCCCCTCCCTTTCCAAACGCCTTCGATGCTTGTTTCCTGCGGGGGAAGATGGCGGGTCTGCGTGCCGTGCTGAAATGGTAGCGCTGTATAGGACGACTGCTGTGTTCCTTCGGATTACCCCCCACCCCCTTATCCACCCCTGTGGCTAGTCACGTGCTCTAATGTTGTGCTGTGGACATTAATGTGCTCTCTGTGCAGAGGAGTTTTTTTTGTTTCCTGTTCTCATGCTGCCCTCCCATAGGTGCCCAGCGTGAGAAGAGGTCTCTTTTTTTCCTCTTGTACTTTTTCCCATTGTTGTGTAATTTTTCAGTGTTTTCTCTGCAACGCTGCCGATCTCCGACTGTATTCCCATGTGATGTCTTTGTTGTGTGTGTAAGTCGGGGGGGGGGGGGGGGGGGGTCCTATTCCTCTGCGGGGCAACCTGCATATGGCCAATAAAGCATTCAATCAATCAATCAATCAATCAATCAATCAATCAACAAGGCCCACCTGTGTAGGGAAAACCATTTCAGGTGACTACATCATGAAGGTCACTGAGACAAGGTGAAGGGGTTCAGGAATCTAAATATATATATATATAACATATAACATCGACTAACAGGTGTGATGAGATGAGTGAGTGCACTTCCTGTGAGGAGAATAATGGTAGTTCAAGCCGGAATGATACACAGGATAAAGCTCAGACCTTTGTTAACCGTGTAGATTAAGTTTTGGTTGGAGGTGGAGACAACGCTCAGCAGCAGCTAGCTTCAAAGTAAAACAGGAAGCTCACAAACTGTTTTACAAACACCAACTCAGGGACACGAACAGAACATGAGGGGGGAGAATAAAGGTTAGAGTAATAAAACACTGAACACCAGAATCAAACCATGAGAACTAATACAAAATCAGAAGAAACTAGAAAATAATAACAATAAACTCAAAGCAATGGGTCACTGACCCAGGACCATGGCACATAGTGGGCAACAGAGCATTTACTTTCAGCTTCTCTGACCTTCACATACTGACCTGTTCACTATGATCATAACACCTCTATTCATTTATATTTTGTAGTGCTCATTATTCATTTTTCATTGTTTTTACTGCTTTAAAGAGAGCGCAATGTTTTACAACTTTAATGTAACACCATCCACTCATTTTGACACTATGTGGCACCAAAAAGATGAAGGTAGCTGATGTCCACAGCTGTGCAAACACATGAGTGAGAATGAAAGAGACATAGGAGAGTTCACCTATAACATGAGGAGACATGTTACAGCAGAATGTGAGCACAGAAATGGATGCTTCTGTCTTCCAGCAAGAATCAGAGGACATGAGTGGCTGTAGCTCAGGTGGCAGAGCAGGTCAGCCACTAATCAGAAGGTCCGTGGTTCGATCCCAGGCTGCCTCCTGGCTGCATGCCAAATATCCTTGGGCAAGATACTAACCCCATGTTTGCCTACTGGTGGTGGTCAGAGGGCCCGGTGGCGCCTGTGTCCGGCAGCCTCGCCTCTGTCAGTGCGCCCCAGGGTGGCTGTGGTTGCAATGTAGCTTGCTATCGCCAGTGTGTGAATGGGTGAATGACTGAATGTAGTGTAAAGCGCTTTGGGGTCCTATGGACTAGAAAAGCGCTATACAAATGCAGGCCATTTACCATGAGTGGACAGAACAACTTTTCCTAATTTATGACTAATGATTTTACCATTTCTGGATTTGATTTGATTTGATTTGATATTTTGGAAGGGTTGGGTCGGGACTGCTATCACTCAATGCCTCTAGATCAAAAAGTGTATAATTCCCATCTAACATGTGTGTATGTGTGGCAACGCAAGGGAGTGATGATGAGAGGGTAAAAAGGGAAAGCAATCATGATGCACGCACACTAGGGTGGTGATGTGGTGACTGCAAGCTCAAAAGCTTTACTGTTACAAGGAAAAACCTGAAAGCACCACCCATATTACTTATGGCTTGTATATTGTACATTTTATATATATATGTTTTTCCCTATGTTAATACTGTCCATATGTACATAGCGCTGCAGAAGTGTACCCCCCCAAGCATGTTTACACTGAGTAGGAGATGCTCTGTATCTCATTGTACAACTGTATAGTGACAATAAAGGCATTCTATTCTATTCTATTCAGTCACGCCCACTTTAGGCTTTCAGCTTCTGAATAAGGGAAACAAAAGTTTTGAATATATCCAAAACATGAAAACAGTCGTCCTCTTCACCCTCTGTAGTCACTGTAGAAACACACATGCTAACTAGTACCCATCACGTTATAGAGCTGGGAATTCCCTTAACCACACGCAAAGCAGAATAAACAAAGTGGAAAAAAAGGGAAGGGCAAAGCAGCAGCTCTTCTGTAACACAGCCCAGAGTAGCAGTAGTGGCTCCGCTGAAAGAAAATATTAAGTGCAAACCAGGTATCTAGAATGTGCAATAAATTGTGCAAAGTCCTGTTAAAACATTTACACTGACCATTTCCAGTCAGATGATGGGGGTGTGATTAGGCCTCACTGAAAGTAGAAACCTATATTTAATAGTCTTTTGTGCATTACTGCACGCTTTGGATAGAACTGTTCCCCCTTTGGAAGGCCATGACAGAAACTGTATCCCATGTACTAAACCCATAAATACTCATTAATCTATATTCTCTCAGACCAGGGCCAACAGTTTGTATTCTCTGTATTTGTATCTGAATTTCTAGAAGATAAAGACTTCAAAACATCATCCCTAAAATGACCCAACTTGAAAGAAAGGATGAACCATTGAGGTAAAGATTGTTTCATATGTTGTTTGGCTCAGAGATTATTAAATCTCCGTCAGTACCGGCGTACAATCGCAGATTATGTAATAGACTTTCGGACCGCAGCTGCAGAGGCAGGCTGGCCGGGTCAAGCCCTTCAGGAAGTTTACCTCTGTTCCCTGAATGAAGCTATGAAAGATCAAATGGCCTCACCTGACAAGCCAGCCACCTTTGAGGCGTTAGCCTCTCTCTCCCTTTGTATTGATAATTGTCTGAGGGACAGAGAGGGAGAAAAGAGTTATAGTTACCAACGTTTGCATGTGATTCACAAGCCCTGTCTTCTTCTCTCGGTGTCATTAATCATAAACCAGGTCACTCACTTTTTTCAGGCTCTTGTTGATTCAGGCTGTGAACATAACCCCTTGATTTGTATCTGGCTAGTCAGTTAAATATACCTCTCCTGCCCCTGGATTGCCCTTTTCTGGCCAGTGCTAACGGTAACCATAGAGAGAAACTGCCTTTCTTCATCATCTGTTCATGGTTCAGGGTTCAGGGGTGGCCGCTATTTATCATGACCTCCATCCAAGAGATTTTCAATAACAGTAAAGCCCTGTCACTTCCACCATTCCATGACTGCACCATAGAACTCCTTCTCAGTGCCAGTCTACCCACCAGTCACCAGTACAATCTGTCAAAACTAGAATGAGTTGCCATGGAAAACTTCAATGGGTGCAGGGTTTGTTTTTGTAGGGGAAAAGGATGACTTGCTGTGCCCCTGACTTCCAGGGCCTCTAAGAAAAAAAAATATAAAAAAAAAAACCCTTCCACTCATCAGCTCTACATTTCAGCTGCACAATATTCACCAAACTCCACCTCTGAAAAGCATACCATTCGGTTCATGGTGTGCCAGAAATAAGGTACAGACTCTGCATCCTGCGTGACTTTTGTAGCCTTTATTCCACACCTCACAGGCCATGGTCAAATATAATATTAGACTTTGTCACTGGTCACCCAGTTTCCTCTGGGAAAACAATCATGCTTACCGTCATAATCCCAGAAAAGCTCCCCATTGCTTCCTAAACCGCAAAAACACTGGTTGAACAGGTATTCAGTAGGGGTGCAACGATATTCGTATCGATATTGAACCGTTCGATACAGTGCTTTCGGTTCGGTACGCATATGTATCGAACAATACAACATTTGTAATTTATTTTATTAACTTTCCTTCTGATGATGCTGTCTGTGTTGAGCGCTCAGTGAATCTGCGTTCGACTACTCCGCCTAGGCTGCACTGTTGAGCGCAGATCCACTGAGCGCTCAACACAGACAGCATAGTCAGAAGGAAGAGCACAGGGCAAGCTAGCAAGACAGAAGTTAAGCTCTCCTTGCAACATGGACTTCCCCCACCCTCATTCAGATCTGGCGTTTGGAATTATTTTGGTTTTCATGTGACGTATGACCCTGAAGGTAAGCGAGTCATGGACTAAAGTAAAACAGTATGTTGGATGTGCCATGCAATGCTCAATTACATGGGTGGGAACTAGTGTGTTAGCGCAGTTAGCTCGTTAACGTGTTGGCCGTCTAGCACCATGCACGGGGCGATCTGCGGTAGCTCGTTAACGGAGATTTGCCATGTTGTGGCGTTAAGGTCATTTCAACGAGATTAACCTGAAAGCACTAGTGGGAACACAACGAATATGACTGCACATTTACGCCGACATCATCCTAGTGCAAAGACAAAAACAACAAGCATGCTACTAACTTTAGCCGAGTCATTTAGACAGCTGTTAGCACATGATTTTCCTTATGCTGCTGAGAATATAGCCCAGAAGAAGCGGATAGTATAGCTTTTATTTTGGAAAGAGCCATTTCTCTGTAATAAACTCTCTTTTCCAAAGATGAGTGATTTCTCAATCAGATACAGGGCTTGCAATATCGCTAGCCCGACGTCCTGGGGCTAGAGATTTTTTCAGTCGGGCTACCAAAATCTATCTCTTCCCTGCCCGTCGGGCTATTGTAGGAAGGAAAAATATATGAATCGCTGAGCTTATGTGAGTGCGTGTGTAAAAGCAGCAGGATATATATTTTAGTTCTGCTGAGCCAAATAAGACAGGTCAGGGTGAAGAAGTGACAGCCAAAGAAAAGCTTACCACAAAACGGAGAAGTTATGACAAATCAGACTTTAAGGCAAAAAGAAAGTGAAGCTTTATGGTTTCATGGACAAAATAATTTCTGTGGCTGCAATATGAGCTATATAACCAGGGTTGCACATAAGTGGTCCGCAGGTGCGCATTCGCTGTCAAAATAAAAAACACGCACAAGGGTTAGGGTTAAATTTAAAAACTGTACTTTTGAGTTAAAATATATATTTATAATTTTAATAAATGACAAATTAAAAAGGCATGAACATTTTTTTTGTATCGAAAAAATATCGAACCGAACCGAACCGTGAATTTTGTGTATCGTTGCACCCCTAGTATTCAGGTTACATGGGATACCTATGGAAATAGTGTCAGACAAAAGACTACAGTTTGTTCCACAGGTCTGGAAGAGGTTTTGTATGGCCCTAGGGGCCAAAGCCATATCTCAGTTTGGGATATCTCCCTTAGGCTAATGGTCAGACTGAGCGCTTCAATCAGGAGCTAGAAGCCACGCTCTCCCGCATCACTACCCATATCCCGGGTCTCCTGGTACACTTACCTTCCATGGGTCGAATATGCTCACAACAAACTCACTTCTTCTGCTACAGGTCTCTCTCCATTTGAGGCATCTTTAGGTTATTAACCCCTGCTGTTCCCATAGCAGGAAACTGAATTTGCTGTGCCGTCAGTACAGCATCACCTTCAGTGCTGCTGCCAGGCTGGACACGGGAGGCCCTGCTTCGTTCGGTGACACGGCAGCTTCATTATGCCAACCAACAGCATACAGGTGCTCCTACATACTCCCTGTCACAAGAGGTGTGGCTGGCTGCAAAAGACATTCCGCTCCGGACATCTTCTCGCAAACTTTCACCTAGTATCCTCGGCCCTTTGATATTGACACAGTGCTAAGTCCTGCAGCTGTCATGTTCAAGCTTTCTTTCAGAGACTACAAGCCCATTATCATCAATGGAGCTCCAGTGGAGAGGGTGCAGTCCTTCAAGTATCTTGGTGTCCACATCTCCTCAGACCTGACATGGGCTGCCCACATTCAGGTCCAGACCAAAAAGGCTAGGCAGCGCCTGTATCACCTACGACAACTGAGGAAGTTCAGGGTCTCTCCAAAGATCCTCAGGATTTTCTATACAGGCGCTGTGGAGAGCATCCTCACACAGAACATGACATCGTGGTTCGGGAACAGCTGTGTGAAGGACCAAAAAGCTCTCCAGAGAGTGATCCGTACAGCAGAACGCTGCTGCAGGATTGCTCTCCCCCCGCTTCAGGACACCTACACCAGGAGATGCCGGACTAGAGCAGCGCAGATACTGAAGGACCCGTCCCATCCTGGCAACAAACTGTTCCAACTTCTGCAATCTGGTAGAAGGTTCCGCATCTTCCGGGCAAGGACAGAGAGACTCAAGAGGAGCTTCTATCCCCAAGCCATCCGTGCCCTAAACACACACACCCGCCCTCTCACATCATCTATAATTGACTGAGACAGGACTCTTCCAGACACTAAACCAAGGCACAATGTACATTTCAATTCCTTTAATTTTAAATATGTTTATATTGTCTATCCTGTAAAATAGTCAGATATCTATTCATATTAATGTACAGAATTCACCTGCTTGCTGCTACTACTGCACATTCACCCAATGTATATACTATATGTCTGTATATATATATATATATATAATGTTTTCTTCCTCTACCCCCCCCCCCCCCCCCCAATTTTTTTTGCACATGTCGAGGAGCGTGTCAGGCTACATTTCACTGTGTGTTATACTTGTATAACTATGCATGTGACAAATAATAAAGAACCTTGAACCTTGAAACTTGAACCTCTTCCGGGTCAGAGGTCGGCCTTTCTCGCTCTCTCGGAGACACCGCCCCTAGGCATAGCCCGACCCGCAGAATAGGGAGGAAGAGAGAAAGAGAGGAAGGCGCACACACATCACAAATAAACAAGCAGGTCGTCCAGGGAGGACCGTCCGACCCTGACATTATCTGACCAAATTGCCACCATCAATTCAATTTCTCTCTCTGTGTTCCAGTGCAACTGTCCTCCCCTGCGTGGGCCACAATCTGCTCCCAGAGTTGTCTCCATAGCCCATGTGTCTGCTACATAACTCATGTTTCATAGTTCATAGATCATTTTTCGGCGTGAAAAGGACACCGGAAACAATGCTCCCCACAGGAGTTTCCGCACCGGAAGTAGCATATGCTAACGTGCACATAGTCAATCCACTTAACACACTGGTTACTGCTACAACTACACGTTTCTTTTCCAACTATTTATTAATGAGTGACTTTTATATATATATATATATATATATATATATATATATATATATATATATATATATATATATATATATATATATATATATATATGGAAGGACAGGCCCCTGCACGGTATGTACCACCGGCAGATAGAGGTGGTGGCTGATATCCAGAAATCCTACCAGTGGCTGGACAAAGCTGGACTGAAAGACAGCACAGAGGCACTAATCATGGCAGCACAAGAACAAGCTCTGTGTACAAGAGCCATAGAGGCTGGGGTCTATCACACCAGGCAAGACCCCAGGTGCAGGCTGTGTAAAGATGCCCCAGAGACAATCCAGCACATAACAGCAGGGTGCAAGATGCTAGCAGGCAAGGCATACATGGAACGCCATAACCAAGTGGCCGGCATAGTGTACAGGAACATCTGTGCCGAGTATAACCTGGAAGTCCCGGGGTCAAAATGGGAGATGCCCCCAAGGGTGGTGGAGAATGACCGAGCTAAGATCCTGTGGGACTTCCAGATACAGACGGACAAGATGGTGGTGGCTAACCAACCGGACATAGTGGTGGTAGACAAACAGAAGAAGACGGCCGTAGTGATCGATGTAGCGGTTCCGAATGACAGCAATATCAGGAAGAAGGAACACGAGAAGCTGGAGAAATACCAAGGGCTCAGAGAAGAGCTCGAGAGGATGTGGAGGATGAAGGTAACGTGGTAACGTGGTCCCCGTGGTAATCGGAGTACTAGGTGCGGTGACTCCCAAGCTAGGCGAGTGGCTCCAGCAGATCCCGGGAATAACATCGGAGATCTCTGTCCAGAAGAGCGCAGTCCTGGGAACAGCTAAGATACTGCGCAGGACCCTCAAGCTCCCAGGCCTCTGGTAGAGGACCCGAGCTTGAAGGATAAACCGCCCGCAGGGGCGTGCTGGGTGGTTTTTTTTGTTTTTTTTTTATATATATATATATATATATGTGTATATATATGTGTGTGTGTATGTATATATTGTACTATTCTTAGTTAGCGTATTGTCTGTCTTGTCTTAATGTTGGTTTATGTTGGTTTATAATGGAGCACTGTAACAAAAAAAAAAAAAATTCCCCCAGGGATCAATAAAGTATTCTGATTCTGATTCAATTAACAACTTCATTTTAAAAATTGTGCGGCTATTCAAATTAGCCAAACCGGGTGATGTAAGGAGCTCTCTGATTGGTTGGACAGACACAGGCTGTCTGCTTGGATTTTTCTAGCTCATAGCTTCACCCTGCTATGAAGCGTGTGTGCTTGTACAAAGGCCGTTCAGGCTCGGGATTTACACTCGGCCTGACATGGATATGTGAAGAATGAAGGGACCCTGCAGCGAAACGGAGAGCCCAGCCTCTGATTGAATGCCTGCTTTCGCAGTCTGACCACCTGTTGAAGGTAACGTGCTAACATGGCTAACGCTAGTTATTTTAAGGTCATCTTACCTTGTGAAAGTTTTATGTCGCAGCTGTACGAGCTGGCTACGTGTTTTATAAGCTGCTGTGCTCTTCACAAATAAAGCTGGAAGCAGCTCAGACTGTTAGAACCAGCACTGAGGCCTGTTACATTTATAGTGTTAGAACAATGGCTGCAACCTACAGCCTTTAAACTAGCGATGATAAATGCTGACCGTAAACTTGTCAGTCCAGATGTTACCACATTACTTTATGATACTTAGAGTTAAAACAACTGAGACAGGCTGATTAAAATAACAGCTGTCAGTTCTCTCATTCCTTATATCAAGACTGGAGATCACACTACTTATTTCAGTTCATTTAATATGTGAGCGCACAGATTCATTCTCAACTGGACATAAATGATGATCAAAGGTTGTATATATGATGATTCATCAAATCCCAGCCTCTAACACAGTGCGCTGAATCTTAGCTTTGAATGTCCAGTATGTTCTAATCAGTGAAATTTAAGCATTCACTGAACTTACAGTATCTAAACCTGTGTGGCAAATGTGTGGTAAAGACACAGATAATGAAATTTAATTATTAATACAATATACATCATGAAAAACAAAAGCTGAAAATGATTCAGTTTAGTACTTTTCTCTGTATGCTCTGTGATTATAAAGGCCTTAAATTCTGTGATATATACTGTAAATGATTTTTACAGAGGTCTTAAAGTACTTAAATCACTGCTGATAGTCTGGTTGTTTATATTTTCACGTTTTTGTGTCTGTAGGGCTGTTTGATGACAATTTGGACTCCTCTGGGAGATGAGGACACACCCACACCTGTTCCATACTGCAGCCATGGATGGTGTTACAGCTCTGAGTCAGCTTTGGGCCATCAGATGCACACACTAGAAAACCAGCACCTGGACTTCATGCAGGAGAGAAAGCCTAATCCAGCAACTAATCCAGAAGTTAATCCCTGAGCAAACAGGAAAGGGAAATGGATTTTGAAATGCAGTTTATTTATTTATTTATTTTTTATTTATTTATTTTTTGGCCTGTCCCATTTGGTTCTTTAGCCATCAGAATTGTTGTCTGAAGACCAACAAGGATACCCAATGGATTTACTTTGCCAAATGGATCATCGTGGCATTGCCGTATTGGTCCATTTGATCGACCTTTGTTTTTATTATTTATTATACTTTATTTTCAGATGTTATAGATGGGACAGACATGAGTGAGGGATAGGAAAGGGAGAGAGAAAGAGGAAGGAAAAGAAAAACAGAAGGGGAGAGGGACAGTGAGAAAGGGGGGGAGAAAAAAATGTCCTGGATCACCTGTTGAGAGAAGAAGAATAGAAAACAAGAAAAAAAAAACCAAAACAAAGCATCATACTAAACACAACACCATCGCATTAATCTAGCTAAGTGTAAACAGCAGTAAATACTAAATATTCAATGTTGTTGTGCAGCACGCAGGACAGACAGCGCACAATGTGCTTTGAAGTAGCAGCCAAGAAAGGTGTAATTTAAGTCTACGAGCAGTGAACACCCGTGTGCACACCTGTGTGGATCAGCACGCTTGTATTCAAATGGTTTCCCCATGTAATGGTCTGCAAGAGGATGTAGAGAGCCATAGCCCCGTCCCCCAGGGCATGAAGCAGGCATGGAGGAGATCCAGGCCCCAGACATCCAGAGGCCCCAGAGCACGAGAGCCCAAGGAGGACCACCGGAGGGGCATCCGTGCTACCCTCATGGGAAGGGCTGAGGATCCCCAGACGAGGTGTCACCCAGTAGCCACCGAGCAGAAGCTAGAGGAGGCTGAACCGGCGTGCCCGCCGGCTCTGCCGGCAGCCAGCTGTGCCAGAGTGAACCGAGCCGCAGGCTCAGAGGCCGGAGGCCCGAGGGCCCCCCGCACCCCGGAGGAGGCCTGACCGAGCAACAGGCGCCAGGCCCCGCCAGGTAGCCACCGGGAGTGAGCTGGTACATACCTGAGCGCCCAGCCCCGGACACCAAGAACCACCAATGCACCGACCCCTGAGGGCATCAGTCACCAGCAGGGAGTGTGGTGAGGGGAGATAGGCCTTGGAGGGCCTGGGAGTTCCCAGAGAGGTGGAGTCTAAGACCCGACCTGACATATAGACACAGACAAACAGACCAACGTAAGGACTGACATAAATGGACATGTACACACAATCACACTCCCCAAACATACTCTATACCCCGGGTCCAGGTACCCTCGCCCCCAGAGGGGGAAACAGAACCCAGACCCAAGAGATGTTACCCTTCCCCCCAGGGTGGAGGCAAGCAGACCGTCCCAGGCTCCGCAGCAGCAGGGAGGCCAATCGGACAGCTAACATCTCCTCCCAGCCCCCCCGCCCCGATGGCTAGCAGAGAACGGGGGTGTGTGAAGACCCCATACCTCCCTCCTCCCGCTCATCTGTAGTGTTGCTGCGTGTTGCTCTAAAGTGCATTTAAAACAAGGGAGAGCATGGTGCTGCTGCTGGAGAGCAGCAGGTGTTAGCACGGCCCCTCCTGAGAACCCTCAATGTCTACATGGATTTAAAATTGAGAGGTGGGCACCAGCGCCAGAGGTAGGTTTGAGTACACAGACCGTCCACTGGACGCCGTTAACGTGCCCACCCTCAAGGCCCTATATATATATGTGTGTGTTATGAGAGTGTAAGTAATGTGGATGTCTAAGTTGTGAGATAAAATTGAGGCACAGGTGGCCAGAAGGGGACGAGGGGGGGGGGGATGTCTCCCCTTCACCCTTGTGACACACCCGCACCCCAAGGCCCTACCTGTGTGGGTGAGTGTGGTGGAGCGGGAAGAGGGAGGTAGCCGAGGATGGGGAGGATGCCCCTCCCTAGCTCCAACCTTCTGCTTCCCAACCTTCCCAACCTAGCTCCCCCGCTGACCCCAGTAGGCACCCCCGTCATCTGGTACCCACCAAGGCAAGGGAGCCCAGGTCCGTCCAGAAATGCAGTTTATTAAAGTGCAATTCAAAAATGAATTTACAAATGCAGAATTTATTCTACAATTCATTATTTAAGCACAGAAATCTTTATTTCAATGCGTGTGGCTCTTGTGGTCCTCCATATGACTCAGCAGGTGGGGGTAAACGCAGTTTCTGAGTTTGACTTCTCCTAAGGAATGCAGAAATGGCTCCGCTATGCTCCGGATGGGGGGTGCAGGATGCCCGATATCCAGCCCGATCCTGGAGTAAACTAAAAACAATGAGTTGTAAATAAGTAATTTAACAAAAAATGTCTTCATAGGATAATATTTTTTTCTTGATGCAAAAATGTCTATTGTTATTTTGTTAATTACATATGTAACGGATGTAAAGGAGGTATTTGTGATTTAGCACAGGTGTAATTCTAGAAGGGAAACCCTCCTCAAAAATGTACGGAGCAGTGGGGCCGCCAAGGGAATGCACTGAATTAAAAACTGTATAATTAAAATATAATTTATTATACAAACAGTTAAAAATGCAAAAGCAATTGAAACAACCCTGGCCAAGGGGTAACACAATAAAAATCCATAAAACACAACATTAAAAGTCCAGTGGCATCCGCCACGATATAAAAGTCACAAAGAACTAAAAAAATCCAGCGAAGTGGTGTAAAAGGGAAACCCAGCGGAGTCCAGTGACTGCCGCTTCCTCCCTTTCTCCAGCGTACCGGGACGCGGAACGCTGGAGAAAGGGAGGAAGCGGCAGTCACTATTCTTTTCAGGCAGTATTCAGTCGTAAGAAGGGGATAAGTCGAAGACTTACCCCGGGTGGGCAGAGCTCTCAACTCAGCCCGCCGCTTCTTTAAAACTGCAAATCGGCACCAGCTGTGTCACCGCCTCTGCTCTCCCGCAGTGCACAAGCTGGGCTCTTGCTGCTACTGCCGTCCGCCTGTTCGCTCCGCGTCCCTAGTCGCTGGTGTTGTATCGTCCTCCTGAACGCCAAGCTCCAACCCTTTGGCTTGCAGGCGCCGCCGCCGCCTGACACCACTCACTCCTGCCCGTCTCTCAAGCCTCCCCTCAAGCCTCTGTGGTCTTCCAGGCCCTCTTATTGGCCTCCGGGACCTCCCAGGTGTGATCAGGTTTATAATCAGGTAGGGGCGGAGTCTTTCCAGGACAAGTCACCAATAAATACCATAAAAACATGCAGTAAAACTCATACAAATAAACCATTGTACAATATTAAAATATTAAAAAGGTAAAACACAGCAAACATAGTAAAAAACCTAGATAACTTGTCCCTTTCTACCCCGTGACATATAATGACTGATGCTTAATGTTATAGGGATATTATAATGAACATGGTAAGCTGAAAGACAATGTCTAACATATACGGTAATCCTGTTTTTAGATGATACACAAATGTCTTTTATGCAGGTTTAAGTATTGATTGATTAATTTGCAGTGGTTTAGTATTGAATGAAATACCTATTAAGTCCTCTTTATTTTTAATCATGATTTAATCATTATTTTAATATTAACCATGTTGTGGAAAATAAACACTAGAATTCAGGATTTTTTTTATTATTAAGTGAGGGTACCAAAGTGATGTAAAATCAATGTCAAATTTGAAGATTGATCTGATATCCAACTCTAACATTGTTTCAATATTATTTGAGGATGGAAAAGTGATGTAAAATGAATGTAAGATTTCAATGTTAATTGAACAGAATTGCCTGATATTGATTTAACATCATGTCAATGTATTCTTGCTATCTGCACTCTGCTTTCACACTCACATTTTTGGAGATAAAATATCTTTTAGGAGCAGGCCTATGCCTCCAAACACTATCTACACAAACATATCTGTATATGATCCCCCAGTTATACAAGCTGTTTGTTCTCTTTTTCCTGCCCCACCCTTCTTCCGCTTTTGAATCATTTCACTTCTGCACTTCTCATTAGTACATGGAGATCTACCAGGCCCCCCACCAGTCCAAGGCTTTTCCCAAATCGTAGCTCAGTTCATGTCTAAGAGATTCACCTTTGTCTGCTAAAATTGCTGTCAAACCTAAAATGAGGATGTGGGCCGAGCTAAGTGAAATAAGTGGAAATTTAATGAAGCTCCGCCTTCTCACGTCACTCACCTGAGAGAAATGAGAAAACAGGCTGTTCCTCTTTCTCAGTGCAGAGAGACGCACAGACGATCAGACTGAGCTCAGACCAAACTAGCAGCTTCCTCTGAGTGAGTCCAGCTACAGGAGAGAAAAGTGGAAAACTCCAACACTGCTGCTTCAAGCTGCTGACGCTCCACACACTGAATGTGAGTTTGAGCAAAAACACGATTCAAAGGTTTCAGTGAAGGTGGTAGAGGAGGGAGGGGAGCCAGGACTGACTGTACTTCCTGTCTGCTGTTTTCAGCTTCACTCACAGACTCAATGGCTTCCAGATCAGAGGAGGATCTCTGCTGTCCGGTCTGTCAGCAGGTCTTCAGAGATCCTGTTATTCTGTCATGTAGCCACAGCTTCTGTAAAGACTGTCTGAAGAGATGGTGGAGAAAAAAACAGATATGTGAGTGTCCAGTTTGTAAGAACATATCTTCAAAGGATGATCCACCTTTAAACCAAGCTTTAAAGAACCTGTGTGAGTCGTTCCTGCAGGAGAGAGATCAGAGAGCTTCAGAAGCTCTCTGCAGTCTGCACTCTGAGAAACTCAAACTCTTCTGTCTGGACCAT
Organism: Simochromis diagramma; assembly: GCF_900408965.1. Classification (NCBI taxonomy): domain Eukaryota; kingdom Metazoa; phylum Chordata; class Actinopteri; order Cichliformes; family Cichlidae; genus Simochromis; species Simochromis diagramma. Next base: position 296,119 of record NW_024387042.1, on the reverse strand, counting down.
CAGCAGCCAGTGTGTGTCGTCTGCAGAGACTCAGAAAAACACACCAATCACAGATTCAGACCCATCGATGAAGTTGCACAACAACACAAGAAGAAACTTCAGGAAACTCTGGAGCCCTTAAAGGAGAAGTTAAAGGTTTGTGAAGAAGTTCAAGTGAAGTTTGATCAAACAGCAGAACACATTAAGGTCCAGGCCCGACACACAGAGAGGCAGATTAAGGAGCAGTTTAAGAAGCTTCAGCAGTTTCTAGCAGATGAAGAGGAGGCCAGGCTGGCTGCACTGAGGGAGGAAGAGGAGCAGAAGAGTGGGATGATGAAGGAGAAGATGGAGGCTCTGAGCAGAGAGATAGCAGCTCTTTCAGACACAGTCAGAGCCACAGAGGAGGAGCTGAGAGCTGAAGACGTCTCATTCCTGCACAACTACAAGGCTGCAGTGGAAAGAGTCCAGCGCTGCCCCCTGCTGGATGATCCACAGCTGCCCTCAGGAGCTCTGATAGACCAGGCCAAACACCTGGGCAACCTGACCTTCAACATCTGGAACAACATGAAGGACATGGTCTCCTACACTCCTCTCATTCTGGACCCAAACACTGCTCATCCAAACCTCATCCTGTCTGAAGATCTGACCAGTGTGAGAGGAGGAGAGAAGCAGCAGCTTCCTGATAATCCAGAGAGGTTTGATTTGTTCTGCTCTGTCCTGGGCTCTGAGGGCTTTAACTCAGGGACTCACAGCTGGGATGTTGAAGTTGGAGACAGTACACGGTGGTTACTGGGTGTGTTGGCAGAGTCTGTGGAGAGGAAAGGAAACATACAATCTGGATTATGGGAGATATTGTTTGATGGAAGTAAATACTACAAACACTCACCATCAGCTCCTGTCACTCCTCTCTCAGTTCAGAAGAAGTTCCAGAGGATCAGAGTGAATCTGGACTGGAACAGAGGAAAGCTGTCGTTCTCTGATCCTGATACTAACACACACATACACACCTTCACACACACTTTCACTCACAGGATGTTTCCATACATTGAAACTGATGGTAAAGTGAAGGTGTGTCCGTTGAAGGTGTCAGTGTCAGTGCAGCAGATGAGTTGAGGATGATGATGTTTCTAATGTTGTTTCCTGTCAGTGAGTTGAAGCTGTTAAACTGCAGCTGTCCTCCTGCTGCCTCGTTGTTCCAAAGCTCTTTGTTTCTCTTTTAGTTTCACTGTTTCTTTCTGTTTCTGCTGTCCACCTTTTCACATGGAAAATCATTTCACTGTTTCTCACTGAATGACTCCCCAAACTAGATTTGAAATTCTATCAAGTTTCTAATCATTACAAGTGATTCATGTTTCTATTTGATGTGTAAATGGAGATGATTTAGTTTGCTGGGATATGGACTGACATGTGTTGAATGGGAGGAGCAGTTTGTTGTTGTCTTCTTGTCTGTTTATGACAACAATAAATATGTTGTTGAAACAATGATTCATGTTTAACTCCATATATGAAATGTTTCTGATCTTTGAATTCTGTTTGATTAAAGACTTTCTTCATGACACAAATGAGATTTCAGTGTATTAATAGAACTAAATAAGCTCAGAGTTGAAAGGCTGGAGTATTATGTAAAAATTATAAATTGTTCATCAAATTGCCCTGCAACAGACTGGCGACCTGTCCAGGGTGTACCCCGCCTCTCGCCCTATGACAGCTGGGATAGGCTCCAGCGCCCCCCACAACCCTGAAAAGGATAAGCGAAAGTGAATGGATGGATGGATGTTTATAAAATAAATAAAGCTGTGTGTTATTGTTTTAATATATACACGATGCAAATCTGCTCATAAATGGGTTGGCGTTTCATGTTTTCAGAGTCAAGAGCTTCATTCAGTGTTAATGTTTGGATTTGAAATATTGCCGGTAGACATAGAGTGCAGAGGGTTTTTCATCACGCTTACACATACACCAGTGATGGCTTTTTATAAGTCTCTGGGTCACAGAGTCTAAACAAGATGTCCTGAACTGGGCCTTAGAATCAACTGAAGGATAACATTCGATAGTCAAGGCTACACAGGGTGTGTTTTTGTGTCCATGTTTCTCTTATTTCAGGAAAAGGAACAGGAACTGCCAAAGCAAATTAAATCTTTCTAAACCACAAATATTTCTTCTTAAATATTTGAACACAACAACAGTCAAATAGTGAAAAATAGGAAGTAAGCATGGTGCGACTGGAGTCGTGTGTGTCAAGACTGATTTCAGCAGGAATGGAGAGAGGGTAGAGTAGAGTGAACAGGTATTGTTTAGAAGGGTTCAGCAAATCTGAGCTGGCAGCAATCGCTTCAGAGTGTCAGGTCAGAACATTTGCAACTTTACAGATGCAAGAGGAACAAACTGCCAGAGTCCAGGAATAAAGTTGTCATTCTTTATATTTCAAGAATGGCCCACACGTGGGCGAGAGTGTGGGGTGTGAGTGTGTGTGGTTTGGTCTTATGAACGCACACACTGTCGGTTGTGCGGCTGCCATTTGTCTCTGAACTGAAGCTGCATGTGTGCACATGAGCCAGCTTCAAACTTGGCAGTTTTGTGTCTGGATTAATGCAGGAAGATGTTAAATATTTGAAATACTGTATTTGTGTTTCTGATAATATCTGTGAATACTGGATTACTATACATCAGAAAGAACTGCGTTTTTCCACATTATTACTTCTGGGTTTTTTTTTCCACTTTCAGAAATTATTTTTGAGAATAATTCAATTAAATTCAATTGTATTTATATAGCGCCAAATCACAACAAAAGTCGCCTCAAGGCGCTTCATAGATACAGAGAAAAACCCAACAAACATATGACCCCCTATGAGCAAGCACTTTGGCGACAGTGGGAAGGAAAAACTCCCTTTTAACAGGAAGAAACCTCCAGCAGAACCAGGCTCAGGGAGGGGTGGGGCCATCTGCTTCGACCGGTTGGGGTGAGAAAAGGAAGACAGATAAAGACATGCTGTGGAAGAGAGACAGAGGTTAATAACAGATATGATTCAATGCAGAGAGGTCTATTAACACATAGTGAGTGAGAAACATGACTGGAAAGGAAAAACTCAATGCATCATGGGAATCCCCCGGCAGCCTACGTCTACTGCAGCATAACTAAGGGAGGATTCAGGGTCACCTGGTCCAGCCCTAACTATATGCTTTAGCAAAAAGGAAAGTTTTAAGCCTAATCTTGAAAGTAGAGATAGTGTCTGTCTCCCGAATCCAAACTGGAAGCTGGTTCCACACAAGAGGGGCCTGAAAACTGAAGGCTCTCCCTCCCATTCTACTTTTAAATACTCTAGGAACAACAAGTAGGCCTGCAGAGCGAGAGCGAAGCGCTCTAATAGGGTGACATGGTACTACAAGGTCATTAAGATAAGATGGGGCCTGATTATTTAAGACCTTGTATGTGAGGAGCAGAATTTTGAATTCAATTCTGGATTTAACAGGAAGCCAATGAAGGGAAGCCAAAACAGGAGAAATATGCTCTCTCTTTCTAGTCCCTGTCAGGACTCTTGCTGCAGCATTTTGGATTAGCTGAAGGCTTTTCAGTGAGTTTTTTGGACATCCTTTTAAAAACGAATTGCAGTGGTCCAGCCTGGAAGTAATAAATGCATGAACTAGTTTTTCAGCGTCACTCTGAGACAGGATATTTCTAAGTTTAGAGATGTTGTGCAAATGGAAGAACGCAGTCTTACATATTTGTTTAATATGTACGTTGAAGGACTTGTCCTGGTCAAAAATTACTCCAAGGTTCCTCACAGCGTTAGGTAATGCCATCCAGAGCAAGAATCTGCTTAGATGCCATATTTCTAAGATTTTCAGGGCCGGGTACAATAACCTCAGTTTGATCTGAATTAAGAAGCAGAAAGTTAGCGGCCATCCAGGTCTTTATGTCTTTAAGACATTCCTGCAGTTTAACTAATTGGTGTGTGTCATCTGGCTTCATGGACAGATAGAGCTGGGCGTCATCTGCATAGCAGTGAAAATGTATGCTATGTCTTCTAATGATGCTGCCTAAGGGAAGCATGTATAATGTAAACAGAATTGGTCCTAGCACTGAACCCTGTGGAACTCCATAATTAACCTCAGTGTGTGAAGAGGACTCTCCATTTACATGCACAAATTGGAGTCTATTAGATAGATATGATACAAACCACTGCAGCACAGTACCTGTAATACATACAGCATGTTCTAATCACTCTAATAGGATATTATGGCCGACAGTATCGAACACTGCACTGAGGCCTAGCAGGACAAGCACAGAGATGAGTCCACTGTCAGAGGCTATAAGAAGATCATTTGTAACCTTCACTAAAGCTGTTTCTGTGCTGTGATGAGCTCTGAAACCTGACTGAAGCTCTTCAAATAAACCATTCCTCTGCAGATGATCTGTTAGCTGCTTGACAACTACTCTTTCAAGGATTTTTGATATGAAAGGAAGGTTGGAGATTGGCCTATAATTAGCTAAGACTGCTGGGTCTAGAGATGGCTTTTTGAGTAAAGGTTTAACTACAGCCAGCTTGAAGGCCTGTGGTACATAGCCGATTATTGTCTACGTGTATTTAAAAGGAAGGGAGGGGCAAGTGACCCCTCCCTGGGGCCAGCTCCCCCGCTGACCCAAGTAGGCACCCCCATACTCCGCGACCCGACAGGGAAAGGGGGCCCAGGCCCATCCAGACCGGGGCCCAGTGCAGCAGCGCCTCCCGGCCCCACAGAGCCCGGGACAGTCCACCCGACCCCACCACAGAGAAAACTGCACCCACCCCACCATCCACTCATCTTCCAGACTACATAAGACAATAGACGCCCAGGCTGAGATCTTCCTCCACCTCTCCTATATCTCCCCTTCCTGCAGAGAGTTCCTGAAGAGAGGAAAGCTCCAGACAACAATTCTGATGGCTAAAGAACCAAATGGGACAGACAAGAAAAAAAAAAATTTAGTATTTACTGTTATTTTCCCATATATCATCGTGATGTTGTTTATTCTATTACTCTCGTCTTCTTCTGCTTGTTTTCTTTTTTCTTTCTCAACAGGTGATCCAGGTGATTGATATATGTATTTTTTTTTTGTCTGCTTATTTACGTAGTTGGTTTTTTGGGGTTTTTTGCCCTTTATCCTCGTCCCTCTTCTCTGCTGTTTTTTCCTCCTCTTCCTTTCTCCCTTTTCTTTTCCTCATTCAAGTCTGTCCCTTATCTAGCAAGTGAAAATAAAAAATAAATAAGATAACAATAAAAGGTGAATCAAATAGACCATTATGGCAAGGCTGGGATGGTCAATTTGGTAAAGTAAATCCGTTGGGCATCTTTCTTCGCCTTTAGACAATAATTCTGATGGCAAAAAACCAAACAGGACAGGAAAAAAATAAAAAAATAAAAAATACAACGAAAAACCTGACACCACCACCAGGTCACGCCCACTTTAGGCTTTCAGCTTCTGAATAAGGGAAACAAAAGTTTTGAATATATCCAAAACATGAAAACAGTCGTCCTCTTCACCCTCTTTAGTTACTGTAGAAACACACTGGTGATATACAGCTTCAAAATGACCTCTTTCCAGTGCTGCGATACAAAAATAAGAATTTACAAATCATTCAGAAACAAAATGTCCAAAACAAAAGAATCTCCAGTTTAAAGCAAAGAAACTATCCAGTATTGTGGATTGTGCTATAGAATTAAAAAAAATCAGTGCATTCAAAACACATTAACAAATTAACATTAAAAACATTATTTTTCAAAGGAACTTATAAACAAAGATTAATGCTAACTAGTACCCATGACATTATAGAGTTGGGCACTCCCTTAACCACACGCAAAGCAGAATAAACAAAGTGGGAAAAAAAGGGAAGGGCACAGCAGCAGCTCTTCTGTAACACAGCCCAGAGTAGCAGTAGTGGCTCCGCTGAAAGAAAATATTACGTGCAAACCAGGTATCTAGAATGTGCAATAAATTGTGCAAAGTCCTGTTAAAACATTTACACTGACCATTTCCAGTCAGATGGTGGGGGTGTGATTAGGCCTCACTGAAAGTAGAAACCTATATTTAATAGTCTTTTGTGCATTACTGCACGCTTTGGATAGAACTGTTCCCTCTTTGGAAGGCCATGACAGAAACTGTATCCCATGTACTAAACCCATAAATACTCATCAACCTATATTATCTCAGACCAGGGCCAACAGTTTGTATTCTCTGTATTTAAAGGAGCCGTCAGACAATGGAATTTCTGGAAGAAAAAGACTTCAAAACATCATCCCTAAAACTACCCAACCTGACAGAAAGGATGAATCATTAAGGTAAAGATTGTTTCATATGTTGTTTGGCTCAGAGATTATTAAACCTCAGTCAGGGCCGGCGTACAATCGCAGATTATGTAATAGACTTTCGGACCGCAGCTGCAGAGGCAGGCTGGCCGGGTCAAGCCCTTCAGGGAGTTTACCTCTGTTCCCTGAATGAAGCTATGAAAGATCAAATGGCCTCACCTGACAAGCCAGCCACCTTTGAGGAGTTAGCCTCTCTCTCCCTCAGACAATTATCAATACAAAGGGAGAAAAGAGTTATAGTTACCGATGTCCTCATGTGATTCACAAGCCCTGTCTTCTTCTCTCGGTGTCATTAATCATAAACCAGATCACTCACTTATTTCAGGCTCTTGTTGATTCAGGCTGTGAACATAACCCCTTGATTTGTATCTGGCTAGTCAGTTAAATATACCTCTCCTGCCCCTGGATTGCCCTTTTCTGGCCAGTGCTAACGGTAACCATAGAGAGAAACTGCCTTTCTTCATCATCTGTTCATGGTTCAGGGTTCAGGGGTGGCCGCTATTTATCATGACCTCCATCCAAGAGATTTTCTATAACAGTAAAGCCCTGTCACTTCCACCATTCCACGACTGCACCATAGAACTCCTTCTCAGTGCCAGTCTACCCACCAGTCACCAGTACAATCTGTCAAAACTAGAATGAGTTGCCATGGAAAACTTCAATGGGTGCAGGGTTTGTTTTTGTAGGGGAAAAGGATGACTTGCATTGCCCCTGACTTCCAGGGCCTCAAAAAAAAAAAACATAAAAAAAAAATACCCCCTTCCACTCATCAGCTCTACATTTCTGCTGCACATTATTCACCAAACTCCACCTCTGAAAAGCATACCATTCGGTTCATGGTGTGTGTTACGAACTTGTATGTCCATGTGTTTGTTTGTGCAGGTGTTGTGTTTTTTTCCTATGTTAATTTAGCTGTGCCAGGGCCCTGTTCCGATTGGTGTGTGGACATACTGCCCCGGCGTGATTGGATCCAGCTGGAGGACCCGCCCATTAAAAGGAGTCTGGAGTGCTACAGCGGGAGAGGTCCTCGCGTTTCTCCTCATCACCCAGCAGTAGTCCTGTGGTAGCCGCTGGCTGCAGTATACGCTTGAAAATTGTGGAAGTGGAGTGGGTAGGGGTGAGCTGCCGTTTCTTTTGATCACCCGTTTTCTCCTGTTTTGAGTTAGTTAAGGAGGTTAGACTCTGTCTTTATTTTTTGACTTTGTTTTGGTAAGGTCAGGGGTGCGGGATTTGTGTAGGTTTGTTTTGTTTATTGTTTTGGCCTTGGCTCACCCTGAAGTGTTGGTTTTGGTTCTCTTTATTCACATTGTAAATAAATCACCTCATATCTAACGGATTTGTTTCGTGTGACTGCTTGGGTCTTGGGGGGGAAGCGAGTGCCTCGCTCATGTTATGGCCTGGCCCTAGACGGGTCGTAACAGTGTGCCAGAAATAAGGTACAGACTCTGCATCCTGCGTGACTTTTGTAGCCTTTATTCCACACCTCACAGGCCATGGTCAAATATAATATTAGGCTTTGTCACTGGTCACCCAGTTTCCTCTGGGAAAACAACCATGCTTACCGTCATAATCCCAGAAAAGCTCCCCACTGCTTCCTAAACTGCAAAAACACTGGTTGAACAGGTATTCAGGTTACATGGGATACCTATGGAAATAGTGTCAGACAAGAGACTACAGTTTGTTCCACAGGTCTGGAAGAGGTTTTGTACATCCCTAGGGGCCAAAGCCATATCTCAGTTTGGGATATCTCCCTTAGGCTAATGGTCAGACTGAGCGCTTCAATCAGGAGCTAGAAGCCACGCTCTCCCGCATCACTACCCATATCCCGGGTCTCCTGGTACACTTACCTTCCATGGGTCGAATATGCTCACAACAAACTCACTTCTTCTGCTACAGGTCTCTCTCCATTTGAGGAATCTTTAGGTTATTAACCCCTGCTGTTCCCAGAGCAGGAAACTGAATTTGCTGTGCCGTCAGTACAGCATCACCTTCAGTGCTGCTGCCACGCTTGGTCATGGACACGGGAGGCCCTGCTTCGTTCGGTGACACAGCAGCTTCATTATGCCAACCAAGAGCATACACAGCAAAATCTCCAGTGTTAAATTAACACTGGAGAGTGTCTATATGGGTCCACACCTCTGAGTGTTAAATACAACACTGTTGAGTTTTAAATTAACACTTTTGACAGTGTTATATGTTTAAAAGTAACCTAGTCAGTTTTGAAGATTAACAATGGCTAACACTGAGCAGCGCAGATTTTCTAACACTGGAAAATAACTCAAAATGTTAGAAATATTCCAGTGTTAGAAAATCAGCACTGCTCAGTGTTAGCCATTGTTAATCTTCAAAACTGACTAGGTTACTTTTAAACATATAACACTGTCAAAAGTGTTAATTTAAAACTCAACAGTGTTGTATTTAACACTCAGAGGTGTGGACCCATATAGACACTCTCCAGTGTTAATTTAACACTGGAGATTTTGCTGTGTACAGGGGCTCCTACATACTCCCTGTCACAAGAGGTGTGGCTGGCTGCAAAAGACATTCCGCTCTGGACATCTTCTCGCAAACCTTCACCTAGTATCCTCGGCCCTTTGATATTGACACAGTGCTAAGTCCTGCAGCTGTCATGCTCAAGCTTTCTTTCATCCATGTGGGTCCATCTCACATTCCGCGTGTTCCAAATCAAAGTGGTGCTTTTAAGTGCTCTGTGCCCACCATCCGAACTCTTGCCTCCACCCCAGCTCATCAACGGACCCCCGGCCTACTCAGTCCGGCGTATCTTAGATGTGCGGTGGCACGGCAGGGGTCAGTAGTTTCTAGTTGACTGATGGTCTGAATGAGTGGCTGTATTCTTCCATAGAGCTGGAGTTTCCAACCCTGGGTGGAGCTACCTCATTTCAATCACGATTTGCAATTTGGGCTCCCTGCATTTAAGACTAGTGCTCTCAATAATGCTTTGCCAGATCTTCTGCTAACCTGCATTAGTGTGAGTCCGCCAAGTTGCTCCATCATAAAGTTCAACGTATGCTTACCTGGTGTTTTCTTGCTGTGGTTTTCAGGAATCCTCTGGTCCAATATTTTAGTCTTTGTGATACCACTACCAGGCGCTGGTCTGTTTGGTAATTCCCCTGCGTGCCTCCATGCCACTGCTCAAAGGATTCACAGAAAACACTCCCTCTGGACCTTGGCTTCTGGACACTTACCCGGACCACTTTGACTGTCTTCCCTTCAGCCTCCACCTGAAAAACCTGTAAGACACTTGCTGTTATTTAGTCTTCTTATCTGTCAGGGCTAATGAGCGGTATGGATTCAGGTGCGGAGCTCTGGGTTGAAGCCGACAGTGCATTTAATTACAGTGCTTGAAATACAGTCTTCAAACAGTGAGATATCCAACAATGTCCTTTCTCTAAATCCCAAGAAGCTTCTTGTTTCAATTAAACAAGAAGCTGGCTAGCAGAGAACGGGGGTGTGTGAAGACCCCATACCTCCCTCCTCCCGCTCATGTGTAGTGTTGCTGCGTGTTGTTCTAAAGTGCATTTAAAACAAGGGAGAGCATGGTGCTGCTGCCAGAGAGCAGCAGGTGTTAGCATGGCCCCTCCCGAGAACCCTCAATGTCTACATGGATTTAAAATTGAGAGGTGGGCACCAGCGCCAGAGGTAGGTTTGAGTACACAGACCGTCCACTGGACGCCATTAACGTGCCCACCCTCAAGGCCCTATATATATGTGTGTGTCTTATGAGAGTGTAAGTAATGTGGATGTCTAAGTTGTGAGATAAAATTGAGGCACAGGTGGCCAGAAGGGGACAGAGGGGGGGGATGTCTCCCCTGCACCCTTGTGACACACCCGCACCCCAAGGCCCTACCTGTGTGGGTGAGTGTGGTGGAGCGGGAAGAGGGAGGTAGCCGGGTATGGGGAGGAAAAGGAGGGAGGGGAGGATGCCCCTCCCTAGGGCCAGCTCCCCCGCTGACCCCAGTAGGCACCCCCGTCATCTGGTACCCACCAAGGCAAGGGAGCCCAGGTCCATCCAGAAATGCAGTTTATTAAAGTGCAATTCAAAAATGAATTTACAAATGCAGAATTTATTCTACAATTCATTATTTAAGCACAGAAATCTTTATTTCAATGCGTGTGGCTCTTGTGGTCCTCCATATGACTGAGCAGGTGGAGGTAAACGCAGTTTCTGAGTTTGACTTCGCCTAAGGAATGCAGAAATGGCTCCGCTATGCTCCGGATGGGGGGTGCAGGATGCCCGATATCCAGCCCGATCCTGGAGTAAACTAAAAACAATGAGTTGTAAATAAGTCATTTAACAAAAAACGTCTTCATAGGATAATATTTTTTTCTTGATGCAAAAATGTGTATTGTTATTTTGTTAATTACATAATGCCCGATGCTTAATGTTGTAGGGATATTATAATGAACATGGTAAGCTGAAAGAAAATGTCTAACATATACGGTAATCCTGTTTTTAGATAATACACAATTGTCTTTTTCGCAGGTTTAAGTATTGATTGATTAATTTGCAGTGGTTTAGTATTGAATGAAATACCTATTAAGTCCTCTTTATTTTTAATCATGATGTAATTATTATTTTAATATTAACCATGGGTGCAAATGTTGTGGAAAATAAACACTAGAATTCAGGATTTTTTTCATTATTAAGTGAGGATGCAAAAGTGGTGTAAAATCAATGTCAAATTTGAAGATTATTCCGATATCCAACTCTAACATTGTTTCAATATTAATTGAGGATGCAGAAGTGATGTAAAATCAATGTCAGATTTCAATGTTAATTGAACGGAATTGCCTGATATTGATTTAACATCATGTCAATGTCTTTTTGTTATCTGCGCTCTGCTTTCACACTCACATTTTTGGAGATAAAATATCTTTTAGGAGCAGGCCTACGCCTCCAAACACTATCTACACGAACATATCTATATATGATTCCCCCAGTTATACAAGCTGTTTGTTCTTGTTTTCCTGCCCCACCCTTCTTCCCCTTTTGAATCCTTTCACTTATTCACTTCTTATTAGTACATCGAGATCTACCAGGCCCCCCGCCAATCCCCTCCAAGGTTTTTCCCAAATCGTAGCTCAGTTCATGTCTAAGAGATTCACCTTTGTCTGCTAAATATGCTGTTAAACCTAAAATGAGGATGTGGGCCCAGCTAAGTGAAATAAGTGGAAGTTTAATGAAGCTCCGCCTTCTCACGTCACTCACCTGAGAGAAATGAGGAAACAGGCTGTTCCTCTTTCTCAGTAAAGAGAGACGCACAGACGATCAGACTGAGCTCAGACCAAACTAGCAGCTTCCTCTGAGTGAGTCCAGCTACAGGAGAGAAAAGTGTAAAACTCCAACACTGCTGCTTCAAGCTGCTGACGCTCCACACACTGAATGTGAGTTTGAGCAAAAACACGACTCAAAGGAAGTTTCAGTGAAGGTGGTAGAGGAGGGAGGGGAGCCAGGACTGACTGTACTTCCTGTCTGCTGTTTTCAGCTTCACTCACAGACTCAATGGCTTCCAGATCAGAGGAGGATCTCTGCTGTCCGGTCTGTCACGAGGTCTTCAGAGATCCTGTTCTTCTGTCATGTAGCCACAGCTTCTGTAAAGACTGTCTGAAGAGATGGTGGAGAAAAAAACGGATATGTGAGTGTCCAGTTTGTAAGAAATTATCAGTTTATGATCCACCTTTAAACCGAGCTTTAAAGAACCTGTGTGAGTCGTTCTTACAGGAGAGAGATCAGAGAGCTTCAGAGGCTCTCTGCAGTCTGCACTCTGAGAAACTCAAACTCTTCTGTCTGGACCATCAGCAGCCAGTGTGTGTCGTCTGCAGAGACTCAGAAAAACACACCAATCACAGATTCAGACCCATCGATGAAGCTGCACAACAACACAAGAAGGAACTTCAGGAAACTCTGGAGCCCTTAAAGAAGAAGTTAAAGGTTTGTGAAGAAGTTCAAGTGAAGTTTGATCAAACAGCAGAACACATTAAGGTCCAGGCCCGACACACAGAGAGGCAGATTAAGGAGCAGTTTAAGAAGCTTCAGCAGTTTCTAGCAGAGGAAGAGGAGGCCAGGCTGGCTGCACTGAGGGAGGAAGAGGAACAGAAGAGTGGGATGATGAAGGAGAAGATGGAGGCTCTGAGCAGAGAGATAGCAGCTCTTTCAGACACAGTCAGAGCCACAGAGGAGGAGCTGAGAGCTGAAGACGTCTCATTCCTGCACAACTACAAGGCTGCAGTGGAAAGAGTCCAGCGCTGCCCCCTGCTGGATGATCCACAGCTGCCCTCAGGAGCTCTGATAGACCAGGCCAAACACCTGGGCAACCTGACCTTCAACATCTGGAACAACATGAACAACATGGTCTCCTACACTCCTCTCATTCTGGACCCAAACACTGCTCATCCACAACTCATCCTGTCTGAAGATCTGACCAGTGTGAGACGAGGAGGAGAGAGGCAGCAGCTTCCTGATAATCCAGAGAGGTTTGATGATTACGGCTCTGTCCTGAGCTCTGAGGGCTTTAACTCAGGGACTCACAGCTGGGATGTTGAAGTTGGAGACAGTACATGGTGGAGACTGGGTGTGTTAGAAGAGTCTGTGAGGAAGGGAGACATAGAGGCTGGATTATGGAGAACAGGGTTTTACAAAGGTAACTACTCAGCATGTTCACCATTAACTGGATCCACTGCTCTCTCAGTCCAGAAGAAGCTCCAGAGGATCAGAGTGAATCTGGACTGGAACAGAGGAAAGCTGTCGTTCTCTGATCCTGATACTAACACACACATACACACCTTCACACACACTTTCACTCACAGGATGTTTCCATACATATGGACTGGTGGTAAAGTGAAGGTGTGTCCGTTGAAGGTGTCAGTGTCAGTGCAGCAGATGAGTTGAGGATGATGATGTTTCTAATGTTGTTTCCTGTCAGTGAGTTGAAGCTGTTAAACTGCAGCTGTCCTCCTGCTGCCTCGTTGTTCCAAAGCTCTTTGTTTCTCTTTTAGTTTCACTGTTTCTTTCTGTTTCTGCTGTCCACCTTTTCACATGGAAAATCATTTCACTGTTTCTCACTGAATGACTCCCCAAACTAGATTTGAAATTCTATCAAGTTTCTAATCATTACAAGTGATTCATGTTTCTATTTGATGTGTAAATGGAGATGATTTAGTTTGCTGGGATATGGACTGACATGTGTTGAATGGGAGGAGCAGTTTGTTGTTGTCTTCTTGTCTGTTTATGACAACAATAAATATGTTGTTGAAACAATGATTCATGTTTAACTCCATATATGAAATGTTTCTGATCTTTGAATTCTGTTTGATTAAAGACTTTCTTCATGACACAAATGAGATTTCAGTGTATTAATAGAACTAAATAAGCTCAGAGTTGAAAGGCTGGAGTATTATGTACGTGCTTCACTGTCAGGGTCTTCAGGGGGATTCAAAGTCATGAGATAAATTAGTCTTGACAGGGGTAAGGAAAAATTTCTGAGCTTTATTTACTATCAAAGCAGAGCGTGTTGTCCACCAGAGGAATATCTCCGACTGCTTCACATGGAAACATCAGCAGAAGTTTGTAATGACGGAGCTTGTTTAATCAGCTCGTTTCTCCTTCATTTACAGCAGAAGAAGAACTGAAAGTGTGTGTGTGGATTCAGAGCGCTCACTGTCAGGACAAACAAAGGAGGGAAAGGGATTAAAAGGAGCAAAGCGCTGTTTTAGAGCCTTAAAGAGACTTTACATTTCCAGTCTGAATCCTGTAAACTTCACATAATGATCCAACATGAACCTGCATTCACAATCACTTCCTGTGTGCTTTAATTCAATGTCTGAGGAGAAAATCAATCTCATTTTCATTTCTATTCACCCTGCTGAGACTGTCAGCAGGGTGCTATTAATATAAAAGTGATATTAAATAAATTCTAACAACAACTGATCAAGTTTAAACCTGCTGCTGTTGTTTAGCATGACATCCACTGGTTTCTTCTTTCTGGTGCAAAGTGGGCGATAAACAAACAAGAGAGACAGGACTTGCGACAGAAAAGCTGATCAGCTGATCATTGATCAGTTTCATGATTGAAGTAGAAACAGGAGAGGGAGAGAATGAGATAAGAAGAAACAGCTGTGCAGCAAACACACAGAATAACTCCAGCTTTGTTTCTTTTTCATTGTAGCTGAAGTACGGGACATCCCGGTTTCCTTTTCACCTCAATACGAAACGCGTAATATTTTTTCTGAATATGAGACAATTCCGTTTTTTAGGGGACGGTTGACAACTCTACTAATTAACCTTATGAACAAAATAAAGTTTAACATCAGTAACATCATAGCACCCACCCAGCTGTATAGAAACTCCTTCATGCTAGCTAGTTCCCAGTACAAAAAGGTCAGCATACCAAAAATAAACTACACCTAAACTTGGTTTATATCCAGTAGCGGTTTTTGATACGGGCGACACGAGCGGTTGCCTGTGGCGCATCGTGGTCGGGGGCGGCAGCAAAAAGAAAAATGTTGCTCGTACTCATGCTGCCCCGACAGCCAGCGCATTTTGGGGATGGCATAGGCACCGATCGGTGTTCTTACAGCCATTTGCTGGGAGTAAGGGCGCCCTTTATTTGCAAGGTTCGCCTGCTGCTTGCGGCACAGGGAAGAGATGGCGGGGCGGCGGGGGATTCTACCGCGGTAAAGTGAGCCGTCATTTGTGAGCCGCGGTCAAGCCAGCCGCCTCCTATCCGCCGCATAAATTTCCGTGCGCTTTTACACCAGTCTTTACGGTAGCGCCTTTTCGCTTTATATCCTGATTGAATCAAATCAAATCAAATCAAATCACTTTTATTGTCACATCACATGTGCAGGCACACTGGCACAGCACATGCGAGTGAAATTCTTGTGTGCGAGCCCCACAAGCAACAGAGATGTGCAAACACAACAACACAAACGAGCAAAATACAAGAATGGCCGACCTGAAACTAATAAATATATGTACAATATATAATAGTGTATGCATTTCTGGATGTGTATACTAAATATTTTCCTACGTGTGTGTGTGTGTGTGTGTGTGTGTATACACATTTTTACAAATTAAATAGTAAAAAAATAATAATAATAAAATAATAATAATAATAATAATAATAAAATATACAGAGTTGAATATGTGCAAAACAGTGGCATTACTGTACAGTATGGAGTGCATAATGTTGAAGTTCCAGTAGTGAAGGTGAGGTGTCTATGACGTGTTCAGCAGTCTGATGGCCTGGTGGAAGAAGCTGTCTCTCAGTCTGCTGGTTCTGGACCGGATGCTGCAGAACCTCCTTCCTGATGGAAGCAGTCTGAACAGTTTATGGCTGGGGTGACTGGAGTCCTTGATGATCCTCCCCGCTTTCCTCAGGCAGCGCTTCCTGTAGATGTCTTGGAGGGAGGGAAGCTCACCTCCAATTATCCGTTCAGAGCACCGCACTACTCGCTGGAGAGCTTTGCAGTTGTAGGCGGTGCTGTTGCCATACCAGGTGGTGATGCATCCAGTGAGGATGCTCTCAATGGCACAGTGATAGAAGGTCCCGAGGATGCGGGGGCTCATGCCGAATCTTTTCAGTCTCCTGAGAAAGAAGAGGCGCTGCTGCGCCTTCTTCACTGTTTTGTTTGTGTGTACTGACCACGTAAGATCCTCAGCCAGATGTACTCCAAGGAACCGGAAGCTGCTCACTCTCTCCACAGCAGCGCCGTTGATGGTGATGGGGGTGTGTACTTCTCTGCACCTATCAGAGAAGTACACACCACTATCAACTCCTTTGTCTTTGCGACGTTGAGGGTGAGATGGTTGTCTTGACACCAGTGGGTCAGGGCGCTGACCTCCTCCCTGTAAGCCGTCTCATCACCGTTGGTGATAAGACCCACCACTGTAGTGTCGTCCGCAAACTTCACAATGATGTTGGAGTTGTTAGTGGCTGTGCAGTCGTAGGTGTAGAGTGAGTATAGGAGAGGGCTCAGTACACACCCCTGTGGAGCACCAGTGTTCAGTGTGATGGGGGATGAGGTGATGCTGCCCAGTCTGACCACCTGGCGTCTGTCAGACAGGAAGCTAAGGATCCAGCTGCAGAGGGAGCTGCTCAGTCCTAGATCCTGCAGTTTCCTGTCCAGCTTCGAGGGAACGATGGTATTGAATGCTGAGCTGTAATCTACAAACAGCATTCTCACATACGTGTCTCTCTTCTCCAGGTGTGACAGGGCAGTATGTAGTGTCAGGGCTATGGCATCATCAGTGGACCTGTTGTGGCGGTATGCAAACTGTAGAGGGTCCAGTGAGTCGGGTAGTGCAGAGCAGATGAAGTCCCTGACCAGCTTCTCGAAGCATTTGCTCACGATGGGGGTCAGGGCTACAGGTCGCCAGTCGTTCAATGAGGAGATGGTGGAGGATTTGGGTACAGGGACGATGGTGGCCATTTTGAAGCAGGCTGGGACTACAGACAGAGAGAGGGAAAGGTTGAAGATGTGCGTGAACACTCCAGCCAGCTGAGCCGCGCATGACTTGAGGACGCGGCCGGGAATCCCGTCCGGACCAGTAGCTTTGCGTGCGTTCACCTTCCTGAAGCACTTCCGCACATCCTCCTCAGACACCAGTTTCACCCATATCTTTTACCAAAGAGGTACTAAGGTCTTTTATACTTCAGACAAAGATGTGGTTTAGAGTGTAAAATAGTTTATTAATTCACATATACATCTCATCTTTACACACACTACGGTGCAGTCAAACCAGCCGTACATAGAAAACCAAGGCACACAAGATCCCCAACAAGGTTCTGCCCAGTCACACCCACTTTGGGCTTTCAGCTTTGAATAAGGAAACAAAAGTTTTGAATAAATCCAAAACATAAAAACAGCCATCCTCTGTAGTTACTGCAGAAACACACTGGTGATATGCAGCTTCGAAATTACCTCCTTTCAGTGCTGTGACACAAAAATAAGAATTTACAAATCATTTGGAAACAAAATGTCAAAAACACAAAATAAACTGAATCTCCAATTTAAAGCAAATGAGCACATTATATTCGGTCTATCAGTATTGTGGAATAAAACACATAAACTGATATAAAAGGAAAATCTAAATGCATTCAAAATGCATTACCAAATTAACATCAACAATATTACTTTTCAAGGGAACCTAAAACCCGAGCAATAAACAAAACTGAAACATTCTGGGCCACCACAGAGATCTAAATCAGCTGTGCCTGAGACAGTGACCTCATGTGGCCTTTCCCCTCAGTGAAAGTAGAAAATTATATTTAAAAGTCTCTGTGCATTGCTGCACAATTTAGATAGAACTGTTCCCCCTTTGGAAGGCCATGACAGAAACTGTATCCCATGTACTAAACCCATAAATACTCATCAACCTGTTTTCTCTCAGACCAGGGCCAACAGTTTGTATTCTCTGTGTTTGAAGAAGCCTGCAGATGATGAAATTTCTGGCAGAAATTCCAAAACCAGCGCAACCTGACAGAAAGGATAAACCATCAAGGTTATGATTGCTTCATGTGTTGTTCGGCTCAGAGATTATTAAGCCTTCAGCCCCATCCTTGAAACCTTCCTTTCAAAGAGAAAGTTATGACTTTATTTTTCACTTAGCTATCATCTGAAAAATTTACATCCCGAATCCTCCCACCTCCCCCAGATGAGGACAAGGAGTCTCACATTCCCATGAACTTAGAATGCCCCACTGTGCGTATGTATTCGTGATGCTATCCTATATTTATATAAGTGACAAAAAAGTGATATTATTAAAACATGCGATCAATACATAAAATGAAGAAATTTCAATCACAATCCCCAACAGTGTCACCAGCAACACCCCCCCACTTCATCACACCTCTTCCCCCATGCTTCACAGTGGGAATCCTGCATGTAGAGACCATTCTTGCACCTTTACTGCCCAAACAAATCTCTTATGCTTGTTGCTTTTCCTTAGTAGAGGTTTCTTAGCAGTGATTTGACCATAAAGCCCCAAATCATGCAGTCTCTTCTGAGCAGTTGATGTAGAGCTGTGTCTGCTACTGGAACTCTGTGTGGCATTTATCTGAGCTCTAATCTGAGGTACTGTTAACATGTGATTTCTGAGGCTGGTGACTTAGATAAATTTATCCTCAGCAGCAGAGGTGACTCTTGGTCTTCCTTTCCTGGAGTGGTCCTCATGTGAGCCAGTTTCGTCATAGATTAACTGACCTTCAGTTCTTAAAGTGATGATGGACTGTAATTTCTCTTTACTTAGCTTATTGGTTCTTACCATATTATGAATTCTAGCAGTTGTCAAACAGGGCTTTCAGTGTGTACCAACCTGACTTCTGCACAAGACAACTGATGGTTTGAACACCATTAAGAAGTAAAGAAATTCCATTAATGAACCCTGACAAGGCACACCTGTGAAGTGAAAACCATTTCAGCTGACTACATCATGAAGGTCATTAAAAGAAGGCCAAGGGTTTGCAGGGTTTGCTTTGTTTGTCAACAAATCATTCATGCCTAAGGCTCTGCAAGAAAATGAGCCAATGAGAAACCCGGGGCACAAAATATTAAACCACAAAACACACAATCTTGACTTTTTTCACAGATCATAACTGTGTTTATATTCATCGTAGAAATGGTGCTGTATGCGATGTAAGACAGTTAAAGGCTGTTGTAACACAGCAAATTTTGTTAAAAAAAAAGGTTTGTCACTCGACGGGAGTCGACTCTTCTGATTCATTACCTTTGAGACAAATCAGTAATAGGGAAGTTGTCGTTTGTATTTTTATAATCAATTCAAAGTCATCATTGGGCTGTTGAGCAATGAGTGACATCTGTCGACAAGTCTGATGAGAAGAATGAGAGCACTTCCTGTCAGGAGAATAATGGTAGCCCAAGCCAGACTGATACACAGGATAAAGCTCAGACATTTGTTAACCATGTAGATTAACTTTTGGTTGGAGATGAAGACAACCCTCAGCAGCAGCTAGCTCTCCTTTAAGCAGGTAAACGTCTCCCGAGCTGCCCTATTCCACTGAATACACACTTTGGGAGAGATATATGAGCGGTAATACAATCGGGCTGAAATCTTTAATGAACCATCTGTAAAAATTGGCAAAGCCCAGGAAACGCTGGCGTTGTCAACGGTTGGGAGGCTGGGGCCAGTCCAGAACTGCTTAGACCGCTGGGTCAGTTTTTAAGTTATCTTGTGTGATGAGGAATCCCAGGAACGCCACAGTGTCCACCTGAAACTCGCACTTCTCCGCCTTCACAAACAAGTCAAACAAGCTGCAGTAATCCTTCCAAAGTGACAGCAGCTAGCGCGGGGGAAGCAGAGTCTGCAGAGTCCATAGTTGTGGACTATTCTGTCACAAGGCAGGAAGGACTCAAGCGCAGACCGAAAAGCACAATACAGTTCCTTTTATTTACACACAACACCGGGTTCTTGTATACAGAGGTGAGAGAGGGGAATCCAGAGGGGGGCACAGGGGAGGTCAAGGAATAGGGGCTCTTCACACACGGGTGATTCTTTGCACAGCTCCAAATGCTACACACAAGCGACTTAGCTCGCACAGGGCTCCAAGGAACGGGGAAACCTGCACACAGGAACAAGAGGTCACACCAGTGAAACATGAAGAAGAAACTTAGAACCAAGTGAACGAAGGCTTACTAACGAGATTATTCAATAGTCCAGCGTGGAGAGGTTCCCAGCCACAGCCTTATGTAGTGGATGCTGATAAGGTAATGCACCCCAGGTGCATGATGACTTAACGTAATGACTTAAAGGTTTGAGGGCCAGGGGCAGGAGCCCGCAATGAGATCCACCCAGGCAACGCATGGTGAGCCTGAGAGAGAAAGGAAAACAAGAAAACACATATAGACAACCTGGGCCAGCTGGGCAGACACGGGGACCATGACAGACCCCAAAAGATGAATCCTATTTACCCTGACAGGTTTCCTCAGTTCTTAATCTTTTAGTAAATTAAACTGAAGTCTGAATGTCTTGAAAACATTTTCTTAATATGAAAAAGTTTTGGATTTTTAACAACTGTTCAGTAAATGTTTATTGTTCTAATGTTCTGTAAGAATATAATTTTTAAAAAGGATTCCTTGAGAAACAAGTTCATGGGATTTATAATTAATGAGCTGATTACTTGTATTCTTGTCACTAAACACATGAAATCAAATGTTTCTATTCCTGCGTTACTCTCTAATGTAATGCAGTCAAATAAACAGAAAGACATACTTGAAGATCAAGTAACAGTTTTAAAAAAAACTCACAAACAGCTGCACCAGTGAAAGACACTTTATTTTCTAAAATTCAAAAATGTTTTTATGTCGTGGCCTGTGCAAGTGAAATCAAGCAAAACCTTTTTCTCAGCTACAACCAGGTAAAATGTCTAAGTAGAGGTATGAAAAACTCGTTTAGGAGTGAAGAAACAGCCTACATAAAAGGAAGGCGAATGAAGCTCCACCCCTGACATGATTTATCTGCAACAAACCAGGAAATCTGCTGTTCCTCTTCCTAATTAAAGAGAGATGCACAGACTTTGTAAAAGGAAGGTGTATGAAGCTCTGCCCCTCACATGACTCAATTGAGAAAAACGAGGAAACAGGCTGTTTCTCTTCCTCAGTAAAGAGAGACGCACAGACGATCAGACTGAGCTCAGACCAAACTAGCAGCTTCCACTGAGTGAGTCCAGCTACAGGAGAGAAAAGTGGAAAACTCCAACACTGCTGCTTCAAGCTGCTGATGCTCCACACACTGAATGTGAGTTTGAGCAAAAACACGACTCAAAGGAAGTTTCAGTGAAGGTGGTAGAGGAGGGAGGGGAGCCAGGACTGACTGTACTTCCTGTCTGCTGTTTTCAGCTTCACTCACAGACTCAATGGCTTCCAGATCAGAGGAGGATCTCTGCTGTCCGGTCTGTCGGGAGGTCTTCAGAGATCCTGTTCTTCTGTCATGTAGCCACAGCTTCTGTAAAGACTGTCTGAAGAGACGGTGGAGAGAGAGACCAACACACGAGTGTCCAGTTTGTAAGAGAAGATCTTCAAGGGAAGAACCACCTTTAAATCTGGCTTTAAAGAACCTGTGTGAGTCGTTCTTACAGGAGAGAGATCAGAGAGCTTCAGAGGCTCTCTGCAGTCTGCACTCTGAGAAACTCAAACTCTTCTGTCTGGACCATCAGCAGCCAGTGTGTGTCGTCTGCAGAGACTCAGAAAAACACACCAATCACAGATTCAGACCCATCGATGAAGCTGCACAACAACACAAGAAGGAACTTCAGGAAACTCTGGAGCCCTTAAAGAAGAAGTTAAAGGTTTGTGAAGAAGTTCAAGTGGAGTTTGATCAAACAGCAGAACACATTAAGGTCCAGGCCCGATACACAGAGAGGCAGATTAAGGAGCAGTTTAAGAAGCTTCAGCAGTTTCTAGCAGAGGAAGAGGAGGCCAGGCTGGCTGCACTGAGGGAGGAAGAGGAGCAGAAGAGTGGGATGATGAAGGAGAAGATGGAGGCTCTGAGCAGAGAGATAGCAGCTCTTTCAGACACAGTCAGAGCCACAGAGGAGGAGCTGAGAGCTGAAGACGTCTCATTCCTGCACAACTACAAGGCTGCAGTGGAAAGAGTCCAGCGCTGCCCCCTGCTGGATGATCCACAGCTGCCCTCAGGAGCTCTGATAGACCAGGCCAAACACCTGGGCAACCTGACCTTCAACATCTGGAACAACATGAAGGACATGGTCTCCTACACTCCTCTCATTCTGGACCCAAACACTGCTCATCCAAACCTCATCTTGTCTGAAGATCTGACCAGTGTGAGACGAGGAGGAGAGAGGCAGCAGCTTCCTGATAATCCAGAGTGGTTTGATTTTTTCCTCCCTGTTCTTGCCTCTGAGGGCTTTAACTCAGGGACTCACAGCTGGGATGTTGATGTTGGAGACAGTACATGGTGGAGACTGGGTGTGTTAACAGATTCTGTGCAGAGGAAGGGAATCATAACATTTGGATTATGGGCAATATTGTTTAGCCTAAGTAAATACTACACACTCTCACAATCAGCTCTATACACTGCTCTCCCAATTGCGAAGAAGTTCCAGAGGATCAGAGTGAATCTGGACTGGAACAGAGGAAAGCTGTCGTTCTCTGATCCTGATACTAACACACACATACACACCTTCACACACACTTTCACTCACAGGATGTTTCCATTTATTGAAACTGATAGTAAAATGAAGGTGTTGCCAATGAAGGTGTAAATGGAGATGATTTAGTTTGCTGGGATATGGACTGACATGTGTTGAATGGGAGGAGCAGTTTGTTGTTGTCTTCTTGTCTGTTTATGACAACAATAAATATGTTGTTGAAACAATGATTCATGTTTAACTCCATATATGAAATGTTTCTGATCTTTGAATTCTGTTTGATTAAAGACTTTCTTCATGACACAAATGAGATTTCAGTGTATTAATAGAACTAAATAAGCTCAGAGTTGAAAGGCTGGAGTATTATGTACGTGCTTCACTGTCAGGATCTTCAGGGGGATTCAAAGTCATGAGATAAATTAGTGTAGAGAAAGTCATCTGAGCTTTATTTTGTATCAAAGCAGTGTGTGTCGTCCAGCCAGAGGAATATCTCCGACTGCTTCTCATGGAAACATCAGCAGAAGTTTGTAATGACTGAGCTTGTTTAATCAGCTCGTTTTTCCTTCGTTTACAGTAGAAGAAGAACTGAAAGTGTGTGTGGATTCAGAGCGCTCGTTGTCAGTACAAATAAAGGAGGGGAAGAGATTTAAAGGGGCAAAGCGCAGTTTTTAGAGCCTTAAAGAGAAATCACATTTCCAGTCTGAATCCTGTAAACTTGACATGATTATCCAACATGAACCTGCATTCATAATCCCTTCATGTGTGCTCTAATTCAACATGTGAGGAGAAAATCAATCTTTTCACCCTGTTGACAGTGTCATACTCAACAATCAGGCAAAAAAAGCAAGTCTTTACAAATAAAGTTGCTCCACCATTTTCCTTCATGCTTTCCAACCACTGTGAGATTTTCAGCTGTGAACACGTTATCACCAGTAGTGAATATATGGTTTCTCTGTAACCTTGGTTCTCTGAGTGAGAGATTATCTCCCCAATCATTTATATATGCCATGTCACGGTCCTGGGTCATTTTGATCTAACTTTCTTAGTTTTATGTTTTTAGTTCATACATTATTCTGTGGTTCCTAGGTGGTTATGTTTAGTTTATTGGATTACCCCTTGTGTCTCTGGCCTTTGTGTCTCCTTATGTGTCTGAGTTTTTATTGTGGTGTGAGTTCTTGTGCCGTGGTTCCCTTAGTTTTTTTTATTCTGTTGTTTTCCATGTTTCTCTCCACTCACACATCATGTTTCCTGTTTTATTTTGAAAGTCCATGTCTTTTGTCAGTGTATGTAGCTTGGTGTTTCATCATACTCATTTGGTTCAGATGTGTCTTCCTCCTGTGTGTAGTTCCCTCATTTCCTGCTGTGTATTTATAGGCTGTGGCTGTATCCCAGTTCAGGGTCTGCAGCCTTAAAGTACGCAGGCTCAACAGTCCTCAATTGCCGTATACTCAAAGACCGCTAAGGCCAGAAGTGTGAGGCTTGTAGGCTTGTGAAATGGGACGGTCTAGCCTCCGTCGCGCTGCCTTTCATAGTGTGTAACTTGAAGGCCCTGAGTACTTTCTCCCACACTGAAAACACTGGAATGATAAAATTATTTGAACATTACCTAATAAGACTGATTCAGGACAGACAGTTAGTTATGTTAAACTTTTCTAGCAGTCCTTCACAAACAGGGAACAGTCTGTCTATTCTCTCCATCTGTCAGCTGCTGATGGCTCTTCCTCCTCCTCTTCCTCACACACTGCTGAGTTTGTCCTGGTGGATCATCAGGGGTGCAAAGCCTCACAGATGATGTGCAGCAGTGGGTCCCTCAGTCTGTCCTCACTCTGGACACTTGCAGTCGTCACACATGGAAATCAAATGTGTGATAAGCTGCAGGATTCAAACACAAGTGTAACTTATAAACACATGTTCATACTTTTATTCCACAATCAGAGAGAAAGAAACAGAGAGAGAGTGCAGGACAGACAGACAGGTGACAGTCTCAGGTGTATACACTGCTACAAACAGGAGGATTTAGTGTTTGTGTTATTACGAGTGTAAACAAGAAGAGTTCCCAGATGGTACAGTGGACACATGTGTGACTGCTGTGATTAAAGCATCTTTCTTTCAGCTTAACGAGTGAACCGTCAGCTCGTTCAAAACGAAAACCATACATGATTTCAAACATTTTTTACAAATAAATAATTGCAAAGTGGGGTGTGCGTAATTATTTAGCCCCCTTAGTCGTGATTTTCGTTCCACTTCTCACGTGTACACCACTTTGTGTTGGTCTTTCACGTGGAATTCCAATAAAATTGATTCATGTTTGTGCCTGTAATGTGACAAAATGTGGAAAAGTTCAAGGTGGCTTAAATACTTTTACAAGCCACTGTATTAAAAAACAATTAATTTCTCGAACCTTTTCAACACAGTCCTGTCTGGTGACATCTGGTGGCCAAAAATATGAAGAGCAGCTTGAATCTACAAAATAAAACAAACTGCTTCATTACGATTACCTGCTTTACAGAGTGGAGTTCACAATTCTGTGGGCCAACATTGTCTTGCTGTGAGCATGTTTTTTTTTTGAGGTGAAAAAATTGTTGTTTATTTCTATAATAAATCATTTTGATCAACAAACTTTCCTTATTTAAACAATTTGCCATGGTGTGTTCTTTCTTTACTTGTGAATTTTTGATGTTTGCAAAACATTATATTAAAAAAATACATATAATATGCACATAATAATGTACAACACATTATGGTGTATGCTTCTGCTGTGATGTCCTGCCGCCATGTACTTTTGCAATTAATCACTCGACAGCTGAACAGGTTGTAACAGTCACAGTGGTATAGTGTCTCTTTAAGACAACCCAAGTCGAGGGTTAATGTTGTCATCGGTATGCACCACTGCTCTCTATGTGATTGTGCGGTGTCGCTACCCAATCCGTACCAGAAACCCGATCGGTACCCCGCATGCGCAAATCTTACGTGACTTCCTCTCTTTGCCAACATTGCGACATTCAATATATTTGAATGACATGGTTAGCGCCCAGTTAGCTCCTAGCATTTCTCAACAGCTCTGCCTCCTTTTCGATACTGGGACATTTAAACAATGGATAATCCATATACAAACAAATTCATGCTTTTCTCCTCAACAGAGAGCGTTCCCCGATTGAACAACATCGCCGTAAAATAAGAAGAATGGCGCCTAATTACAGAGTTAATAATACAGACTTTGTAATATGTCATGTGAAGATTCATCAGCCAGATGAAGTGTTTACTGATAATTGACAGTGAAAGTGGACATCATCATCACTATTCCAATCAATCCTCTCCACACATGTCGTTTATTCTATTACTCTTGTTCTCTTCTGCTTGCTTTCTTTTTTCTTTCTCAGCAGGTGATCCAGGTGATTGATATATGCATTTTTTTTTCTCTGCCCGTTCTGTTGGTTTTTTGCCCTTCTCCCCCGTCCCTCTTCTCAGCTGTTTCTCTTTCCCTCTTTCTTTCTCCCCTTCTTTCCCCCAGTCAAGTCTGTCCCGTATTCAGTAAGTGAAAATAAAATAAACAATAAAAGGTGAATCAAATGGACCATTACGGCAAGGCTGGGATGGTCAGTTTGGTAAAGTAAATCCGTTGGGCATCTTTCTTTGCCTTTAGACAACAATTCTGATGGCAAAAGAGCCAAACGGGACAGGCCAAAAAAAAAAAAAAAAAAAAAAAAAAAAAAGCGGGGATACTGTCTTGGTTTCCTTCTTCCTTTTGCAGTTTTATTTCTCAGTCTCATCCACCAGTTCTATTTTGTCATCTCACTACACTCTTAGGTCTCAACATTCATCTGCTATTCCAATTTTATTTTAAAACAGTGGCCCCTGGCCTTGCCTAATGGCCTGTCCAAGGTTGTTGGGGGAACCTTTTATCTTTGAAAGCTATTAGAAGTGCCAGTTTTCAATGAGCAACAAACTTTGCATTCAGCCTCACCACAAATAATTTCCTCTGAAGATTATAAGTGAACTGCATGCGACAAGCAGAGTAAGATATTCACCTACGTGTTCTCGTGATCTTTAGAAATAAGAAATTTGACTGTTGGGGTGTTTAGGAAGAAGGTGGAGATACAAGTGACTGGGCTGAACTTAGAATCAGCTGAAAGATGTTAGAAGACTTTTTTAGTAGCTGGGACATGTAGGGATACTACAGTCAGGTAACTGCACATTACAGTCAAAGAGCCTTACTTTGGTAATGAAACTCTTTATAGTTCAAAGACTTTGATGAATTCGATTTCTGGAGCCCCGCTGGAGGAAATTACATAAATGAAGTTCATTGCATGTCTTTTTAGAGTCCACTGAACAAATTTGTTGTCTTCAGCTGCAACTGACATGAACTCAAGTGAGGCAATTTGATTTTCATGTATTTTAAGTGTCTAAGTCTGATAAAGTCAACCAAAGGTCTTTGTGTCTTGGCTGCATCATCGTAGGGCTGTGGAAACATGCCATGAGAAGAAGGGTCAACATACCGAACAGCGGTCAGAACCAGCATTAAACCTGTCATCATATCGTATTTCAGGGTCATGTATTGATGTCTTTGGTACTGTTAAAGAGTGGGCAAGTAAAAGATTTATTTAGTGTAAAGTGTTTGGAATACTACAGTGACTTTTTAATGGTTTATTTTGTGTAAAAAAAACAACTCATACTAAAAGAAAAAAAGAAAAAGAAAAGAAAAAAAACAAAAAAAAAACAAAAAAAAAAACAAAAAAAAACAATGGATAATCCATATACAAACAAATTCATGCTTTTCTCCTCAACAGAGAGCGTTCCCCGATTGAACAACATCGCCGTAAAATAAGAAGAATGGCGCCTAATTACAGAGTTAATAATACAGACTTTGTAATATGTCATGTGAAGATTCATCAGCCAGATGAAGTGTTTACTGATAATTGACAGTGAAAGTGGACATCATCATCACTATTCCAATCAATCCTCTCCACACAGACAAGCATAAACACACTCGACTATCACTAAATCAAATTTAACACACGTTTGTAATGACGCTAATTCAGTTTACAATAGGGTTCATTCGCTCAGTCAGCGGGTGGCAGTATCCTCGTACACTGGAGAATAAACTGCCATTAAACGAACAGAGGAAAGCATTTGCTGCTCTTGGGGACCAGTGCAGTAACTGGTTGGAGAAAATCATTGCTATGGGGGCTGATGATGCTGCTGTTAATTTGGCAGCAGGGGGTGTCATAGCCCTTCTGCAGCAGGAGGCAGGTGACCACATTTTGCCATTTCACTGTATGCCTCACAGGTAAGACTAGAAATGACTGACACTCTAAAGTCACTGTGGGTTAATTTCTTTTATAGAGGAGATATATCTACATTTAAAAGTTTACTATCTTTTCAGATTGGAATAGTTGTCAGAGGGACATTCCAATGATCAGGCAGTTGTATGACCTTCTCCATTTACTTTGGAAGACATATCATTTCAGCCCAAAATCAATGAGAGAGCTCAGGGTCATTGGGGCTGACTTGGGAGTAAATGTGCTGGTGCCCAGTGGGGTGAAGGGAACAAGGTGGCTCCCACGTGTTTCAAGGGCTCTGGAGACCTTTCTGAAACCAGGGCAGTTCACTACTGTGTACCACCACATAGACTATTTGGCAGGTTCCTCTGCCAATGCAGACATTGCAGGCCAAGCTACGAAAGTCAGTGCATTATTTCTAAATATTCTTTTTATTTCAGCAAATTACGCAATTGTTATTGACTTTATATTTTTTAAGAATGTAGTTCATCAATGTTTTAGGTGACTAATTTTATTGTTGTAACATACAGGTTAAGAAATCAATGGAAGATGCCACTTTTGTGGTCATCTTCAACTTTTTTAAAAATACAGCACTGTTATATGCAAACAGGTCGTTTGCAGCCTGGAACAACTGCTGGTGACCACAGAGGTAATGGTCGCAGGACCCAAGCCTCATGGACGACTGTCAGAGTTCCTGACTGAATGAGGCTGCAGAGGAGGCAGCAGGATAAAGAGGGTGAAATGGCAGTCTACAAATTCCAGGTAGGAATATTAGGGCTGGGCCATATTATACCGTTCACGGTAATACCTGTACAATGTTAGGCAACAATAAGAAAATGAAATATCGCAATAGCATATGGGTAAAATGCGCAGTGCTTTTGTTTTCATATGCACATGGCCAAAAAAGCATGGCGGCAACGGAGCATGAGAAGGGGGAAAGCAGATTGTTGAGTGAAACGGATGAACCAGAATTGGTTTTTAAAAATGGAGGACTGTAATGGAGGACTCTCCATAAGATATCGAGTTGTTCAGATATTGAAATGTTCAGAGCCTTTGACACTTTGAGGAACTTTTTAATTTAGATTTTGTTTTAATTTAATATATCTTGAGATGTTTTAAATTTGTTTAATGTTGAAATTTTAGCTCAGTGAAGCACTTTAAGCACAAGCATGTTTAAGTAATCTTTCTTGTAGAACTTTGCGACAAATAAAGAGCTTTGTGTTGAAAGGTTGTTAGTTAATCATTTACAAATCAATATTTACAAATCAAAAAAAACGTGAACATGTAAAACTGCGGTGTTAAGCAATGCAGTCAAAAAATTTGGGTACGCCTAACTTTTGTGCTGGTGCGCCTAAAAATAAAATATAGGCGCACCAGTGCAACCATGGCAAAAAGTTAGTCTAGAGCCCTGAATCAGCTGGAAAGTGATCATCGAACTGGGGAGGATAACGAACTGGAAAAGTTGTACATTATGGTCTCCTCTATTTCCTCGACCCAAAAACGAAATGTGGTCTCCGCCCACTCAAGCAGCTTAAACTGGTTGTCTGCTCAAGTATTACCACGATCATCCTACAGCCGGACATCTGGGCATTGCAAAAACGCTGGCATGCTTGCGTCTCAAATTCTTCGGGCCACACATGAACTCTGATGTGCAAAAGTATGTGGTCTCGTGTTGTTCATGTCAAACCACTAAGCCAACTCAAAGAAAAACAGCAGGCCTTATGGTCGCTATCCAGCCACAAAGACTATGGGAGTACGCAAGGGTGGACTATGTTGGCCCACTGCCCCGCACACAAAGAGGGAATGCTTATATCCTTGCTTTTGTGGACTATTTCTCAAAATGGATCAAGGTTAGTGCTGTGAGAGAAGCCACTGCTCAAGTTGCTGCAAATAAGTTCATTACTGACATTTTTTCTCGACATGGTTCTTCCTCCTAACTTATTTCTGATAGGGGAACACCTTTTGTCAGTGAACTCTTTGAGCATGTTTTGTTGACTCTTGGGACTGAACACAGACTAACGACTGCATACCATCCTCAAACTAATGCAACTGAGCATGTAAATCGCACTTTGAAATCAGCTATTCGAGCATATGTTGGGGATAAGCACACTTCCTGGGACAAGTATCTTCCCCAGATCTGTTTTGCACTGCGCACTGCGCCTCACGAGAGCACAGGCCTGAGCCTGTCTATGATGCTGTATGGGCGAGAGTTGGAAACGCCCTTAGACCTTGTCACTCAACCATCCTGGGAAGGACTGTGTGACCCTGAAATGTCTTACGCAGATAACCTGAGAGCTTCACTTCGGGATACTCATGAACATGCTCGCTTGGTGCTCAAAGAGTGCGTCTGAGACGTCGCACAGTCCAGTCTCTTATGAAGTTGGAGACCTCCTCAGAGTAAAGTCGCACCCAAAATCAGATGCATCGTCCAACTTTTCTGCAAAGTTGGCCCCCCTTTACACTGGTCCCTACCGCATCTCCAAGAGGATGTCTGATGTGAATTACTGTCTCACCACAGTGGACACTGGGGAGAAAGTTGGAGTTTTTCATGTTGCAAACCTGTAACCATTCTACACCTTTATCTGGCAAGCATGCAAAGCTAACGGCTGCAGCAGCTTTGGATCTCAGTCCCCAAGTTTTCGAGATATTAGGATGGTTTTCTTTCATACTTCATTTTTAAATTAGACTCTTCAACATTGTGAAATATTACTACTGTCACGGCTGCGGGGGCTAGCTGTGAGGTGTTGAGAAAATGAGGGCCCAAAATGCAGGCGATGACTCATAATTCGAGTGATGTTTATTTACATCAGTGAACGGAACAAAAAACATAAGAAACACATTCTTATAAACGACAGTTTATAAGAAAATACTGCTCTACTAATAATACTTGTTGGTTTATTTCTGTACTTCTTATATTATTACCTGTCCTTAAATGATTTTTTAAAATAACAAAATATTAATAATGATGAGTGTTGAAATATGATTCCCGCAGATTGATGAGAGTCTTGTGGTTTGATGGCTTAACAAAAAATACCATGCCATTCAAAATGATCTGACATATTTTTTCATGACTTAAAATCACACCACTCACTCACTCTCTCTATCTCACACGCAAACACACACACACACACACACACACACACACACACACACACACACACACACACACACACACACACACACACACACACAAATATAAGCATATCGATTCCTTATTCAGTTATAGTGTTATTATATATTTTATCATGCACAGAATTCTTTGTTCAGTAAATATAATGAATACAAAATTAAAAAAAACCTACAAAATAACGATGTAGCACATCAAAGCTAAACACTTTGGTAAATTTAGCTGGCTATAGCCGGGGCTTTTCTGTGGGGAGTGCTCCCCGTTTTTGTGTGTATTCTCTCTGGGAACTCCTAAAACCTAAAACCTATATCTTTAATCTCTGCCAAACTGATTTACTCAGATACAAATAAAACACTGTAAAAAAAAAATTAACATTTTGAAGTTATCTAAGTGACTTATAGTATATATCATGTTTAACCTGAATAGCGAAAGACAGTGTCTGAAAACAGTATTAGAGTGCTGTTCTCACCAGCTCTAGTGAGCCTTGACCACCGGTCAGGTAATTAGCTACTGGGCAACAGAAACTGAAAACGTCGGAGCACTTTTGCAAATATGTGATCTCTTGATAAATTGAGCAGATATTTAAAGTTTACAGTTACATTCTTGCCTGAAAATATGTTAAAAGTTTTTTGTTTTTTGTGAGCCAGAAAGTGAAATGAGAGTAAGATTTCAAACTCTGTAGCCGTGCTCCTTCACCATTCCCGCATTAGAAAAGTATTTTTATATATATATATATTTTTATATAAAAATGTAATTAATAAAGTATTGGAAAGAGTAATAAGAGTAATATTGAAACTAAGTAGCTGTTGACATTCTTGGAAACTGGAATCGGCTGACCTGTGTAATGAATTCTGGGATAGGTTTAGCCACGAAGGATCCATCTTCCATCTAATCCATCCCTCAAATTTGAGGAAATGAAGGACGCATTCGTCGCGCCGCTGTCACATAATTAGCCTTCAAATGCGGCCTTTGCAGCGTGTGGATTGGGACATAGCATTTTTGAGACCTGCAACAGACTGGTGACCTGTCCAGAGTGTACCCTGCCTCTTGGACTATTATTATATTATTATACTATTATTATATTATTATAGTTATTGACAGATGCAAACTTAACCCACTTAACCCACCTGAGTATTTAGGAGGGGTTTAAGAGACAAAGACTGAGCAGTGGAGCCTCAGCATTGTTAGGATGCCTGGGTCGTTGACCCAGGGTTTTGGAGTTTATTATATTATTTATTATTTCCAGTCTTTGGGTTCTTGGTTCTGCCTTATGGTTTATGTCTCTGTCTTCTCTAGCTGCTCTGTCTCCCCTGTCACCTGTATCCCCTTGTCTAGTTCGCGTCTCTGTGTATCCTTAGTTGCTATGTCCCCGTGTCCAGTCAGTGTCTGTGTCTGCCCTGGTCCCACGTCTCTGTTCCCTCTGTTGTAGTGCATGTGAGTCTGTGTCTTTTGTTCAGTCTGTGTTATGTGTTTCCTGTTTTACTTTGAAGGTCTCTGTCTTATCTCAGTGTGTTCAGTTTACGCTTCTTTGGTCTCGTCAGTTCTGATTTGTCCCAGCTGTGTTTCCCTCCTGTTACTCATTCACTGATTGCTCCCTCTGTGTATTTAAGCCCTGTGTTTCTCTGTGTCTGTGTCGCGATCTACTCTCATTTATGCTGTGTGTGCTGTCTGCCTGGTCATGTTAGTTTATTTGGATTTTTGGATTTTTGTTACATTTTGCCACTTTTTGCCATCCAGCAATAAAAGCTAAGTTTTGAGCTACTTTCCGCCTCCGAGTGTCTGCACTTTGGGTCCTTCTACTTCCACTCCTACCTGCACACAGCCTTAACTTGACAAGCATAGCCCAATAATAATAATGATAATAATAATAATAAATACTACATCAAATAAACAACAATGTTTAATGACCATAATAAAAATTTAATTCTGAACTCTCAAAATATTGCTACAACACTATATTTGATTCAGAAGTTCTTGCACATCATTTGACCTTTTTATACTCCTCATGGCTTTAAAAAAATATTTTTCATAGGGTCATCGTTTTAAATGTAGTAGTAGTGCAGTAGTCATAGCAGTCATACCACATGTTATTTTTGATATAATTAGCACTTAAAAAAGCAGCCCCTGTTGCTGTACACTAATGCAGGAATGAGGTAACTAAACCTAAAAAAAAAAAAAAACAGAAGTAAACCACATTATCTAAACGTTTAAAACAACCATAGCAACAGAGATGTGATGTGAAATCAAATTCACCTTTCAGCCAACAACACTAAAGATAAATCAACAAACAGCATGGCTACAAGGCTGAACTAACTCACCAAGTAACAGTTGCAGCAGAAGGTTTTTGTGTTTCATCAGA
The DNA here is from genome assembly GCF_900408965.1 of Simochromis diagramma. Taxonomy (NCBI): domain Eukaryota; kingdom Metazoa; phylum Chordata; class Actinopteri; order Cichliformes; family Cichlidae; genus Simochromis; species Simochromis diagramma. The sequence continues at coordinate 262,885 of NW_024387042.1, read as the reverse complement.
TTAGGTGTATATTTGAGATGTGAACTGATTTAAATCTAAACTTCTAAAAATCTCAGAAAACATTTCATCTTGACATACTTCTTCACTCAGAGGATGTTTCCCAACACTGCAGACGAGGATGACGTAGAGATAAGATTGACCCTTGTAAAAACAGGGTGGGACATGTTCAGGAGCAGAAACTCCTAAACCCTTCATCCAGTTTAAATGTGGATACCCTCAAATGCAGCTGTGAGTCTAGAGGTCTATGTCCATTATATAACTATAATTGAAATGTGTTTCAGTAAGCAGGTAAAAAAAACGAAGCCTCACAGTGTAAAAATAAATATGGACCCAACTTTACATTATTGAGCCAATGGCGCCATAAAAGCACGTCAATAATTAATGTGAACCTCTGTATGTCACGCACTCCCATCGGTTTATGTGTATGTGAGAAAGAGAGTGGGTGTGAGGGGATGAGCCGAAGGAGAGCTGTTCAGACTTTGTCCTTTTTGAAAGGAAATGGTCAACATTAGCCACCACGCCAGCGACGCCACAAACAGCTGAGGATCTTCACACGAGCCAGTGAGTACAAACTGGGAGACCTGGTGGGTGGGAAGACAGTCCTCACATTTAGTGCCAGTTTCTCTTTATTGACCTGGCTCTGTTCACTCTGAGCAGATATCTGTCTCCGGCCTCACCTGTGACATCATAACAGGGCCATTGTTTATATACAAGGTAAGAAGTGGTTGTTCACATATATATGAGGCTGGCACTAACACACCACTGCCTAAGGCAACAAGAATTTTATGATTTATCAATGTTAATGGAAATGTTTCATCGTTAGTGTGATCTGCTCCAGCTGTGCTTACTCTGCTGGACTGTTACAATCACTCCAGGAAGTATTCAGAACTGCTGGTATGATGTTACAAGCTGTATCCCAATTCAGGGTCTGTATCCTTCAAGGCCCCATTTAAAGGCCTTTCAGAAACAAGTTTAATATTCAGAAACCTAAAGTCTGTATCAGCAGCAGAATGGAGCTAAAAATAAATGTTTGTTTCAGTTCTATGAAGCTTTGAGTATTTTGGATCAGTAGCACTGCTGTGTTTGTTGCATCATATTGCTGTAATTGTTTATATGTTTTATATATTCCAAGGTAAGCTGATCTATAGTGTTACATCATATTCTATAAGGATGTTATGTGTTTGTGTACTTTCTGCCCAGTTTGACCCATTTAGCAGAAGTCAGCCTGTTTAAGGCTCTGATATCTATTCTGTGTGACTTAAAGCAGTTATGATTTTTACACCCATTAAATGGATATTTAAGATATAGAATAGAATAGAATAGAATAGAATAGAATAGAATAGAATTCAACTTTATTGTCATTGCACATGCACAGGTACAGGGCAACGAAATGCAGTTTGCATCCATCCAGAAGTGCTTTAGTGATATAGATATATTACAATATATATTAGCAATAATATAGATATGTGAGTATATTACAGAAATGGGTCTATTATGGTATGTTATAATGTACACGGTATGAAGTATGTTGTGAATATTCTATAACTATAAGTATGTACAGGCTGTAGTGAGTACAAGCTATGTACAGGATATGAACAGGATATAAATATGAAAAACTATACAGAATATGAAATAAATAACTTTACAGAATCTGAGATATACAGCTATACAGAAATGGGAACTATGCAAGTTGTAAACAGTTGTAGGATTAAAGATTATCGAATGTACAGAATGATTATTTACACAGAGCTATACAGTAGTGCAGTTAAGATAAGTGAGGGTGTAGATAGTTTCTACAGAGGCTATATAAAGTGCTAGTGGTTGTGAGTGGTGGTTCAGTCCATGTTATTATTGTGTGTTTGAGGGTACAGTTGTCCATTGTGGGTGTGTGTATGTTCAGTCCATGAGTTTAACGTGGGTCAGATGTCAGGAGGCAGAGTTCAGGAGTCTGACAGCTGTGGGGAAGAAGCTGTTCCGGTACCTGGTGGTCTTAGTCCGGAGGCTCCTGTAGCGCCTCCCAGAGGGCAGGAGGGTGAAGAGTCCATGTGATGGGTGACTGGGGTCTTTGATGATTTTCCCAGCCCTTTTCAGACACCGCTTCCTGTAGATGTCTTTTATGGCAGGAAGTGGTGCTCCGGCGGTGCGCTGGGCAGTTTTCACGACCCTCTGCAACGCCTTCCGGTCCGAGGCAGAGCAGTTCCCGTACCAGACTGTTATACAGTTGGTCAGGATGCTCTCGATGGTGCAGCGATAGAAGTTCACCAGGATGTCTGAGGACAGGTGGTTCTTCCTCAGAGTCCTCAAGAAGAAGAGGCGCTGGTGAGCCTTCTTGACCAGCTTGGAGCAGTTGGTCGTCCAGGTGAGATCCTCGGAGATGTGGACTCCCAGGAACTTGAAGCTGCTCACACGCTCCACAGCCGTCCCCTTAATGTGGATGGGTGGATGTGGGTCAGCATTCCTCCTGTAGTCCACGATGAGCTCCTTGGTCTTCTCGGTGTTAAGCAGCAGGTTGTTTCTGTCGCACCACTCAGCCAGACGATCCACCTCCTCCCTGTAGGCGGCCTCATCGTTGTCACTGATGAGGCCAATCACCGTGGTGTCATCTGCAAACTTAATGATGGTGTTGGAACCATCGGCAGGTCTGCAGTCGTGGGTGAAGAGGGAGTAGAGGAAAGGGCTCATCACACAGCCTTGTGGTACACCGGTGTTCATTGTGATGGTAGATGAGCAGTGGTTATCCAGCCGGACATGTTGGGGGGCGGTTGGTCAGGAAGTCCAGTAACCATTTGTAGATGAGGGAACTGATGCCCAGGTCTGTCAGTTTCCTGATGAGTTGTGAGGGGTGGATTGTATTGAATGCTGAACTGAAGTCTATAAACAGCATTCTGGCGTAGGTGTTGTTGTTGTCCAGGTGTGAGAGGACAGAGTGCATTGCGATGGAGACTGCATCCTCTGTGCTCCTGTTCTGGCGGTATGCGAATTGGTGGGGGTCCAGGGTGGGGGGGAGACAGGATTTGAAGTGTGCTAGGACCAGTCGCTCTAAGCACTTAGTGATGATGGGGGTGAGTGCTACTGGGCGGTAATCATTGAGGCAAGATGGGTTGGAGTTTTTGGGTATCGGGACGATGGAGGTGGATTTGAAGCAGGCCGGTACCACAGCGTGGGCCAAGGACAGATTGAATATGTCTGTGAGCACTCCTGCAAGCTCCCCAGAACACGCTCTGAGAACACGCCCGGGGATGCCATCAGGACCTGCAGCCTTGTGGACATTGATCCTGCTCAGCACCGCTCCTACATCGGTGGGGGAGAGAGTCAGAGGTTGGTGGTCAGGCGTCATGTCTGCTTTGGTCTATATCCGTCTACTCTTCATTTTATCAGAAACAATTATCACAGCTCGCACATTTTCTTTTTACACATATATGTAAGCATTCAGACAGATTTAGTAATGCCAACATTACGTAGACCGCAAAGGCTGGCTCCTCTGAAGGAAGCAGACCCTGAATAGGGATACAGCCACAGTCCTCACTGAGGTTTTTATGTAGGTCATTTGTGGCATAGGCCACCCAGCATTTCCTGATTTTGTTTACTGATGATGTCATGTCTGACATCAGCAGGTAAAACCAAAAGGAGTTTTTCTCCCCCACAGGAAGGATTCCAGCGTTGCTGCCTCTTTCTGTTGTTACTGTTTATATAATTATTGGGTTAATTGATTATAATAAAGATTTATTTTGTGTTAAACACCTGTGCCTGGCATCCGTTTCATTCCAATCCGGATCCAGTTGTTACTGTCCCCCACCCTCTTCGCCTAGCCTTCATGTGGGGACGTGGTGGCGACCTGCAGCAGGCGTTTATTGGTGTTTTTCTTTTTTTTTTCTTTTGTTTTTAACTCTGTTCTTAACCATGTTAACTTTTAAGTGAATGGTTTCCTTGATTCATTTCTTATGTGGTTTTTGCTGAGATGGAGATCTTTTACACCTTATTTTTATTGTTGGTGGCAATGCTCACCTGGAGTCATTCACTCTCAATTACTTACATGCGCGAGGAACTACGTGGATTACGGTGATCCTGTTTTTCTTACGTACGATTCTTCTAATGTGCTAAAGATGGTGAGTTAGCGAACCCAGACGTGGACCTCTCATAAAAGTTTAACAGTGTCTTTATTTACAGTGAAGAAAAACCAGTCCACAGTTATCCACGGTGCAAGTCCTTTCCATGATCCTCTCCCATTCTCCCCTTGTGATACGTGCTAGTGCATTGGTGTCCATAAAACTCCCAAAAATCAGCAAAGTCGCTCCTTCCATCTCTCCATCTCGTTCGCTCCTGGAAACAGGCAAAAACAAACACAATTAGCCTCCCTCCGCTATCTACACTGTTTTTACCACTCTCTGCGCTAGAGTCACTACCCAGCTTGGTGCAATACTCCAGCGCTGTTTTCCACTCAGCCACACTATTAAATAGTCCTGCCAACGATGGTGGATAATTGACAGCAGCTGGCGAGGAATCGGTCACAGGTGAGGCAGCTGAGAGCGGCAGCGCTTCCGGGTCGGAGGTCTCTCGTTGCTACACGACCGTGTAACAATCGCAGCGGAGCCGGAGAAAAAACAGAGTGAGAGAGAGGAGAACACACACAGGCAGGTCGACCGGTCAGGGCACCGTCCGACCCTGACATAATACTTGGATGGATATTACTCTTGGAGGATTTATTTGCCCAGTTAAAGACTAACTTTGAAAAGCCCCTGGGCTTGAGAAAATGCAGAAAGAAAGATAGCGTGCATCAGTGTGTAAGGAAAATTTTGAGGAAGATTCGTGCTCCTCTGCAGTCTAAGATCCTGGCTAATGCCCAATTTTTTAGGAACAAGATTGATGCACTAAAAGGGAATGTGCTTTATCTATGGGAATACAGTGATGCTCATCTGATGGTGACACTTCACTGCAAATCAGTGGCTTTGGGACCCCTGTCAGATTGGATTGGAACTGTGGAGTAATACATGTAGATAACCAGCTGTTAGTTTGGTATTTTGTCCTAATCCGCTTGCCGTACCTCCGTGTAGGTCTGTATATGTTTTGAGTGGTATAGGCGGCAATCCGTTATTGAATCCAAGCATGTAAATTCTCTGCTGGTTAATAAAACCACGTTAACTGAGTTTACTGCTTCATCATTATCATACTGGTGAACATACAACATGGTGTCAGAAACGACGGAACACGTACTTCGTAGTTGACGATGTTTTTAATTTTTTTTTCTGTCTCAAGTCTGTTTTCTGGGTGCATTTTTTTGTATCCGGACTGCAGCCGACAATGGCAGAAGGATTCAGGAGGCCTGACCCGCTTGTTTTCAATGGTAATGTTGCTGAAAATCAGCACATTTTTGAGCAAGAATATGACATTTTTATAGCGGTGGCACACTCTGACAAGCCAGCGTGCACACAAGCCTACATATTGCTCAACTTAGCAGGTCCCGAAGCCATAGAACGGGAGCGGTCTTTTGTTTACGCACCAGAAGCGAGAGAGCCTGGCGATGGAGGACGAGTCCTCATTCCTGCAGAATCGAAGGAGGATCCTGAGTGCCTCAAGAGAAAATTCAGAGAAATGTGCAGTCCACAAATCAATGTCAGGATGGAAAGACACAAGTTCAACACACGGAATCAGAGGACTCGCGAGACTGTTGAATCCAATGTAAGTGATTTACGGATTGAAGCAAATCCATGCGACTGATGTGCATGTGGAACACAAAGAGGAAGTTTTTGTCACCGTGCAGATTAATGGGATTCCTGTTGAGATGAAAGTAGACACAGATGCTAAATGTAATGTGCTTCCCAAGAAAATGGTTAACATTATAAGAGCAGATTAACAAATGAAAGCACACCCCAAGTTCGTTAACCTAGTAGCATTTGGAGGCAGCAAGATTCAAACCTCAAGTGTAATTAGGCTGCAGTGTTTTCTGCATGGACAGTCACGTGTGCTATCATTCTTTGTTATTAATGAAGATGTTCAGCCAATATTTGGACTATGTGCATGCAGAGAAATGGGACTTGCATCATTCAGCAATGACGTCCACCAGTTGAGCACGTCTGCAGATGACCTGTCACAACAGCTTATCACAGAATACAGCGACTTATTTTCTGATGAGCTTGGAAGGTTGCCAGTCACCTATCGCATGACACTGAACCCAGATGTGAAACCAGTTGTTCGCCCAGCACATCGCATCCCTTTGGCCATGAAAGACAGAGTCAAGGCAGAGCTGGTGAGGATGGAGAAATTAGGCGTCATTACTCCTGTCTCAGAGCCGACAGACTGGGTGTCTTCTATGGTAGCCACCAACAAGAAAGGCAAAGATGAAATCAGGATATACATAAATCCTCGAGATTTAAACACAGCTCTGAAAAGACCACACCGTCCCATGCGCACAGTAGCATTAATGTCAAATGCTACTGTGTTCTCTGTTTTGGATGCTAGGAACGCTTTTTGGCAGGTGTCATTGGATCAGAAATCATCCATGCTGACCACCTTCAGCACTTGTTTTGGTCATTACAGGTTCCTCAGAATGCCTTTTGGTTTTAATGCTGCCAGCAAGGTGTTTCAGCGAGCCATGGAGCAGATATTCGCTGGGTATCCATGTGCCATCATTGTTGATGATGTACTCATCGGCGGAAGAACCATGACAGAACATGACAACAACCTGAGAAAAGTCCTTGATCGTGCCAGAGAAGTAAACCTGCGACTAAACCCATTAAAGTGCAAATTCAGGTCAGTTATGTCGGACACATTTTCACAAGCGAGGGACTTAAAGCAGACCCTTCCAAAACAGCCACAATCAAAGAGATACCAGTTCCAACGGATGTCTAAGCCCTGCAGAGGTTCCTGGGGATGATCAATTATCTTGGAAAATTCATTCCAAACTTCAGCCATCTGACAGCTCCTCTGCGACAGCTCACACACAAGGACACCGAGTGGATATGGGACACACAGCATCAGACTGCGTTTGAAGCACTTAAAGTTCACATGTCTAATCCACCTGTTCTGTCATATTATGATGTCAGCAAACCTGTGACACTAACATGTGATGCATCACAGTATAGTCTTGGTGCAGCTTGCTTACAGAAAGGGCAACCTGTGGCATATGCTTCACGTACTCTGACAGACACTGAAACCAGATATGCTCAGATGGAAAAAGAGCTGCTGGCTGTTGTTTTCTCATGTACAAAGTTTCATGACTACATTTATGGCAAGCTTGTGGTTATAAAAAACAGACCATCTGCCACTGGTCACCATACTAAAGAAACCTATTCACCCCTCACCAGCCAGATTACAGAGGATGTTGTTAAGGCTCCAAAAATAAAACATCACCCTCACATATAAATGTGGAAAACACATGTATCTGGCTGACATGCTGGAGCTCCCAGCAGATCCACTTTCCAGCTGTCTGAAGAAGAGGACAACTTTGATGTCATGACGGTGAGCTGCATCTCTTCTTCACGCCTGGAGGAACTTAAAGGACACACAGCTGAGGATGAGACACTGCAAGCGCTCAGCTCGTTCATCAAACATGGTTGGCCACAACAACTCCACAACCTTCCCACGGCAGTTCATCCATATTATCCTTTCAGGGATGAGCTGACTGTGGATAATGGCATCATTCTTAAAGGTTCCAAAGCCGTGATCCCAAAATCCCTGCAAGGAGACTACATCACCATCATGCACAGAGGACATCCCAGCGTAGAAGCTACCAAGCGGAGAGCATGGGGGATCGTCTTCTGGCCGTTCATGTCAAGAGATATTGAGCAAACAGTTACTTCCTGCTCGGTGTGTAACAGCACTAAATCTCATCAACAAAAAGAGCCCCTTCATCTGCATGAAGTTCCTTGGTCAACTGTGGCTACAGATATCTTTGAGTGGCACTGCTATTTAGAAGTAGTCGATTTATACTCAGGCTGGTTTGAGATTGACCTGCTAAAGGATTTGACATCAGCGACAGTCATCAAGAAGCTGAAAAAACACTTCTCAGTTCATGGTGCTCCACACACTCTGATCTCAGACAATGGAAGGAAGTTTACAAGCCAGCATTTCAAAGACTTCACTTCACAGTGGGACTTTCAACATGTCACCAGCAGTCCAGAGTATCCTCAATCCAATGGGCTTGCTGAGAGAGCAGTGTGCAGTGCTAAACAGCTGATGGAGAAATCTCACAGAGATGGCACTGATGTGTTTCTCAACCTGCTGAATCTCAGTAATGTTCCACGTGATGTGAACCTGGGTTCTCCTGCAGAACGACTTCTATCCAGACAGACTCGAACTATGCTCCCAATCACAACCAAACTGCTTGAACCACAACACCGTGAATCTGAGAGAATGAAAGCCCAACTACTCAACAAGAGACTGACTCAGAAGGTCTGTTATGACAGATCCAGCCGACCACTTCCACCTCTTGACGAAGGACAAGTAGTGAGGTTACAGACCCCACAGGGTTATGACCGCACAGGTGTGGTGAAGGAACTTCGAAAAGAACCTAGATCCTACCTGGTACAGTCAGATGGAAACACTTACAGGAGAAATCGCAGACACATATTGCCTGAGCCAGTTACTGTTCAGAAAGACACTAATCATCATCATGTATGTACTGGAGAACATACAACAACACACAAATCTCATGGAGGAGGGGTATGTTTGTATATCAACCAGGGCTGGTGTAATAATTTTACTCTGCGGGAAGGGTTGTGTCTTCCTCACATTGAGCTCTTGTCAGTATCTTTCAGGCCGTTTTTACTTACCGAGAGAATTCCCTAAAATCTTTGTCACTGTTGTTTACACTCATCTCAAAGCTGATGTTAGAGTTGCTGCTGATGCCGTTTTTAAAGTGGTACACAATCTGCAGTCCCTCTCTCCGGGTGCTCCTAATTTTGTTCTTGGTGATTTTAACAACTGTAATCTTAAGAAATCACTGAACAATTTCTTTCAATGTGTCCCCTGTCCTACAAGGCGTAATGGAACTCTGGATTTGTGTTATGGACCAATTAAGGGGGTAAAAAAGTTTTGTGGCTGGACCTGCACTAGGTTCTTCGGATCACAATGATGTTCATCTCCTCCCTGCTTATGGACCTGTGACGGGAGGGAGAAGACCTGTGTGAAGCGGGCTAATGTCGAGACAAAAGACAGTTGTGTTGCCCTTCAGGGGTGTTTTGATTGCACTGAGTGGTCCCCATTTCAAGAGAGCACTTCCGATGTGGATGAACATAGCGATGTGGTGTGTAGCTACATCTCTAAAGAGCTAAAGCTAAAGTGATTCCATCTAGAGAATTTAAGACTTTCCCCAATAACAAACTGTGGCTCTCTAAAGACATCAACGATTTGATTCTTTAAAGGCCAATTGCTTTTAACGAGGGAGCCGTTTCCACTGTTAGAACATTGAGGAAGGAGGTGAGGGCTGCAATAAAGAACATTAAGATGAGGTATAAAAATAAGATTGAGTTAGAACTCAGTAGAAACAACCTCAAGAGAGCTTGGCATTGCATGAAAATTTACTCAGTTAACGTATTAAAATATAAAAGTGGAATCTAGAATACATAATAGTAGAGCTATGTAATTACACAATGTGATTACAATGACAAAAATCTAATTTTCCTTTACACTAGAGTACAGTTAAGTTGTGATTTAAATGAATAATGTTATGGTAAAATATGGAAGTATAAGTTGTGTCCCCTTTCTTTCAATATTTCTTATTCCTTTCTTTTACTTTTCTCTAATTTCAGGTGCATCTGATAAACAACACAACAGTCTGCTTTGAACATCAATCTTCACTCACAGACTCAATGGCTTCCAGATCAGAGGAGGATCTCTGCTGTCCGGTCTGTCAGGAGGTCTTCAGAGATCCTGTTCTTCTGTCATGTAGCCACAGCTTCTGTAAAGACTGTCTGAAGAGATGGTGGAGAGAGAGACCAACATGCGAGTGTCCACTTTGTAAGAAAATATCAGAGTATGATCCACCTTTAAACCTGGACTTACAGAACCTGTGTGAGTCGTTCTTACAGGAGAGATATCAGAGAGCTTCAGAGGCTCTCTGCAGTCTGCACTCTGAGAAACTCAAACTCTTCTGTCTGGACCATCAGCAGCCAGTGTGTGTCGTCTGCAGAGACTCAGAAAAACATGCCAACCACAGATTCAGACCCATCGATGAAGCTGCACAACAACACAAGAAGGAACTTCAGGAAACTCTGGAGCCCTTAAAGAAGAAGTTAAAGGTTTGTGAAAAGGATGAACTGAAGTTTTATCAAACAGTAAAACATATTAAGGTCCAGGCCCGACACACAGAGAGGCAGATTAAGGAGCAGTTTAAGAAGCTTCACCAGTTTCTAGCAGAGGAAGAGGAGGCCAGGCTGGCTGCACTGAGGGAGGAAGAGGAGCAGAAGAGTGGGATGATGAAGGAGAAGATGGAGGCTCTGAGCAGAGAGATAGCAGCTCTTTCAGACACAGTCAGAGCCACAGAGGAGGAGCTGAGAGCTGAAGACGTCTCATTCCTGCACAACTACAAGGCTGCAGTGGAAAGAGTCCAGCGCTGCCCCCTGCTGGATGATCCACAGCTGCCCTCAGGAGCTCTGATAGACCAGGCCAAACACCTGGGCAACCTGACCTTCAACATCTGCAATAATAAGAAGGACATGGTCTCCTACACTCCTCTCATTCTGGACCCAAACACTGCTCATCCAAAACTCATCCTGTCTGAAGATCTGACCAGTGTGAGACTAGGAGGAGAGAAGCAGCAGCTTCCTGATAATCCAGAGAGGATTGATTATTCCTGTTGTGTCCTGGGCTCTGAGGGCTTTAACTCAGGGACTCACAGCTGGGATGTCGAGGTTGGTGATAATACGGGGTGGGGACTGGGGGTGTTGGCAGAGTCTGTGCAGAGAAAGGGAAGTGTACGGTCCGGATTATGGGGAATAGGGTTCTATGAAGGTAAATACTCATCATTTTCACCATCAGCTCCACCCACTGCTCTCTCAGTAGAGAAGAAGTTCCAGAGGATCAGAGTGAATCTGGACTGGAACAGAGAAAAGCTGTCGTTCTCTGATCCTGATACTAACACACACATACACACCTTCATACACACATTCACTCACAGGATGTTTCCATATATTTGGTCATGTAAATTGAACGTGTGTCCGTTGAAGGTGTCAGTGTCAGTGGAGCAGATCAGTTGAGGATGATGATGTTTCTAATGTTGTTTCCTGTCAGTGAATTAAAGTTTTTAAACTTAAGCTTGGTTTCTTTCTGTTCCCAAAGCTTCACAGACAAGTGTAAAAATCACAAAAAAAAGTGTCATAATTCAGCCACATGATGTGTCAGATGACTGTTAGGTTTTGTATTGTTGATTGTCATTTATGCTTAGAAATATTTAACCATATATGCTTAGAGGTGTATAATCAATTGTGTAGTGATAGGACTGTGATCTTTAACAGGCTGCAAAGGCTTGGTGTGTATTCCACACTAGAATGCACACCCACATCCTGGGAGCACGAGAGAGGTCGTACCTTCTCTTATTGTTTTATGGTAGGATTAACGTAGCTACGTCTGTTGTAGTCTAAGTGCTTTTTGTTTAGATGAACTGTTGGATTTTCCAGACCAGCAGGTTAAGGAAGTCGTTTATGGGGTCACACTCTGACCCCCCCCCCCCCACACACACACAAAGTATTCTTTGTTCACATGTATACCTATTAGGGGTGCAACGATACACAAAATTCACGGTTCGGTTCGGTTCGATACTTTGGTGTCACGGTTCGATATTTTTTCGATACAAAAAAATGTTCATGCATTTTTAATTTGTCATTTATTAAAATTATAAATATATATTTTAACTCAAAAGTACAGTTTTTAAATTTAACCCTAACCCTTGTGCGTGTTTTTTATTTTGACAGCGAATGCGCACCTGCGGACCACTTATGTGCAGCCCTGGTTATTTAGCTCATCATATTGCAGCCACAGAAATTCTTTTGTCCATGAAACCATAAAGCTGCACTTTCTTTTTGCCTTATAGTCTGATTTGTCATAACTTCTCCGTTTTGTGGTAAGCTTTTCTTTGGCTGTCACTTCTTCACCCTGACCTGTCTTATTTGGCTCAGCAGAACTGAAATGCTTTTACACGCTCACTCACATAAGCTCAGCGATTCTCTGCGCGATCAACCTCTCACATGTTTAAGCTTGCTGCGGGAGATTTCACTTGTCATGTTTGCATAGTAAGCTAACGATTAATAAGACGATGTCAGAGGAATTGGTGCACAAATTATCATCACTCACAGATCAGTGCTGTCGCTCTCTATACACAGTTCGCACGATTGCAAAGTGAAAGCAAAAAAACAAGCGCAAATTCAAACGCGACTTCAATATGTCACATATTGACAGTGGCTCACCGATGCCAATGACATAATTACCCAGCTACATTTCTGAAAGAATGCAAAAGCATTGACATATATTTTTCCTACAATAGCCCGACGGGCAGGGAAGAGATAGATTTTGGTAGCCCGACTGAAAAAATCGCTAGCTCTGGGACGTCGGGCTAGCGATAATGCAAGCCCTGTATCTGATTGAGGAATCACTCATCTTTGGAAAAGAGAGTTTATTACAGAGAAATGTCTCTTTCCAAAATAAAAGCTATACTATCCGCTTCTTCTGGGCTATATTCTCAGCAGCATAAGGAGAATCATGTGCTAACAGCTGTCTAAATGACTCGGCTAAAGTTAGTAGCATGCTTGTTGTTTTTGTCTTTGCACTAGGATGATGTCGGCGTAAATGTGCAGTCATATTCGTTGTGTTCCCACTAGTGCTTTCAGGTTAATCTCGTTGAAATGACCTTAACGCCACAACACGGCAAATCTCCGTTAACGAGCTACCGCCGATCGCTCCGTGCATGGGGCTGGGCTAGACGGCAAACACTTTAACGAGCTAACTGCGCTAACACACTAGTTCACACCAATGTAATTGAGCATTGCATGGCACATCCAACATACTGTTTTACTTTAGTCCATGACTCGCTTACCTTCAGGGTCATACGTCACATGAAAACCAAAATAATTCCAAACGCCAGATCTGAATGAGGGTGGGGGAGGTGCCCTGCGCTCTTCCTTCTGACTATGCTGTCTGTGTTGAGCGCTCAGTGGATCTGCGCTCGACAGTGCAGCCTAGGCGGAGTAGTCGAACACAGATTCACTGAGCGCTCAACACAGACAGCATCGTCAGAAGGAAAGTTGATAAAATAAATTACAAATGTTGTATTGTTCGATACATATGCGTACCGAACCGAAAGCACTGTATCGAACGGTTCAATATCGATACGAATATCGTTGCACCCCTAATACCTATGTAAGATGCTATATGTTAATGACCCTATGCATATTCATGTAACCACAATAAAAGGAGTGCTATGGGGAGCCTGGCTGAGAGTCTGATGGAGGTCAAGTGGTGGGACGACACTTGGCTCTAGGCAGGTCTCCCTCATGCATGAGTAAACCAGAGAACTTTGGTGCCTTGTGTCTTGCTTTGCTGTGTAATTATATTGTCTTCAACATTCCAGCGAATAGGTTCAAGCTACAAACCTATCAATGACATGGAGTAGAGAGTTTGAAGTTCTCTTTGGTCACCCTTGTTATTACACCTGAGACGGAGTAATAGCCTCAACATCCAGTGTTATCAGAGGTTTATAGTGCTAAAGCTAAAGCACTACTTTCTTTGTATACTTTGGCTAATAGTAGCCTTACTTAAAATTTTATAAATACAATATGAGAATATAATGGTAAATTATATAATGGTAAGTCTAATAATAACCCTTTCACTATAATGCCTGGGTAGTGTTAAATCCTCCCAATTCTTTCGATCTTTGGGCTGAAGGAAGGACAATACTCGGTGTATAAACGCTCAATCAACAATTACTTTATTACATACAATTCAACACTTTTGAGCATGAACCATCCGGATGGGGAGACATGCATGAAGAGGGTCACAGCAAATCTCAAAATGGTGGAGGGTTACTCAAACTCTTATAGCCTCTGATGGCCCCCACCTAGTCGTAAAAACCTAAACATTCACATTCTTTCTAACTCCTAGCGAGCCTGACTTGTGGCCTTGGCTCCTTTTGTCTACCTTCAACAACGGTGGGAGTGAAGCTCCCGTGGAATTTGTTCTGTGTCCTCTACTATCAGAAAAAGCAAAGTCCTGACTCTCTGAAAACAGTATTTCTTATGACTCAGCAGTATAATGCATCATAAACAATATCATTCATTCACACTGAATCAGCAGTCTAATGTAATACAAATCAGTTTAATAACTGTAATAGTTATCACCTTCTTCTAATTCAAGAGAATACTGCAAACTAAAACTACATAATAATTTCACAATCATTAATCAGGGGTCTAACATGCTATAAGATAATATTATAATCCCGCAATTCCCCCTTTGATCTCTTTCTTAAAGAGATCACTAACACCTTGCAATTTAACATTACAATCCAGTTTTACAAGGTCCATCTCTTGTTGCCCTTGAGGCCCTCTGTCCCCCTTTAACGGGTGGACCATATGTGGGATGACCTCTGTGTTTGCACAGTTCAGATGCAAGAAAAACTATGATTACAACAACAACAGTAGTTACAGATGACACTCCCATCACTCTCCAGTTCGACTATAGCAGAGTTGTCAGAGAACTTCTGTAGGTGGCAGCGTGGGGAGTTGATGGAGAAGTCTGCAGTGTAGAGGGTGAAGAGGAACGGTGTCCGCACAGTTCCCTGTGGCTGCAGACCAGCCCATCAGAGACACAGCCCTGTGTCCTCATACAAAGTGGGCATCCTATGAGGTAGTCCAGTATCCACTGGGACATGGGACACTGGGCGCAGATGAAGAACCAACCTCTCGAGGGTCTTTATCAGATGTGATGTCAGGGCTATCGGCCTGTAGCTGCTGGGGTCCTTGGGATGGGAGGTCTTTGGTACTGGTACCAGTAGCAGTAGCCCAGATCAGCTAAAACTAAGAAAATCGACTTGAACCTTAAGTTATGATTCTTTTCCCCATGCCTAGCCATCATAGACAAGCTTAGGGTTTCCCCACCTACCAAATCCCACTTTAACCCCTAACTGTAGTAATTTTTACTGTGTAGATGTGAAGGTAAACCCACATTCTACAATATAGGCAACAGAAAATAGAGCTAATTTTAAAATATGTCTTCTTCTGATCATGTTCTATGAAACTGAAGCTGTGTACATTCATTGGAGTGTAAATTTAGACTGAAACAAAGTTTATATTCCCATGAACTCACTGTATTATATTAATATACCATGAGGGTCATTTGGCTTTGTACAAGAATTGCTGGTAGAATTGTCCTGCAAGCTACTTTCTTATTTTAAGTAAATTTTGGAGTCTGGACTTTTTGATATTTGCTTGATCAAAGAATTTCAATATGTAAAAGATTTTTTTTTAATATCTGCAATTCTACTTAAGCACAGAATGTCTGTACTTTTACCACCTTTGCCTATAAGAGATGTGTGCTCACAAGGTGGAGCTTGTTCCTATTTAAACAGCAAAACCCTTTATCCCTTCATCTTACATTAATAATAAATTTAAAAAACAGAAACAGCTGTGTGGGTAAGTTACTTTAAAATAGTAACTTAGTTACATTACTAGTTACTTCTCTCAAAAGTAACTCAGTTACTTCAAGTTACTCGTTACTTTCAAAGTAACTAGTTACTAGGGAAAGTAACTTTGGTTTTACTCAGAATTCTCTTGTTAATGTGTTGCTTCCATAACTTTGCCAGTCTTCTAGCTTGCTTACTTGCCACAAGTGCACTGTGCCACCTACCAATAGAAAGGAAAAGATAATGTGCATATTTCCACGAGAGAAATCCCACGCCTGGACCGTCATTGACTGCTGCCATGATGCTAGCCTACGTCACAGTGTCATGTGCGCCTTGTACATCCAACACAAAAACTGCAGTTGTGGTGCTTTCGATTGTACTCAGAACTCAGAAATTCTGCCTTCTGAATAGGAAGATGTAGGTAACACCAGACTGCAGATGAGCTGCATACAGGGCTGGACTGGGACAGAAAATTGGCCCGGGCATTTTGTCTAGAGACCGGCCCACCATTATAGGAAAAATCATCTTTGAATGAAAATAAACACTGTTGTGACAGTGATGTACACTGTTTTGATGGTAAATATGCATCAATCTATCAATCGTTTGTTGTAAGATTCAGATAATAATTTATTAAAAGCGAGACATTTTAAATGAGAATAAGAAAGAAAAGTATTTCTTTGTGCCCCCATTAACTCCAGCTTTGTGACTTTTTCATTGTAGCTGAATTACGGGACAAACTGTTCCTTTTCACCTCAATAAGAAACGCGTAATATTTTCTCTGAATACCAGACGGGACGGTTGGCAACTCTAATAACTTATGAACAAAATAAAGTTTAACATTGTTAACATCATAGCACCCACCCAGCTGTATAGAAACTCCGTCATGCTAGCTAGCACGCAGTACGGAAAAAGTCAGAATAAAGAAAATAAACTCCACCTAAACTTGGTTTATATCTGACCCAGAGAGACTGCAGGTCATAACTTCTTACCTGAAGTTCAGTTCACACTTGGACCGGCGGCCGCCTCGGGTCTCTTTTCCTTCTGCGTCCCCTTTCCTTCATCCACCTGCTGGCCTCCACCACTTGCTAATGTTACTGAATCTGTGGAAGCTCCGCGATAGCCACCACACGAAGTAACGAGTAACGACTAGGGATGGGTATCGTTTAGGTTTTATCCGATACCGGTGCCAAATCGGTACTTTTTTTTTTTTTTTTTTTTTTTTTTTTTTTTGCCTGTCCCGTTTGGCTCTTTTGCCATCAGAATTGTTGTCTAAAGGCAAAGAAAGATGCCCAACGGATTTACTTTACCAAATTGACCATCCCAGCCTTGCCATAATGGTCCATTTGATTCACCTTTTATTGTTTATTTTATTTTCACTTACTGAATACGGGACAGACTTGACTGGGAGAAAGAAAGAGGGAAAGAGAAACAGCTGAGAAGAGGGACGGGGGAGAAGGGCAAAAGACAAAAACCAACAGAATGGGCAGAAAAAAAAAAAGAAAAAAAAAAGAAAAAAAATGCATATATCAATCACCTGGATCACCTGCTGAGAAAGAAAAAAGAAAACAAGCAGAAGAGAACAAGAGTAATAGAATAAACAACATCACAATGATATATGGGAATATGACAGTAAATACTAAATATTAAACATTATTGTGCAGCACATAAGATCAACATAACACAGTGTGCTTTGAGGTAGAAGCCAAAAAGGGTGTAGTTTGTGGGTGTGATCACCTGTGTGTACACCTGTGAGCATGGACGCGCTTGTTTTTTGTTTTTTCAAAAGGTTCCTTCATGTAATGATCTGCTAGAGGGTGTGGGGGGGGCGCAGCCCCGTCCTCCAGGGCGTGAAGCAGGTATGGAGGAGATCAAAACTCCAGACATCCAGAGGCCCCCAGAACACAAGAGACCAAGGAAGACCAACAGAGGGGCAGCCGCGCCACTGTCCCAGTAAGAGCTGAGGAGAGTCCCAGATGAGGGCTCACCCAGCAGCCGCGGAGCAGAAGCCAGGGGGAGTTGTAGTGACGCGCCCGTGAGCTCCGCCGGCAGCCAGCCGTGCCTGAGTGACCGAGCCCCAGGCCGAGAGGCCGGGGGCACCCCACCTCCGAAGTGGCCCGAGCGAGCCCCAGGCTCCAGGCCCCGATAAGCGGCCGCCAAGGAGTGAGCCGGTGTGTACCTGGACGCCCATCCCCGGACACAAAGAACCACCAACGCACCGATGTCTGAAGGAGTCCGCCACTGGCAGGGGAAGTGGTGGTAGGGGGAGATAGGCCTCCAAACCTTGGAGGGCCTAAGATGTCCCCAGAGAGGTGGTGCCTGACACCCAACCTGACATATAGACACAGACATACAGGCACACACATATACAAACATCCATTCCCACCCTCATGCTCTCATATGCACTTACTCCACACTCAACCAACGTGGAGACAGACATAAAGAGACGCTGTACACACAATCACACTCCCCAAGCGTACTCTACAAACCGGGTCTAGGTACCCTTGCCCCTGGAGGGGGGAACTGCACCCAGACCCAGGTGGTGTTACCCTTTTCCCTGCGGTGGGGGGAGGCAGACCGCCCCGACTCCGCAGCAGCAGGGAGGCCCCACACTCCAGACCGCAGTCGGACGGCCAACTCCTCCTCCTAGCCCCCCCGCTCCAGCAGGTCGCAGAGAATGGGGGTGAGAGAAGACTCCAAACCTCCCTCCACCCGCTCATTGTAGTGTTGATGCATGTGTGTTCTAAGGTGCATTTAAAACCCAGGAGGGCATGGAGCTACCTGCCAGAGAGCAGCATGGTCCCTCCTGCTAGCCCTCAATGTCTACGTGTATTTAACATTGAGAGGTGGGCAACGACGCCAGGGGTGGGGTGTACACCCTGATGGTATTTTGGATTCCGTGTATCGTGCCCACCCCCAAGATCCTATATGTATGTGTAATGAGAGTGTGAGTAATGTGAATGTCTAAGTTGTGGGATAACCGGTACTTTTGAAACGGTGCCGGTGCTCAAACCGGTGCTTAAAGAATGGAGAACACAAAATTGGTCCAAAAACCTCTCATGTTCAGCTGTTTTTTTGTAAAAAGATAACAATGTTAGCCTTTTCTGCAACTATGGGGCATATATGGTATCACTCTTGGCTGGAAGCAGTGCTTAAACAATGGAAAAAACACAAACTTTGTCCAAAAACCTCTCATGTTTATCAGTCTTCCACTTTTTCTTTGGTCATTTTAGCCTTTTTGGCCAGGGTGAAGGGAGTATCTGCCATCAAACAAGAAGACAGCCACATGTAGCTATGATGATGTTTGCTAGTTCACCTTACATGCATTAATGTAATAACGTGTTTAGCCTACTCAATGTAAATTACACACGAACAACATTAAGCTGCTCACGCAGAGAAGAACGGCTGCTGCTGCATCATCATCCTCATCATTTCTGCTACACTGGCAGGGCTAGGGGCCAGGACTCTCCTCTTCGGGTTTTTGGGGGATATTGCTCCGGGTGCGATAACAGGCAACCCACCCGCAGTAAATGTGCTCAGTGCAGCAAGCTATCAAATACGGCGCATTTCTCGGCTTTTTTAAAAAAAAAAAAAAAACTCTATGAGTCGCCAGGTGTTTCATCGGATTTGAGGTGTTACCTCCTTTGACAGTATCACAGTATCAGCTTAAAGCACTTGTTGCAGGCTGCTGAGTTTGCATATTTTGCTGTGAAGTACAGCCAGACTTTTGACTGCTTCGCCTTGGGCATTTTTAATCTGTAGCTCTGCTCTAAAAGAACGTACGTACCTGGACCCGCCTACTGTCCTCGGAAACATAAAATGATTGGCTAGAATCTAAAGTGTATCACAGCTCAGGAAAAAAAAGCACCGAAATAAAGCACCGAAATCTGCGCTGCTTTTCGGTCTGGTTAATACCGTTTATGTCAGAACCGGTGCCATCATGGCACCGGACACCGGTACCCATCCCTAGTAACGACCCTATCTAAATCCCAGTAACGACTAACGCGTTCCTGATTTTGGCATAATAACTAATTACCGTGCTCGTTACCACAATAATAACGTAGTTACTGTAACGCGTTACTTAATAACGCGTTAGTCCCAACACTGGTGATCTGTACATTACAGCTGTCTTTCAAACTGCTCCCAGGCTATCTATAAATTAGTTTTCGTAACCTCTTTGAATTATCATGTTTATACCTCTGCATGATTTAGAGTCACCAGTTAATCTAACAAAAATGTCTTTTCAAACTGAACAAAGAAATCCTTCCTTTGAAAAGGAAGTCCCCAAATCTTCTTCCAGTAAGGCAACAGCGCAAACCACCAAACCACCCTGATCTCAGCCCAAATACTTTATTTTCCTGGTGTCCTACAACAAGGGAGGCTACACTAGTACTGCCAGCTAGGGCTGAAATATATCAAATGGAGCACATTTGAATTAAAAAAGCTACTCTGTCTATTGTACTAGTTTTAGGTCTTGGCCATTGGCTGAACTCTGAGCCCCTTCGCCTACAGGAAGTTGATGCAGTAGATGAGTGGACCAAGTAAATAACTGACTCAACTTGAAGACCAACACAAAGACTGTACAACAACAAAGGAGATGAGCGGACTTTCCCAAGGAATCTGAGGTTCTTCAATATGTCCAGCTTAAAGATTGAGAGTTAATATCAATTAATGTACTGTGCTTTGGTCTGCTGGCTGAGCAGCATCACAGCTGGAGACAGCAACAGACTGAATAAAGCATTCAGGAAAGCTGGCTTTGTGACTGGCTGCTAACTGGACACTCGAAGCAGCACTCCACCCTTAAGAGAAATGCTCCATCTGATCTGATCTTTGTGGTGAAGGATTCATACAGCAGCAGGAGGATGAGACCAAAAAAAAAACCTCAAAGCTCTGAAGAACTATCTGAAGACTAAGGTTTCAGGGTATGCTGAGAAGACCCAAATGCAGGACTCATAAACCCAAAGGGATGAACTAAAAGAGGCAGCTGTATTGTGCTGTACAATTCAAACACCAAATACAAGGGGAAAAAACTAGAAACAAGGAAATAAATCTGGGAAACAGTGAAGCTAAGACTTGAACCGAGAACTAGGAGTAACATGCAGCACAGAGGAAACACATAGTAATATGGGACAACATGACAGAGGTTTTAAATACACAAAGGATAACGAGGGGATGGGAAACAGGAGGGAACACAGCTCAAATTAATAAAGTACAATGAGACAGGGAGGAAGCAAAACTGAACACACTGAACACAGGACTTGGAACTGTCACAATAAAACAGGAAACATGAGACAAACACTAATATGTGGACTTGACGACACGGAGACATGACTGACTGGGGGAGACAGAGGGAACATGGATCAAAGAAACAGAAGTAACTAAACAAGAAATGTAAAGCACAGGAAAGGCACAGAGACAGAAACCTAGAGACTTGTAACAAGAAAAATAAAATAAGCAGAAACCAATAAAGAGAAACAAAACCACGAAAAACAAAAAAAATCTAATAATATAAAATTAAACTACAATTTACACACACTGGGTCACAGACCCACTACCATGATATAAGGAGTGCTGACTGCCCTCCATGGTCACCTGACCTCAACCCCACTGAAAATTTGTGAAGAACTCTGTGGCACTTGTGGGTATTTTCACTGATTCAAGTTTTCATTCAAACTAGTGATCCAGTGAGCCACCTAGTGAGGAACTGGGTATAAAAATGTTGTAATTCACAAACAATGAATACCACACTTTTGCTAATGCCCTTGAATTAAAGGCAAAGGTAAGGCAAGGCAAATTTATTTGTATAGCACAATTCAACAACAAGGTGATTCAAAGTGCTTTACAGAGACATTAGAAACAAAAACAAATAAAAAGCATGATTTGAAATTGATTAAAACAAGCAAACAAACTAACTAACTAATTAACAAACAAACAAACAAACAAACAAACAGTAGATAAAATCAGTAGTTAATGTAAGTTTTGAAATTTAAGCTTAAAAGTGTGTGATAGGTTTGTAGCTTGAACCCATCCGCTGGAACGTTGAAGACAATATAATTACACAGCGAAGCAGGACCCGAGTAGGCAAAGTTCTTCATGTTTCTCGTGCACGGGAGAAAACAGGACAAACGCCGTTCCTTCACTTGACCCCAGTCGCTCTCTCCGTTCTCCCGTACCACTGTTCTTTTATTGAGGTTACATGAATATGCATAGGTTCATTAACATATGACGTCCACATACGAACAAAGAGTACCTTGCCTGTGCGTTGTGTAAGTATGTGTGTGTGTGGGGTCAGAGTGTGACCCGATAAATGACTTCTCTAAACCTGCTGGTCTGGAAGTCCAGCAGTTCATCTAAACAAAAGGCACTTAGCCTAAAACAGACATAGATACATTTATCCTGCCATAAGACAATAAGACAAGGTACGACCTCTCCCATGCTCCCAATGTGTGGGTGTGAATGCCAGAGCACTCTGGAATGCACACAACGTCTCTGCAGACTATCAAGGATCAAACCTCTACCAATATGACATTGATTATACAACTCTAAGCATATATGAGTAGATATTGCTAAGCATAAATGACAATCAACAATACAAATCTAACACATATGTTTTGTGATATAAAGGGCCATTTGAATAGTGATACACACCAACATAATAAGAAATCAAAAAGGCAAAGCGAATCCCCTTAATAATAAAGCCTGCATCTCTAAAAGTACAACATAGTGTAAATTACTTAAATATTGATACACTACTTAAAATTGCTGTAATTATTTTTTTTAATTCCAGTAAAACATGAATTGTTACCCCTTTGGCTGGGTACTCTTCCTCTTCCACTTCCTCCACATGGAGGAAGTGGAAGAGGAAGGCTCTTGGCTCTTTCAAAGGAAGAGTAGTGGAAAGGAAGGCTCTTGGCTCTTTCAAAGGAAGAGTACCCAGCCACTGGTACAGATATGTGGACGACACCTGGGTCAAAATCAAGACACAAGAAGTGGAATCCTTCACTGCACACATTAACGCTGTGGATAAAAACATCAAGTTCACCAGGGAAGACACAAAGGACAACTGTTTGCCGTTCCTGGACTGCGCCGTGCACATTGAAGAGAACGGCAAACTCAACATCGAAGTTTACCGGAAGCCCACACACACGGACCAGTACCTCCTCTTTGACTCCCATCATCCTTTGGAACACAAACTTGGAGTAATTAGGACCCTACACCACCGGGCAGAACATGTTCCCTCTAAGCCTGAAGGAAAAAAGAAGGAACACACACATGTAAAGGAAGCACTCAAAACGTGCGGCTATCCTAAATGGGCGTTCTTAAAGTCAGCAAAGAGGCACAGAAAAGAAGACCAGACACCAGCGAGGGAGGATAAGAAGGACAGACGCAACAACATTGTCATCCCCTATGTAGCCGGTGTATCAGAGAAACTCAGGAGAGTTTTCTCCAAGCATGACATCCCGGTGTATTTCAGACCCAGCAACACGCTCAGACAAAAACTGGTTCACCCGAAAGATAAAACGCCAAAACACAGACTTAACAATGTGATGTATGCTGTACAGTGCAGCGAGGAATGCTCAGACCTCTACATTGGAGAGACCAAACAGCCACTTCACAAGCGCATGGCACAACACAGAAGAGCCACCTCCACAGGACAAGACTCAGCAGTCCATCTGCATCTTAAGGATAAAGGACACTCTTTCGAGGATGCCAATGTTCACATTTTGGACAGAGAGGACAGATGGTTTGAAAGAGGAGTGAAAGAAGCCATCTATGTCCACTGTGAGCGACCATCTTTGAACAGAGGCGGGGGTTTACGACACCAACTCTCTGCCATCTATAATCCAGTTTTGAGATCCCTTCCCAGACGCCTTAACGCCCACTCACATCCTGGGCCATCTGATCTCAGGAATTCGCATGATAAGGTGGGGCCAGGTTTCACAATGAACACACCCGAAACCCTGGCTGATTGGGACCCACGTCCAGTTTCACACCTTGGCTCAGGCAATTAGAGGATCATCAGGGGGTCCTTTTGTCCCTCTGTGGGGGGAAACTCCCACTAGGTTTATATCTGGGACTCTCCACCATTTGACCTTAGAACTGAAGAAGCTTCTCGGATGAGAGGTGAAACGTCTTCAAGCAACTTAAAGAAGTCCAGACGCTTTTCTTTGCAAGCTCCTTTGACTACGATGACCTGGATGACTGAGAACCTTCACAGACAGAGGACTTTAGTGTTCTTACCGCACATCCTTTGTACATCCTTTACAGCAGGGTCACCCACAATCAGAGTTTCAGGCCTAGCCTTTAGCTTTCCCTGTGGTCTTTTACTTTTCAACAGATTTTCAGACCTTACTTCGCTGCTTTTAGATGGATGGTTGTCCGATATAGATCCAGGGTCCTTTGATAGTGGAGAAAATCTGTTGTGCAGTTTCACATTCAGTTGTTTTGAAGGTTTGTTGTTAACCTTCCTATTCACGGTTGTCCAGTCCTGTTTCCTCTCGTATACAGGGGTAGAAGAGCTTCTCTGTCTTGTAGGAAGTGAAGGCCAGTTGGTTTCAGAGATTTCAGCTCGCTGTGCTCTGCCCGTGATACGTCCTCCCCCTTCCAGGAGACATGATTTATGTCTTGGTTTTGCACCAAGACAGTCCAAGGGGGGATTATCGCTTGAGGATTTATAATAATGCACAGAGTCTACTTTCTTGGTCATGTTATCTGTGCTCCTTAGCTGTGTACTAGCTTGCTCACCGCCATTGTTTTGAATCAAAGGCAAGGTTGTTTCATTTCCACACAGTCCATTTACCTCCACGTTTACTTCTAAGCGATGGATTTTTGTCTCCAGTACTGCAATCTTCTGCAGGAGGCTGTGGTAGTCATCTGTGGAGAGGGAAGGCATCTTGTTGCTAGTTAGCCTAGTGGTTAGCACCTTTCCAGGCTATTGAGGCTGTTCGGTGCCCAGATGCTGTAATCAGGCTTCAGCTGTGTCTAGGCCACAGACACACAGAGTGCTGAGGATAAGGTAACTATAAAAATGTTGCTGTTTCTGTTAAGAACACTTTAGTCCTAATGATCTATAAGTGTCCAGAAGCTATCGCAGGTAAGCTCATACGGAAAAAAGGGAAAAAATCAGCATAAAAATCAATAAAAGAAGAAAAGCATTTAAGGAGCAAGGAGATGAAGCGTCCACACTCGCAAAAGGGAGGAGCCAAGCCTGGTAGGTATTGTTTGATCTTAAAGCCACTGAAAAATATTGAACATTCACCAGGATATTTTGGTGTGTATGCACTGAAACACACCCTGTGTGGTATTTAGAATGGGCATTTATCAGGTTCATAAACGCTGGTTTATGAGCCTGATGCGGTAAGCTGAGCACAGCTTCAACCTGCTGTTTGTTTGTTGAAAAATAGTAAAGCGACCACACCACATTTTTTTGTGATTAACGGTAATGGAGTTGTAATAATAGGAATAGTAATTAGTTAGATTACTCGTCACTGAAAAAAGTAACACCGTTACTTGTAAAGCCATTATTCCCATCACTTAGTACAAGGCAACGAAATGTAGTGTGTAGAATATAAATATGAAAACTATACAGAAATATCAGGTGGTTCTTCCTCAGAGTCCTCAGGAAGAGGTGCACTTTCTTGACCAGCTTGGAGCAGTTGGTCGTCCAGATGAGATCCTCGGTGATGTGGACTCTCAGGAACTTGAAGCTGCTCACACGATCCACAGCCGTCCCTTTGATGTAGATGGGTGGATGTGGGTCAGCATTCTTCCTGTAGTCCACGATGAGCTCCTGGGTCTTCTCTGTGTTGAGTAGCAGGTTGTTTGTGTCGCACCACTCAGCCAGACGATCCACCTCCTCCCTGTAGGCGGCCTCATTGTTGTCATTGATGAGGCCAATTACCATGGTGTCATCTGCAAACTTAATGATGGTGTTGGAACCATCGGCAGGTCTGGAGTCGTGGGTGAAGAGGGAGTAGAGGAAAGGGCTCATCACACAGTTTTGTGGTACACAGGTGTTCATTGTGATGTATATATACATACACATGTGTATTAGGGGTGGAGCCGAGCCCGAATACGGTATTTGGAAAGGCATGAATATCGCGTTTTTTACCAATACTTATTTCGAAGAAATACTTGTTCCCAAATACAAAAATATTTGTATTCGGGGACAAGAAAAACTTTAAATCAAAAAGCTGGGTTTCCTTATGAGACCATAGTGCATGCCCGGAGAGTGAGTAAGTGATGTGTAAAAAGTGAGTGACACAGGCTGCTCCACACAGTAACAGAGAAGGCTCGGCTGAGCTATAAAGAACTGAACTGCATTACTATTTTTGTTGAATAGACAACACCCGGCCATGGACCGGTACCAGTCTGTGAGTCGTTTGGTACTGGGCCACGAGTGTTGAGGTTCGGATGTGAAATTTGCAGTTTTCAGGGTTTTTATTTCTTTTTATTGTTAATATTTATTGTTTTTATCGTTATCATATATTCAATGATGTTCCTTGTTACATGTTCATTGCTGGATTTATGCAAAAACATCAACTAATATTGCATATTCATAATTATTATAATGGGTATAATTGAAGAATACTTACACTATAACATTAATTAGAAGTGTAATGCAAAAAACTTAATTTTGAATTTTACTCGAATACAAATACAAATAATTTTCCCCCTCAACAAATACAAATACAGATACAAATACTAGCTGCTTTGCACTCTAATGCATCTCTAATATATATTCTATCCCTTTGAAGAGGTGAGGCTTCATAAATGCTAAAGAGGTAAGTGTTATTTCTCAGTTGCAGTGAATAGATAGGAGAAAATAAACTGTAGGAAAGTAAACAGAAGAAAGAAGAAGATAAATAACAATTTAACATAAACCAGTGACACACTCCAGGGCCTGATCACATCTGGCAAGGCCTCCTTGGATGAGGGTGTCTAGTGATAATGGCCGAAACACCTTATAGATCCAAGATCCACTACTGATGATGCGTCCCAAATCTTAATATGATAATCTAGATCAGATCTTTAATCCCCACAAGAAAGGCAGATTAGCTTGGGTGAAAGACCAAAAGTTGTGGCCCGCTACAATCTGTGCTGATGGTAAGGTTTCTGGGCTGCCTTTGCTCATAACAGCCAAGATTCTCACCATTAAAAGCAACGCATTGTCAAGGAAAGCCTGGAAAGACTGCTGGCAGGAGGGAATAGACCCTAATGGGGCTGGTGTGGTTTAGCGCCTCATACCAGCAGGACACAGCGCTTTTTAGAGTACTTGGGTACACCCAATATTGCTACAGAAATCTCAAAAGAGAAGATACCCCTAGGGTCTGCGAGAGCAGGGGTGGAAGAAGAACCTTTCCGGACGGATTTAATGGCAACGAACCACGGAACAGCACCAACGATGAATAGATCAACCACCACTGCAAATAATGGACCATCAATGACGGTAGGAAAGAAGCTGCAGAACTGCATTTGTGGCTGGTCAAAACTAACAACTGACATGGGTCTTAAAATCCACCAAGGAAGGAAGAAGTGCCTCAGCGAGAAAGGGGCCTCACATTGACACATACTTTTTGAGAAGTAAGTCAAATCAGTCGATTGAAGATCAGAGGCAGGTGAATCCCCACAGTCCTCAGGGTATCAGCACCCCAATCAAAGTGTCAAACAGACTCCCCCATAGTCTCCAGACTAGAACTCAGTCAAACCCAGCCATAGCAGTTCCCAGTCTAGAGCTTAGCCAGCCACACCCAATATTAGATTCTAGCCCAGGGCCCAGCCATTTAGAATTAGCCCCTAGCTTGGAGTTTAACCACCAACAGCTAGCAACACATTTATGTACAGATGGGAAGCCAGCATCAATCAACACCATCATCCAGCCAAGAGCTCATCCAGAAACAGCTAACAGAATCTTCCAACACTGTGTCTAGCCAACCACTACCAGCAAGGGAAAGGAAGATGGAAGGTAGGAAAGACCAGATTCTGTGGCCCAGATCCAATGAGAAAAGAGAGTGGGAAACCATTGACTTGGAAATGGCTCTTATACTAGATCAACAAAAGGGTTCAGTTGAAAGGAAGTTGGAGAACCTAAGAACCATAATCTACAGCTTTTGGGCCAAGCGATTTGGGGTAAAGAACAAGAAAGGCCATTTAAACCAGTTAAAGTCCAGGAGACAGTGGGAAATTGACAGATTAGTGAAAGAGAGAAGACAAATGAGGAAGCAGTGGAGGAGGGCCCATGAGACAGAAAGGGAGGAACGGCCTCCCTGATCTGAACCCGAGCGGTGTTTTGTTGTTGGAGTTCTGTGCAAACCACAGTTTGGCCATAATGAACACCATGTTCGAACATAAGAGTGTTCATAAGTGCGCTCTAGCGTGCAGGTCAATGATCGATTTTGTAATCATATCACCAGACCTGCAGCCATATGTTCTGGAGACTTGGGTAAAGACTGGAGTTGAGTTGTCAACTGATCATCACCTGGTTGCGAGTTCAATCAGGTAGCGAGGAAGGACGCTGGACAGACCTGGCACACCTAAACATATAGTGGGGGTATGCTTGGAACGCCTGGCAGAAGCAATGGTCTGCAAGATCTTTAACGCACACCTAGAGCAGAGCTTCAAGAGTATTCAGAAGGAGACTGGGGACATTGAGTCCAAACAGACCGTGTTCACCACCTCCATTGCCAAAGTCTCTGCACCGAGCTGCGGTCACTAGGTGGTTGGTGCCTGTTGTGGTGGTAACCCCCAAACCAAATGGTAGAGCCACCAGGCTGAAGAAGGAATCCTGTTGGGCTTGGTTAGCCTGTGGGATTTTGAAAGCAGCTGATAGGTACTGACAGACAAAGCAGAATGCGGCTCGGGCAATGGCTAAATGCAAAAATTCAGGTGTGGGAGGAGTTCAGAGAGGCCATGAAAAAAGAGATTCTGGGAAACCATCAGGCAACTAAGGAGGGAAAGTGGTGCTCTACCTGCATTGTGTATAGTGCGGTTGGAGAGCTGCTGACTTCGAGAAAATTGTTGGGCAGTGGAAGGAATACTTCGAGTACCTCCTTAATTCTACTGGCACGTCTTCTGTGGAGGAGGTGAAGTCACTGAGGCAGTTAAACAACTTGGTGGCAGAGGCCCTGGGGTGGATGAGGTCTGCCCTGAGTTGCTGAAGGCTCTGGATGTTGTAGGGCTGTCCTTGTTGACACAACTCTACAATGTTACGTGGAGATCAGGGGTGATACCTCTGGATTAGAAGACCAGGGTAGTGGTTCCCATTCTTAATTCCAACTATAGGGGAATCACTCCTCGGGCTCCCTGGAAAAGTCTATGACAGGGTGCTGGAAAGGACATCCATCCGTTAGTCAAACCTCAGAAGAACAATGCGGTTTTCGTCCTGGTCGCGGAAGATAGCTCTTTATCCTCTCGAGGATACTTGAGGGTGTATGGGAGTTTGCCCAAACAGTCTATATTTGTTTTGTGGACTTGGAGAAGGCATTCGACCATATCCTACGGAGTGTCCTCTGGCGCCACCGGGCCCTCTGACCACCACCAGTAGAACCAGTAGTACAACAAGCCCTCATGCCTGAATGACTACCGGCGAGTTGCACTGACCTCAGTGGTTATGAAGGTGTTCAAGAGGCTGTTGAAGAATATAATCTTCTCCACCATTGCAAACACAACAGATTGGCTCCAGTTTGCTTACCATCCCAACAGAACCACAGAGGAAGCCATTGCCCATGTCCTGCACACCACCTTAAGTCACATGGACAAGAAATAGAGTAACTATGTGAGATTGGTGTTTGTTGATTACACTTCAGCATTCAACACAATAGTGCCCGGCAGACTGTTCACAAAGCTGAAGTATCTAGGACTCAACAGTCACCTGTGTGCATGGGTGTTGGACTTCCTCACTGGCAGAACTCAGGTGATGCAACAGCTTTGTAAAAGGAAGGTGAATGAAGCTCCGCCCCTTATGTCACTCACCTAAGAGAAATGAGAAAACAGGTTGTTCAACTTCCTGGGTAAGGAAGGAAGGAAGGTAAAAGGAAGGTGAATGAGGCTCCGGCCCTTATGTCACTCACCTAAGAGAAACGAGAAAACAGGTTGTTCAACTTCCTGGGTAAAGAGAAACACACACACGATCAGACTGAGTTCAGAGCAAACTAGCAGCTTCCTCTGAGTGAGACCAGCTACAGGAGAGAAAAGTGGAAAACTCCAACACTGCTGCTTCAAGCTGCTGACGCTCCACACACTGAATGTGAGTTTGAGCAAAAACACGACTCAAAGGAAGTTTCAGTGAAGGTGGTAGAGGAGGGAGGGGAGCCAGGACTGACTGTACTTCCTGTCTGCTGTTTTCAGCTTCACTCACAGACTCAATGGCTTCCAGATCAGAGGAGGATCTCTGCTGTCCGGTCTGTCAGCAGGTCTTCAGAGATCCTGTTCTTCTGTCATGTAGCCACAGCTTCTGTAAAGACTGTCTGAATAGATGGTGGAGAGAGAGACCAACACAACACTGTCCAACTTGTAAGAGAAGATCTTCAAGGGAAGAACCACCTTTAAACCGAGCTTTAAAGAACTTGTGTGAGTCGTTCTTACAGGAGAGAGATCAGAGAGCGTCAGAGGCTCTCTGCAGTCTGCACTCTGAGAAACTCAGGCTCTTCTGTCTGGACCATCAGCAGCCAGCGTGTCTCGTCTGCAGAGACTCAGAAAAACACACCAAGCACAGATTCAGACCCATTGCTGAAGCTGCACAACAACACAAAAAGGAATTTCAGGAAACTCTGGAGCCCTTAAAGAAGAAGTTAAAGGTTTGTGAAGAAGTTCAAGTGAAGTTTGATCAAACAGCAGAACACATTAAGGTCCAGGCCCAACACACAGAGAGGCAGATTAAGGAGCAGTTTAAGAAGCTTCACCAGTTTCTAGCAGAGGAAGAGGAGGCCAGGCTGGCTGCACTGAGGGAGGAAGAGGAGCAGAAGAGTGGGATGATGAAGGAGAAGATGGAGGCTCTGAGCAGAGAGATAGCAGCTCTTTCAGACACAGTCAGAGCCACAGAGGAGGAGCTAAGAGCTGAAGACGTCTCATTCCTGCACAACTACAAGGCTGCAGTGGAAAGAGTCCAGCGCTGCCCCCTGCTGGATGATCCACAGCTGCCCTCAGGAGCTCTGATAGACCAGGCCAAACACCTGGGCAACCTGACCTTCAACATCTGGAACAACATGAAGGACATGGTCTCCTACACTCCTCTCATTCTGGACCCAAACACTGCTCATCCAAACCTCATCCTGTCTGAAGATCTGACCAGTGTGAGAGGAGGAGAGAGGCAGCAGCTTCCTGATAATCCAGAGAGGTTTGATGGATTTATCTGCTCTGTCCTGGGCTCTGAGGGCTTTAACTCAGGGACTCACAGCTGGGATGTTGAAGTTGGAGATGGTACATGGTGGGGACTGGGGTGTGTTAACAGAGTGTGTGCAGAGAATGGGAAGCATACGGTCTGCATTATGGAGAATACGGTTCTATGAAGGTAAATACTCAGCATGCTCACCATCAGCTCCACTCACTGCTCTATCAGTTCTGATCCTGATACTAACACACACATACACACCTTCACACACTCTTTCACTCACAGGATGTTTCCATACATTTATACATGGGATAAAGTGAAGGTGTGTCCATTGAAGGTGTCAGTGTCAGTGCAGCAGATGAGTTGAGGATGATGATGTTTCTAATGTTGTTTCCTGTCAGTGAGTTGAAGCTGTTAAACTGCAGCTGTCCTCCTGCTGCCTCGTTGTTCCAAAGCTCTTTGTTTCTCTTTTAGTTCTCACTGTTTCTTTCTGTTTCTGCTGTCCACCTTTTCACATGGAAAATCATTTCACTGTTTCTCACTGAATGACTCCCCAAACTACATTTGAAATTCTATCAAGTTTCTAATCATTACAAGTGATTCATGTTTCTATTTGATGTGTAAATGGAGATGATTTAGTTTGCTGGGATATGGACTGACATGTGTTGAATGGGAGGAGCAGTTTGTTGTTTTTTTCTTGTCTGTTTATGACAAAAAATAAATATATTGTCAAAAAATTTATACCACAATAGAGTTTCTTAAATCTCACAGCCTGAAAAATACCGCACATGCCACAATGAAAAAGCTCAAAATGTCTGAACGGTAAATACTAAAGTAAAACCATTAAACCCACTCTGGAACTTAATGTAAAGGTTATTTAACAGAAATTAAAATAAATATATACAAATTTAAGTTTCTAATCCTGACAGAATTTTCTCATAATGATCAGATAATGTAGAGCAGATGGAGCAGAGATGGGATGAATCTATAAGATTGATTTTTTTTTTTTTTTTTTATATTCTTCAATTTGTATTAAAAAGGCACAGACTGCTGAGTTTTTGATGACATAACAAAACACACTGCTAAATACTGAATCAATGACTTCAAAGCTTAATATGGAGTTAGAGGTTGTAGATAACTGTGTGATGAATGATAAACACATGTTAAACATTTCAAAAACAAATGTCTCATTCAGACAGATTCCAAAGACAGTAACCAAATTTGGCCACAAGATGGTAGCAGCTGATGTGAGATCCTTTCTGGTAGGGGTGCCCAATCCCAGTCCCCGACAGCTAATGTCCTGCAGCTTTTAGATGCATCCTTGTTCTGACACACCTGAATCAAATGAATGGCTTGTTATCAGGCCTTTGCCAAATATGATTGCATGCTGAAGAGGTAATTAAACCATTTAATTTCAGCTGTGTTGGAGTAGGGATACATCTAAAAAATGCAGGATAGTAGCTCTCGAGAACTGGGATTGGACACCCCTGCTTTATGGGATGAAAAACTTCTGCTCTGAGACGTCTTCACAGAGACTGGCTCATATGTCCTGATTTCTGGGTGAATATAGATGAACATCAAAGTGTCAGATGGAGTTATGCCACATGTCGCTATAAAACAGATGACTTATACTTACAGGGACGTGTGTTCATGATGTTCTCTCATCTGCAGCTGAGCACTATCTTTTCCCAGCAGAATAACATCTAGTATTATTAAAACCATATATATTAATTTGCAGACTATATTCTTGAGAAAAAGATTAAAGTCCTCCCGGCTTTCCTCATTAAATCTGAGGCTACGTCCACACGTACACGGGTATTTTTGAAAACGGAGATTTTGAAAACGGACGTTTTAAAAAATAATCCCGTCCACACATAAAGGCAGAAATGAAGGAAAACGCTGCTATGAACATGCCAAAGCAACAGGTGGCGATATATTCCTAACCGTGCAGAAATGTTGGCCAATCAGAAGTCTAGAAGCCTCGTTGGGAAAAAGTAAACAAAGCTGGGGCATAGAAGCAGAACCGAGTCGTATGTGTGGAGGGACAGTAACTGTGTGTGTATATGTAAGCATTTAAACACTGCAGAGAGTAGAATTAACAGTAACAGTATTGTAGAAATTCATTTCACCGAAACAATAACGTGGCGCACAGAGTGACGTCAAAAAATGCGCACACCTTTGACTCTGCATTTTCTGCGTTTTCTCAGTTTTTCTCGTCCACACGTAAATGCAAGAACGGAGTTTTCAAAAATATCCTCCCTGGAGTTTTTAAAAATCTCAGTTTTTAGTAACTGAAAACGCCGTTAACGGACAAAAGGTGCAAACGCATAGAAAAAGCTACGTTTTCAAAAATACCCGGGTACGTGTGGACGTAGCCTGAGAAGGTAAAAGGATGTTACATCCAGACCTTATTGTGACAGGTGAGACCTGAGATTGGGAACTGCCCCTTGTAGGTGGGGCTGGGTTTTTCCCTTTTATAAGCACAGGTGCAGGTAATTAGTGATGGTAAATTTGATTATTTTTGCTGAATCGGTTTTAATGAGTCACTCACCAAAGTGAATCGTGTTTTTTGAGTCATTTGATTCACTGAGTCAGTTGACCAGAGAGTGCAAAAAATGTACATTTTCACTCAAACTTAATTTGTTTCTCTTTTCATGTAAATCCTACTGCTAAGATGAATGATTCTAAAAGAAAACAACTATTTTACAGAGCAAAAAAGAGCAAAAACATTTCTAAAATTAAGCAATTTCCTATCAAAATTACTTAATAAACATTTATTTTGTTTATTTTTATTTTATTAGTATTTTCCTTAAATGTGTCAAATATATATTTTCTCATCTAAATGTCCACTGAGCTGTGAGCCAGGGGGCGGTAATGCACCTTAACATTGGTTGCCAACCAAGAAGAAGAAGAAGCTGTGAGCCAGGAGGGAGGGGGTGAGTGAGTGAGTGATTCGTTCGCTCTATGGCTGTGTCCCAATTCAGGGTCTGCACGCTTGAAGTACGCGCACTACGCGTACTACGTACGGTGCGTACTATAAGTACGAGAAGTGCGGAAGTGAGAGGCTTGTGAAATGGGACGGTATACGCTAGGTCGCGCTGTTCAGGTTGTCTAGCAACCATGATACTAACCGCGAGACACGTTACATACAGCTTTGTTTGACAGAAATGTAGGAGAAAAATGTTTTGTTGGTCATTCATTTTTGTCATGACATCACTTTGATTAGTTCAGTATCTGAGGCTGAGACCACAGGACTGTAAAACATGATTGTTGGGCTTCATTTCTGTGCTGAACAGTCATTTAAGATTAGTTAGTAAACAACAATTAGTTAATGTTGTTCATGAGACTAAAGTCATCTCACTGTGGTAATGTAAATATAATATGGCCAATATTATAGTATTGTCAGATTATTATGATATATATATAAATATATATATACACACACATATACATATATCACTGTCTTTCAGCTTGTTGTGTTTGTGGATATATGACTGACTTTAATTATTCAGTACTTTTGACAGTTCACTCTTCGGCCGCTCCATCTTATTAGGGAAATTCCAAATACATAAATGTAAATTTCAAAACTCAACCCCATCATTTAATTTGTTTTTGATTGAAATTGAATATTACTTAAACTCTCTTAAATTAACTTCCAATAAAAAAAGGTTTATCATTGATTGAAATTCATTCAGAAATGTTTAACGAATGAGCTGTCACAACTTTCAAGTACAAAGTTGTTATGAAGTCTGTCACATGCCCTGGGGTGCACTGACAGAGGAGAGGCTGCCGGACACTGGCGCCACAGGGCCCTCTGACCTGGCGACACCTGGCGACACACGGAGTATGTGGCACGGACTACGCACCATTACGGACTACAAAGCCAGGGACACTGCGCTGATCAACGCCGACTCTGCATTCACCAACGAGCTGAATCAGTTCTACGCCCGTTTCGAGGTTAGCCAGGCGGCTAATGCTATCTACCGCCTGACTACCGAGGACAGTGACGTCATCAGCGAGAGCCCGGTGACCAGCATCGCGGAGCATGACGTCCGAGCGGCACTGAGGAGAGTGAACACAAGGAAAGCGGCGGGGCCAGACGGTATCACCGGCCGTCTGCTGCGCTGCTGTGCTGACCAGCTAGCAGGTGTGTTCACTTACATCTTCAACGAGTCCCTGGCAAAGTCTGTGGTCCCCACATGCTTCAAAAGATCCACCATCATCCCTGTGCCCAAGAACGGCAAACCCTCATCCCTGAACGATTACCGGCCAGTTGCACTGACCTCGGTAGTAATGAAGGTGTTTGAGAGGCTGCTGAAGAACATCATCTCCTCCTCCATCCCAGACACCACAGATCCGCTGCAGTTCGCCTACAGATCCAACAGATCCACAGAGGATGCCATCGCCCACGTCCTACACACCACTCTCAGCCACGTGGACAAGAAACAGGGTAACTATGTGAGAATGCTGTTTGTTGATTACAGTTCAGCGTTTAACACAATAGTGCCCTGCAGACTGTTCACAAAGCTGAGGGATCTGGGACTTAACAGCCATCTGTGTGAGTGGGTGTTGGACTTCCTCACTGGCAGAACTCAGGTGGTGAGGGTGGGCAGGTGCTTCTCCAACAGCATCACCATCAACACAGGAGCACCTCAGGGATGTGTCCTCTCGCCACTGCTCTACTCCCTCTACACTTCAGACTGTGTGGCCACC
Organism: Simochromis diagramma; assembly: GCF_900408965.1. Taxonomy (NCBI): domain Eukaryota; kingdom Metazoa; phylum Chordata; class Actinopteri; order Cichliformes; family Cichlidae; genus Simochromis; species Simochromis diagramma. Next base: position 227,243 of record NW_024387042.1, on the reverse strand, counting down.
CATGGCTCCAACACCATTGTGAAGTTTGCTGACGACACAGTGGTGTTGGGTGCCATTTCCAACAACGATGAGGCGGCCTACATGGATGAAGTGAAGAATCTGGCATCGTGGTGCCAGGACAACCACCTCCAGCTGAACGTCAGCAAGACCAAGGAGCTGGTGGTGGACTTCAGAAGGGGTCAGCACAGAGACTACAAGCCCATCATCATCAATGGAGCTCCAGTGGAGAGGGTGCAGTCCTTCAAGTATCTTGGTGTCCACATCTCCTCAGACCTGACATGGGCTGCCCACATTCAGGTCCAGACCAAAAAGGCTAGGCAGCGCCTGTATCACCTACGACAACTGAGGAAGTTCAGGGTCTCTCCAAAGATCCTCAGGATTTTCTATACAGGCGCTGTGGAGAGCATCCTCACACAGAACATGACATCGTGGTTTGGGAACAGCTGTGTGAAGGACCAAAAAGCTCTCCAGAGAGTGATCCGTACAGCAGAACGCTGCTGCAGGATTGCTCTCCCCCCGCTTCAGGACACCTACACCAGGAGATGCCGGACTAGAGCAGCGCAGATACTGAAGGACCCGTCCCATCCTGGCAACAAACTGTTCCAACTTCTGCAATCTGGTAGAAGGTTCCGCATCTTCCGGGCAAGGACAGAGAGACTCAAGAGGAGCTTCTATCCCCAAGCCATCCGTGCCCTAAACACACACACCCGCCCTCTCACATCGTCTATAATTGACTGAGACAGGACTCTCTTCCAGACACTCTAAACCAAGGCACAATGTACATTTCAATTCCTTTAATTTTAAATATGTTTATATTGTCTATCCTGTAAAATAGTCAGATGTCTATTCATATTAATATACAGAATTCACCTGCTTGCTGCTACTACTGCACATTCACCCAGTGTACAGTGGGGCAAAAAAGTATTTAGTCAGCCACCGATTGTGCAAGTTCCCCCACCTAAAATGATGACAGAGGTCAGTAATTTGCACCAGAGGTACACTTCAACTGTGAGAGACAGAATGTGAAAAAAAAATCCATGAATCCACATGGTAGGATTTGTAAAGAATTTATTCGTAAATCAGGGTGGAAAATAAGTATTTGGTCAATAACAAAAATACAACTCAATACTTTGTAACATAACCTTTGTTGGCAATAACAGAGGTCAAACGTTTACTATAGGTCTTTACCAGGTTTGCACACACAGTAGCTGGTATTTTGGCCCATTCCTCCATGCAGATCTTCTCGAGAGCAGTGATGTTTTGGGGCTGTCGCCGAGCAACACGGACTTTCAACTCCCGCCACAGATTTTCTATGGGGTTGAGGTCTGGAGACTGGCTAGGCCACTCCAGGACTTTCAAATGCTTCTTACGGAGCCACTCCTTTGTTGCCCGGGCGGTGTGTTTTGGATCATTGTCATGTTGGAAGACCCAGCCTCGTTTCATCTTCAAAGTTCTCACTGATGGAAGGAGGTTTTGGCTCAAAATCTCACGATACATGGCCCCATTCATTCTGTCCTTAACACGGATCAGTCGTCCTGTCCCCTTGGCAGAAAAACAGCCCCATAGCATGATGTTTCCACCCCCATGCTTCACAGTAGGTATGGTGTTCTTGGGATGCAACTCAGTATTCTTCTTCCTCCAAACACGACGAGTTGAGTTTATACCAAAAAGTTCTACTTTGGTTTCATCTGACCACATGACATTCTCCCAATCCTCTGCTGTATCATCCATGTGCTCTCTGGCAAACTTCAGACGGGCCTGGACATGCACTGGCTTCAGCAGCGGAACACGTCTGGCACTGCGGGATTTGATTCCCTGCCGTTGTAGTGTGTTACTGATGGTGACCTTTGTTACTTTGGTCCCAGCTCTCTGCAGGTCATTCACCAGGTCCCCCCGTGTGGTTCTGGGATCTTTGCTCACCGTTCTCATGATCATTTTGACCCCACGGGATGAGATCTTGCGTGGAGCCCCAGATCGAGGGAGATTATCAGTGGTCTTGTATGTCTTCCATTTTCTGATGATTGCTCCCACAGTTGATTTTTTTCACACCAAGCTGCTTGCCTATTGTAGATTCACTCTTCCCAGTCTGGTGCAGGTCTACAATACTTTTCCTGGTGTCCTTCGAAAGCTCTTTGGTCTTGGCCATGGCGGAGTTTGGAGTCTGACTGTTTGAGGCTGTGGACAGGTGTCTTTTATACAGATGATGAGTTCAAACAGGTGCCATTCATACAGGTAACGAGTGGGGGACAGAAAAGCTTCTTACAGAAGACGTTACAGGTCTGTGAGAGCCAGAGATTTTCCTTGTTTGAGGTGACCAAATACTTATTTTCCACCCTGATTTACGAATAAATTCTTTACAAATCCTACCATGTGGATTCATGGATTTTTTTTTCACATTCTGTCTCTCACAGTTGAAGTGTACCTCTGGTGCAAATTACTGACCTCTGTCATCATTTTAAGTGGGGGAACTTGCACAATCGGTGGCTGACTAAATACTTTTTTGCCCCACTGTATATACTATATGTCTGTGTATATATATATATATATATATATATATATATATATATATATATATATATAATGTTCTTCCTCTACACCCCCCCCAATTTTTGCACATGTCAAGGAGCGTGTCAGGCTACATTTCACTGTGTGTTATACTTGTATAACTATGCATGTGACAAATAAAGAACCTTGAACCACCAGTAGGCAAACATGGGGTTAGTATCTTGCCCAAGTATATTTGGCATGCAGCCAGGAGGAAGCCTGGGATTGAACCACCGACCTTCTGATTAGTGGCTGACCTGCTCTGCCACCTGAGCTACAGACACCCCTTTTCTTTTTTTATCCTTTGTTTATTTATCCTTCTTATTTCATTGTACTGTATATTGTTACTCTTATTTGCCTTGTATGTATGTACTGTACAAACTGAACTGGAATGACTGACTGTTCACTTTATAAGTTCAATAAAGTTTGGGGGGAAAAAAACAAAAACTTCTTCGGCTGCTCCCTTCTGCCGTATTTTGCGGCAAAATTATCCACACCCACCACCGCGCTATGAATTGTGGGATATATGGGACCACGAAGCGTGCACCGGACCACGCTTGATATTTGGGGAAATCGACGGCGCATTTGGAGTATGCATTTGAAGTACACTTCGAATTGGGACAGCCGTTGTCGCGTGGCGGTGACGTAACCGCACTTGAAATGCGTACTTCAAGCGTGCAGACCGTGAATTGGGACACAGCCTATGATTCAGCACAGGAGGAAGGGGGTGAGTAGCTCAAATGTGTTGTTAGCATAGCGATGCTACTGTGAACCAACGAGCTATTTTCTTGATGTGAGCTTCTACTCGGGGTTTTTTCTTCCAGTTCAGAGCAGAAATGTTTTTGTTAAGATACTGGATGATGTGTTTTTCTCCACAATTTTAATTGGCGATAGGATAGAAACGATATAAATTTGACCAACGATAGAGATTTTGACTATACCGCTCTACCGCGATAGCGCATGTTGATGATGTCATCAAGTTGCGCCTGTTTTGGTCGAAAGCATCGCATCGGCTACAACCATTATCATCTGCAAATTATGCCGGGCAACAATCATAGCAAATGACTGGATGAATAATCTCAGTTGTTCTCCTAACTGAAGTTTGCCCCGTGTATAGCATCCTGCTATGCGATTGCATTTGTCCCTGACCACAAGAATCCCTCACGTTAACTTTTATCGAGTAGATAAAAAAGTTGGCGTTCATCCTCCAGCTTCACTGTGCTAATGTTATGCTAACATAGCTGTGTCACTAGCAATCACATAGTACAACATTATTTTACATTAAATTACATTAATAACATTAAATTAACGGTTTTAGTAAAGCAGTAACTATCAGTTTTGTTTTTTCTTTTCATGGTGGAGATTTGGGGTGTACCAATTTAATCTAATGACCTTTGTTGCAATAGTAATCCCTTACTTTACTCGTTGCTTGAAAAAAGTAATTGCATTACAGTACTTACTTGTTACTTGTAACACGTTACTGCCAATCTCTGGTGACTAGTTAATGGATTTCATGCATACAAAAGAACATGGAACAACCTTTTTATTATTTGTACTGATAGGCAAAAGCACCGTTGTCTCCAATGAACAGGTTGTTCCATGATGACAAAAGATATAAACAGAAAAAAAGGCTCAACACACAGAGACATTCTGCAACATACTCACTACTGAGAAAAAATATGCTTATTACAAATCAAATTGTAGGACAAAGTATTAACTTCGAGTTATGTTTCTTTTAATAGTCTCAAATAAAAAAATAAAATAAGGCACACTGACTGGTACTGACAATGGGCAAACGGCTTAAGAATGAAACACAATGCCACAATGATCCATTTGGCAAAGTAAATCCATTGGGTATCCTTGTTGGTCTTCAGACAACAATTCTGATGGCTAAAGAACCAAATGGGACAGGCAAAAAAAAAAGAATGAAAGTTCAGGTACTACGGAACTTTAGTTCTTGAGAAAGTTACAGAGTGGGTGACACATGGTTAACATTACATTAACAGTTTGCTCTCAGTCCACTTACCAGCAAATGTTCCAGGTGGCTGCGCTGTGAGTTTGTGTCCATTAACCGCAGAAATGAAAGATTTCCTGTGAGGCTGTGCGCTCTTCACGCACACTAATAGTAAATTACTACTATCATGTTTTACTTAAACTTTGAAGTTGGTGTTGCTGGATATAAATAATATGAGCAATTAACAATTTTACTCCAAGATACTGATAAGTATACATATGTAAGGACAAGAGAGGCATTAAGGACAAAAACAAGACACCCCCACCCCCACAATCTTTTAGTTACAATATAATATTTGGTTGAAATGTTCATATTGTTCAAATATGTTATTTTCTTTGGTTGTTCTAAAATAATGTGTGCGCCAGTCTCCAATAAGACAAAGTGCTGGAAAGGTAGTTATCCCTCCTTTACACCACAAGAAGGAGTCTCTCAATAAAAGAGCAGCTCTAGCAGGAGTAAACAAGCCCGGCCCCTAACCATAATGCAGTGCGCCTATCAAGAGCTGTGTGAGACTGTACAAATGTGTAACAATGTACTATGTCTATACATTTGCAGACCCAGTAAAGGGAAACTGGGTCTGTGAGAGTTAAAGGTTGTTACGGATTCAAATATTGGGGATGGATACAAGAGGAAAAACCAAAATAACAACACTGGTGCGGCCGGGTTGAGTCAAACAATGATTTTAATGATCACACACGTGGGAGATGGACACCGTGCGCAGACAGCATCAGATCTCAAAATGGTGGAGCATTGATCAAACTCTTATAGCCTCTGGTGCCTCCACCTTATCATAAAAGCCTAAACACTCACATGCTTTCTCTCACACGGCACCTAAGCTACGACCTTGGCTCCCCGTTTATCTGCTCCTGCTGAGATGGGGCAGAAAACTCCAGTATACTCTCTCTTCTAATCAGACAAATAAGGCGATGACTTTCTGCAAACAGTATTTCTTATAACTCAGCAGTATAATGCATCATAAAACAATATCATTCATTCACAATAAATCAGCAGTCTAATGTAATGCAAATCAGTTTAACAAATGCAATAGTTACCACCTTCTTCTAATTCAGGAGAATAATGCAAACTAAAACTACATAATAATTCACAATCTTTAATTACGGGTATAACATGGCATAAAATAATATTATGATCCCACAAGGTAGAAGAAGAATTTGCATCCCAGTAAACACATGAAATCCCCTGTGTTTGTATTACACACCAGCAGCTAGAGAATCTGCCAAATATTGAGACAGGCTAAAGCACTTTCAAAATAAAGCCTCCCAAACAACTACATGAAGTGACACATTATTTTCTGAGCTTAATGCTTTGAACTGTTTTACAGCTGCTGTTAGGTAAACAAGTGAACTCTGTGATGAAACACACCTTTATTTATGGCTGAAGCAAAACTCTTGACATTCAAGGGAGGTGAAAAGAGCTCCGCCCCTGACATCAGTAAACTGCGACAAACCAGGAAACAAGCTGTTCCTCTTCCTCAGTAAAGAGAGACGCACAGACGATCAGACTGAGCTCAGACCAAACTAGCAGCTTCCTCTGAGTGAGTCCAGCTACAGGAGAGAAAAGTGGAAAACTCCAACACTGCTGCTTCAAGCTGCTGACGCTCCACACACTGAATGTGAGTTTGAGCAAAAACACGACTCAAAGGAAGTTTCAGTGAAGGTGGTAGAGGAGGGAGGGGAGCCAGGACTGACTGTACTTCCTGTCTGCTGTTTTCAGCTTCACTCACAGACTCAATGGCTTCCAGATCAGAGGAGGATCTCTGCTGTCCGGTCTGTCAGGAGGTCTTCAGAGATCCTGTTCTTCTGTCATGTAGCCACAGCTTCTGTAAAGACTGTCTGAAGAGATGGTGGAGAGAGAGAATAATACACGAGTGTCCAGTTTGTAAGAAAAGATCTTCAAAGAATGAACCACCTTTAAACCTGGCTTTAAAGAATCTGTGTGAGTCGTTCTTACAGGAGAGAGATCAGAGAGCGTCAGAGGCTCTCTGCAGTCTGCACTCTGAGAAACTCAAACTCTTCTGTCTGGACCATCAGCAGCCAGTGTGTGTCGTCTGCTGTGCCTCAGAAAAACACACCAAGCACAGATTCAGACCCATCGATGAAGCTGCACAACAACACAAGAAGGAACTTGAGGAAACTCTGGAGCCCTTAAAGAAGAAGTTAAAGGTTTGTGAAGAAGTTCAAGTGAAGTTTGATCAAACAGCAGAACACATTAAGGTCCAGGCCCGACAACACAGAGAGGCAGATTAAGCAGAGCAGTTTAAGAAGCTTCGCCCATTTTCTAGCAGAGGGCTCTGTTGTGGGCAGTGACTGGGTACACCTGTGCACTACTCATGATGTAAGATAGCAATCCTGCGTCACACCTGTGGAGGGGGATGGATTAGCTCAATATAGCAGATGTGCCCAATACACACTTTGGACTGATTTGTACCAATGCTGTTTTGGGGGGGGATGGTTTATATTTGTGTATCTGGAATGAATTTAGGTCTCTAACGTCCATCCATGGGGAATGGGAGCAGTAACAAGGGGTTGCGTTTATATTTTTGTTGAGTGTATTTTAGTGGTCTCCAACCGTTTTTGCGCCACGGACCGGTGTTATAGGCCCAACAATATTTGTCACGGACCGGCTTTTAATGTGTCGCGGATAAATACAACAAAATAAAACTAGTACCGGCGTACCGAAAAAAAGATTTATTCATAACACACGTGAAAAGTCCCAGGAAAACCGAGTTAACAATCAAAACGATAACAAAATAACGCTGAAAACTGATAAAAACCCTGAAAACTATACATTTCACACCTGAGCCTCAACTCTCGCGGCCCGGTACCAAACGACTCACGGACCGGTACCGGTCCGAGGCCCGGGGGTTGGGGACCACTGTTATATGTGATTATAGTGTGCTATAATAGAGTTTCTTTGTGTGCTTTTACTAACAGTAACTTTATTCTTTGTTCTTAAACAAAAGAGATAAGGTAAGGTAGAGATAAGATAAAGGTGTGTGTGTGTGCATGTAAGGAAGTGCATGAGAGAGAGCAGACACACACACTGATTTCTGAGTCTCTGACTTTTAAGGTGTACAATTTAGTAAAAAGAAATTGTTTTGAGTAAATTGTGATTGACAAACACAGAGTTTTAAAGATATGAAAGTGTTTGGTTTAAAAGGGATACTGTTGAACTGAATGAGTACACAAGAATGTACTAATGAAATTGAAGTAAAATAGCATAAAATGGATGACACATGAAGTGAAGCCTACCCATATGTGACTAAATGTTCATATGTAATGGAATTTTCTATATTAAGAATGAGACTGAAAAGAAGAAAATGCAATGACATGATTTTTAAGTTTAAACTATTTTAAAATCACTACTCAGGCCCCCAGCTCTTATCAGAGAAGGCAAGGAAAAAACCCAGACTTTGATGGAGCCAGAACTGGGCAAGTCCCCTCACCCACATCAGCGCCATTTAAACTCTGCACTGCTTGCTGAGTAATACACATAGAATCAGAGATAAGACTTTTATAAACAGTGTCATTTGGTGGTGTGAAGCAGGCAGGATTGAGGGCCCAAAATGCAGACTCATACACAGGACTTAACTCGAAAACAGCTTTTTTGGTGTTTTGCCTAAACTAGAATGCGTAGGAAAACTATATAAACAGGTGGAACACACAGCCAGGGAATGAGGGAGACTGTGATTGAAGACAGAGGTAGATGCAGACATAAATACACACAAGGGCAAACGAGGGAATCATGGCTAAGAGGAGACCCCTGGGAAGCACAGCTGGAAACAATCTCACAAACGAGACAGGGGACATAAAAACTGAATATGATGCACACCAGGCAAGAGACTATTAAAGGGATAAAGGAAATGCAGGAACACACAAACTGAGAAAGGATCTGACATAACCCGGGGAACATAGAGAGCGAGGGATGTCAGAGAGGGCAAGAGAGCAGGACGAAAGAGCATGATGAGAGAGGTGGAGAGCAAGGGAGGAGGGAGGGCAAGGGGTGAGAGAGACAAACAGAGACATGACCGGGGGAAACATTCAACAACACCAAGGCTACGTCCACACGTACACGGGTATTTTTGAAAACAGAGATTTGAAAAATGAAATAAATGTGTCTGTACATTGGACCCGTTAATCATAGGCAGGACACGAACGTACTGACAGCACTACTTATTTTCAACTGTGATTATAATGTGGTTTTCGTTATACTGGGACACAGACACTCCCGCTCTGCTGTCACGTCTGCTCTCTCCCTCCGACTGTCACTGTGAACATATAAAGAGACATCATCACACTCACATCCCAGCACACCTGTTCAACCCCACCCCTGCGCCGCCTTGAGAGCTCATTGCATCACCCCTCATCTGCAGCCGGCCAGAGACCACACCAACGCCACACATCCCCACCGCCCGACTGGGGCCGGGGCCATCTGGCCAAACCTTATTGCCCCCCCCCCCGCTCGAGCGGGAGAGGAAATTGACCACGACCATCTGCGTGCCCGGCCTATGGATCACGTTGTACTAAAAGGGCTGCAGAGTCAGATACCACCAAGTGATCCGGGCATTGACATCCTTTATATGGTGGAGCCACTGCAGCGGGACATGGTCCGAGCAGAGGGTGAGTGGGCATCCCAGGAGGTAGTAGCGAAGGGAGTCGACCGCCCACAGGATCGCCAGGCACTCCTTCTCCATGGTAATATACCGTGACTTGCGCTAGCTTCCGGCTGATGTAGACGACCAGCTGGTCAGCTCCCCCTACCTGCTGGGACAAAACGGCCCCCAGCCCTCTGTTTGATGCGTCAGTCTGCAGACAAAAAGGGAGGGAGAAGTTAGGCGTGAACAGCAGCGGCTCTCCACAGAGAGCCCATTTCACCTGCACAAACGCCGCCTGGCACAACTGGACCAGATCCGGGGCACCCTTGTGGGTGAGATCAGTTAAATGGCTGGTCAGGTCCGCGAACCCTGGTACGAACCGCCGGCCAGCCCCAGAAACTGACTCACCTCCTTTTTTGTCTTGGGGCGTGGGCATGATGCAATCACCGCCGTCTTCTCCACTTGAGGCTGCACCTGCCCGCCCCCGAAGTGGTACCCCAAATACTGTACCTCCCTCCGCCCAACCGCACACTTCTTCAGGTTGGCCGTGAGCCTGCCTCAGAGACTCCAACACCGCAGCCCCACGCCACACATGCTCCGCCCACGTGTCACTGTAGATGATGACATAGGCAGCAGCATAGGCAGCGTGGGGCCACACCACCCGGTCCATGAGGCGCTGAAAGGTGGCAGGGGCCCCGAACAAGCCGAATGGAAGCGTAACGAATTGGTACAAACCGTACGGGGTGGAGAAGGCTGTCTTTTCCTTGGACTCTGCTGACAAGGGAATCTGCCAGTAGCCCTTGGTTAATCCAGTGTTGTGAAAAAGCGAGCGGTACCCAACCGGTCCAGGAGCTTGTTGACCTGGGGCATGGGATAAGCATCGAAATGTGACACCTAATTCACCCTGTGATAATCAACACAGAACTGTATAGACCCATCTTTCTTCACCACAAGAACAATGGGGCTACACCAAGCACTGTGTGACTCTTCTGTTACTCCCAACCTCAGCATTTCCTTCAGTTCCCGGAGCACAATTTGTCTTTTATGTTCTGGCAGCCTGTAGGGCCGTGAACGCACCGTCACGCCAGGCTGCATCTCAAAATGGTGCTCTATGAGAGAAGTACGGCTGAGTAAGGGGGAGAACACGTCGTCAAAGCGCTGTTGCAATGCAGCAACATCCGCCCTCTGGGCCTGTGAAAGATGGTCACTACAATGGAGGGAAGTGGGGATGTTAGATTTTGGCACTTCCGGCCCCAACTCAGCTCTCTCCCTTACCAGGCTCTCCAGAGAAGCAGTCTCCGCCTCCCTCCAGGCTTTGAAGAGGTTGAGGTGGTAAATCTGCGTGGCTCCGCCCCTGTCCGATCGTACTACCTCATAATCAACGTCCCCCACTCGTTGTGTGACCACAAAGGGCTCTTGCCACTTGGGGAGTAATTTAGAGCTGGAATAAGGAAGTAACGCAAGCACTTTATCTCCCGGTGAAAATTGCCTGAGTTCTGTTGTACAGGTGTTGCTGCCGCTGCTGGGCCTGGAGCAAATTCTCCTGTGAGAGTGTGTGTAGCTTTGCTCTCAGGTCCAGCACGTACTGAACTTCACTTTTCGCATGGCTTGGACCCTCCTCCCAGTTTTCCTTAATCAGGTCGAGCACCCCCCGCAGCTTTCTGCCGTACAACAGTTCAAAGGGAGAAAATCCCGTGGAGGCCTGGGGCACCTCCCGCACTGCGAACAACAGAGGGTCTAACCAGCGATCCCAATTGCGTTCATCCTCGTGAATGAACTTACAGATCATGGACTTCAGGGTTTTATTCAGCCGCTCCACCAACCCGTCGGTCTGAGAGTGGTAGATGCTGGTCCGAACAGCTTTAATACCCGTACAGTTCCCTCAGTGTGCAAGACATGAACGATGTGCCCTGGTCGATCAGTATTTCTTTCGGAATACCAACCCGGGAGACAACCTGAAACAGTGCCTGTGCCACACTTCTCGCGGAAATGATGCTCAGTGGCATTGCTTCCGGGTATCGTGTTGCATAATCCACCAGGACTAATACGAAGCGATACCCGTGTGCACTCCAGTGAAATGGCCCAATGAGGTCCATACCGATACGGTCAAACAGGACCTCAATGAGGGGTAACAGGTGCAAAGGCGCCTTCAGGATGGCCGGCTGGCTAACCAGCTGACACTCCAGACGCAACGAGCATCGGCGGCGTACGTCCAGATGCCAGGCCAATAGAATCGGGCCATTATCCGCTCCAGAGTTTTTTCGCATCACCATGTGTCTGCCCATGGGCTTTGAATGAGTTGCCTGAAAAATCATTTCCCGGCCATAGCTTACACCTAAACATGATATACCATGTTTTGACTGAGAGATTTCTGAAAAAAATTAAACGTACGGCTTTGCTATCACTTCCAACATAAATAAATACAGAAAACTAAATAGCATTGATGTTTGTAGGGTTACTGAAGTTGGGCTAGCTGATATATAATGATGTGCTACGTGATTGCTAGCTACACAGCCATAACACAGTGAAGCTGGAGGATGAATGCTAACTTTTTTCCACTTGATAAAAGTTAATGGGAGGTTTTCCGATGGTTAGGGACAAATGCAATCGCATGGCAGGATGCTGTAAACGGACCAAACTTCAGTCAGGAGAACAATAGGAAGTTTGTCATTAATGAAGCAATGGTAGAAGAAACAAGAAGAATGAGTAAAGTTTGACTTATTGTATCTGACTCTTTTGCTTCGCTTAATGCGCCTTATAATCCAGTGCGCCTTGTGTATAAATACAGACCCATTCATCCACAGTGTGCCTTATAATCTGGTAGCCCTTTAAACATACTTTAATCTTCATAATTAATAGAAAATTATCAGGTCAACACATTCACAAACTTAGGTTCCCCCATTTCCCAATACCCCATTAGCCTTTTATGGCTGAGGGGAAAAAACTTTTCGCATTTCAAATCAAAATTTATTTCTATAGCACATTTTGAAAACAACAGTGTTGACCAAAGTGCTTTACAATCAGCTAAAAAGAGAATAAAAAGTTAAATTCAAAACATTAGTAAACAAACAGACCAACAAACAGCACAGGTGACAAATATAAAAAGCAAGTTGGATGATAGTCAAATTTATTTGATTCAAAAGCCAAAGTAGAAAGGGGAGTTTTAAGACATAATTTAAAAAACTGAATAGACTCGGAAGTACGAATATCAATAGGAAGGTTATTCCAGAGTCTAGGTGCTACAGTTGCAAAGGCATGATCACCTCTGAACTTCAGCCGAGACCTTGGATGAACTAAGAACATCTGACTAGAAGAATTTAGTGCTCATTTAAACATTGTGAAAAACATATTTAACTTGTCCAATTACATCTCCAAATTGCATATAAAGCTGTGTTGAAATCTTCTGCTTTTTGTGTCAAACGCCATATAAATCTGAAGAATAATCCATGGTGACATGAACAAACATGAAAAAAAAGGTGACCACTTGAGTGGCTGATCAACAGTAATGAGTCTCTGAAAGGGACCAGTCTCACATGGACATTATGTTCAAGAAACTAGATCTTAAACCCTGCATTGTCATCAGTTCTGCTTGAGAACCCCCCGTGTTAGCCATCAGATTTTTTACTGTGGATTAGAATGATGATGATGATGATGATGAACCTCTCTGCAGCTAGAAAACAAAAACAAAAAAACCCCCAAAAGTTAGATTTACCCAGTGCCTAAACATGATGTCTAAAAAGATACTCTTTCAGTTTTAAAGTTTTATATATCAGGGCATAATAAAAAACAAAACAAAAGAACACAACATGTTATACTGTGTCATTATTTATTCAACAAAAAATAAGGTAAAATGCAGTTTGAAAAATCAAGTACATAGTTATTTTTTCCATGGTAATTCGATCCCACAAGGGAAATTTTTGTGTTACAGCAGAACGATCAAGACTAAGAATAGCAGTCTACAATACATAACAAATAAACGACACAGTTAAAACAAAAAAGCACTAAAGGTAATGGGTAATGCCTTACAGAGAGTGCAGGAATTTATATATTTACAATAGTAATAATAAAAAAGTGAAGATAGCCACAAACACACTCCCACCACATACTCCCATTGCCTGACTTAGGCCAGGAGCCTAGCCTACTCAGCCCCCTCCCTCACTCACGAGTTTGAGAGGAAATTAGAAAGTGCTTGGGCAATAATATAGATATATTACAAAAATTGGTCTATTAAAGGTATAAGGGTACAAAATATGGGTCTATTATGGATATGTTATAATGTACACAATATGAAGGTATGTTATGAATATGCTACAACTATAAGTATGCACAGGCTGTAGTGTGCATACTTGTATTTTATGCTCAGCTAAACAATTGGGACATAAATGCACTGTCATGCCAGGTCTTGCTTCAAAGCAGAGGGGGATGGGTGTGCAATTTGGACACATAAGTTAGTGAATGCGATAACTTCAGATAAGGCAATGCGATACCATAGATCGTTCTACTAAAAACCTTGGACAAGGTTTAATGCCAGTGATGTCAACCTCAAGGTCAACGGGAAATGTAACAATGCTGTAACCTTGTGTGGGGTGGTACTGTTTCTTATTAGATACATCAGGCTAATATCAACCACGACTCCGCAACAAGCGAGTCCAGGGTGTTAAAAGTTTTTAACATGAAATTTTAATTTTGCTCCTTTGATCATGTCAGACAACATGACCAAACTATCAGTAGGATGAGTGGTGGAGGGATTATAGTAAAGTCAAAAAGCTATTCCTAACAATTCTCTCAGTTTTTCACATATGTTAAAGCACTTTTTAAGGCTTAATGAAAATTCAGACTATACTAGTTCCTCTTCCTTTTCAAGAGGAATTATCATCATAAACAGAAAACAGACAGAAGGAGCCAGCAGGAACTGTTCGCTTTGTGAGAATCTTTACATTTATCTAATAATTTATCAGTTTCGCAATGATTTAATTAAAGTGTTCATAACATGCAAAAAAAGACACTTCACTTTCCAATGCTCTGATCATTTTGATCTTATATACGTACTGAAAAGGTGTTCTTTCTGTTCATTAAATAAAAAGTTTCAATTTTTATTAAGTTGACTGAACGTATTGAATCTCTTCCCCTTTGTAGATGCTTGAACATTCTCATACTTCAGGATTCAGAATGACATCTGAACATCTAAAGCATCTTCTTTTGTCTTTAATGTCTTTCTTCTCTTGAGCTTTGTTCTGAAAATTCAAAACAGTAGCTTTACATGAATCATTTGTAAATCTTTTTCTATCCAGGTCAGAGTTTACTCACTGAATTCATCCTCTCTCTGAAACTAACAGACTCTGTTAATGTGCTATAATGTAGCACAATCTGAATCAGTAATGTGTGATTAATATGTGAAGAGAAATATCACTCATCTTGACTTTAAGATATAGTGCAGTTACTAATAAACTGACAAATATTTTTGGTATAATTAGTCTTCTTTCCTGGAAAGTATTGACAAAGGGTGGAATTATTTCAATATGGACATACTTTGTTTTCCAGCACCCTAGTATAGACACTATAAACAGTGCAACCTTACTGAGAAACAAGTTCACAAGATTTATTACTAATGAGCTGAAAACTGTTGTTTTTACCAATAAACACACAAAATTCCCTGTGTATATGTTCCTGCATTACACTCCTGAGGTATGTGGAAAAGAAAGAACAAACTCCATTGTTTTTTAAACTTGAAGACCCTCAAGCACTTTTAAAATGAAACCCCACAAACACCTCCACGACTGAATCACACTTTCTTTTCTGAGCCTCATGCTGTGACCTGTTTTACAGCTGCCGGCAGGTAAACGGCTGAACTTTGGAATGAAACACACCTTCGTTTCTCTGTAAAGCGAGAGTATTTGAGAAAGGAGAGTGAATTAACCTCCCCTCCTCATCCTGACTCATTTGAAACTAACCAGGAAACAAGCTGTTCTTTTTCATCGGTAAAGAGAGACGCACAGACGATCAGACTGAGCTCAGACCAAACTAGCAGCTTCCTCTGAGTGAGTCCAGCTACAGGAGAGAAAAGTGGAAAACTCCAACACTGCTGCTTCAAGCTGCTGACGCTCCACACACTGAATGTGAGTTTGAGCAAAAACACGACTCAAAGGACGTTTCAGTGAAGGTGGTAGAGGAGGGAGGGGAGCCAGGACTGACTGTACTTCCTGTCTGCTGTTTTCAGCTTCACTCACAGACTCAATGGCTTCCAGATCACAGAAGGATCTCTGCTGTCCAGTCTGTCAGGAGGTCTTCAGAGATCCTGTTATTCTGTCATGTAGCCACAGCTTCTGTAAAGACTGTCTGAAGAGATGGTGGAGAGAGAGAATAATACACGAGTGTCCAGTTTGTAAGGAAATATCAGTGAATGATCCACCTTCAAACCTGGCTTTAAAGAACCTGTGTGAGTCGTTCTTACAGGAGAGAGATCAGAGAGCTTCAGAGGCTCTCTGCAGTCTGCACTCTGAGAAACTCAAACTCTTCTGTCTGGACCATCAGCAGCCAGCGTGTGTCGTCTGTTGCATCTCACAAAATCACACCAATCACAGATTCAGACCATCGATGAAGCTGCACAACAACACAAGAAGGAACTTGAGGAAACTCTGGAGCCCTTAAAGAAGAAGTTAAAGGTTTGTGAAGAAGTTCAAGTGAAGTTTGATCAAACAGCAGAACACATTAAGGTCCAGGCCCGACACACAGAGAGGCAGATTAAGGAGCAGTTTAAGAAGCTTCAGCAGTTTCTAGCAGAGGAAGAGGAGGCCAGGCTGGCTGCACTGAGGGAGGAAGAGGAGCAGAAGAGTGGGATGATGAAGGAGAAGATGGAGGCTCTGAGCAGAGAGATAGCAGCTCTTTCAGACACAGTCAGAGCCACAGAGGAGGAGCTGAGAGCTGAAGACGTCTCATTCCTGCACAACTACAAGGCTGCAGTGGAAAGAGTCCAGCGCTGCCCCCTGCTGGATGATCCACAGCTGCCCTCAGGAGCTCTGATAGACCAGGCCAAACACCTGGGCAACCTGACCTTCAACATCTGGAACAACATGAAGGGCATGGTCTCCTACACTCCTCTCATCCTGGACCCAAACACTGTTCATCCAAACCTCATCCTGTCTGAAGATCTGACCAGTGTGAGACGAGGAGGAGAGAGGCAGCAGCTTCCTGATAATCCAGAGAGGTTTGATCGGGACTGCTCTGTCCTGGGCTCTGAGGGCTTTAACTCAGGGACTCACAGCTGGGATGTCGAGGTTGGATACAGTACATTATGGGTAGTGGGTGTGTCACCAGAGTCTGTCCAGAGAAAGGGACACATGCAGTCTGGATTATGGGGAATAGCGTTTCATGAAAGTCAATACTCATTATGTTCACCATCAGCTGGATCTAGTGTTCTCCCAGTTCAGAAGAAGCTCCAGAGGATCAGAGTGAATCTGGACTGGAACAGAGGAAAGCTGTCGTTCTCTGATCCTGATACTAACACACACATACACACCTTCACACACACTTTCACTCACAGGATGTTTCCATTCATTAACACTTATGATAAACTGAACGTGTGTCCATTGAAGGTGTCAGTGTCAGTGCAGCAGATGAGTTGAGGATGATGATGTTTCTAATGTTGTTTCCTGTCAGTGAGTTGAAGCTGTTAAACTGCAGCTGTCCTCCTGCTGCCTCGTTGTTCCAAAGCTCTTTGTTTCTCTTTTAGTTTCACTGTTTCTTTCTGTTTCTGCTGTCCACCTTTTCACATGGAAAATCATTTCACTGTTTCTCACTGAATGACTCCCCAAACTAGATTTGAAATTCTATCAAGTTTCTAATCATTACAAGTGGTTCATGTTTCTATTTGATGTGTATATGGAGATGATTTGTTGCTGTAGTTATAAAACTTTAGATAAAACAAGTTTAAACAGGAAATGTTGTCATATTCACATAACAGATTTTTTAAAAAGTGTTTTTAGTCTTTGTTAATCAACACAACCAGCCTTGTATAACTGTCTGTCACACATTAATGTCTACATGATAAGTAGTGCTTATTTCCTGTGTCTGAACTTCTTAAAACTTATTGCTAGACAAATACCATTTTTTCCATCACTGTTTAAAAAGGACTGGAAAAATAATGTAAATTTGCCACCTGTTGTGTTTTTACAAAAAATGTTGTAGTTAAAATTTAAGTTTTTATATTAAATAAAATCTATTCACATGTAAGAACAATGGAATTCTTTGATAATATGGTCAAACACCACTGTGATACAATTCAATGGGGTCTAAAATTGTCAAAAAGTTCTGTTATTACTAGGTTTTTAAACTGTGATGTATTTACTTTTATTTAATTTAATAAAATTGTATATTATCCAGGTTACCAGAAGGTTAAACTGTAATCTAACTTTCAGTTAGATAGTATCTGGAAATCCACAGACAGAAAAGTAAAAAGCAAATCCAAAATTCTTCAGAGAACAAGGAGCACATGAGGGAACTTAACCAAAGCATCTGAGAAAGAACAAAGGAAATAGATTATAAATGCTAGATAGTTAGTGGAAGTGGACACAACTGCAGAAAAGGGCACAGCTGAAACTATTCAAGACAATGAAACAAAATAACATAGGCTAAATGCATAACATAGGAGACAATTGACTAACAAGTTTACAGAACAAATTACACCAAAGGATAATAGAGAGAGAACACTGAGGGATCACCTTAAAGTTAATAATAGGGACAACAGTGTTCTTGTCCTTTTTATGTGACTATAAAGAGTAACTTCAAACATTTGTGATTGTTGTGGCACATGATGATGATAAACAAGACACTTAAAAGCACTGTAATTTCTCAAGTGAGACTTGCAACCTACTTCACGACATGGGCACTCCGATTGTGCTTCATTGTTGCGTAGGCCTTCTTTATGTGTCAGTAACTTTTTAGGGTTTTCACTGAGACACCACATCTATGACAATGAACATCCTTAAAATGCTTTTGTTGGAATGTCACTTTCACAATGCTCCATGGACACTTGAATAGATACATTTCTTTAAATCCAAAGAAGCATGTGTACTGAACACTACTGTGTTCACTCACTACTGCCCACTCTCAACATCATGAGAGGAAAGCACTGGGTTAATAGTGTAATATTTAGGTGACTCCTCTGTTAATCAGATGCAATATGACTGGTCACATTAAACTTTTGTTTAATATTAATGGTAACGTTTCTAAAGGTGTGTGGCAATGTGCACCACTGCTGTGCCTGCTGTTGATTATGAATGGTCCTTTTTCCAACTTCAAAAAGTAAACACTCATTGTTCTTGTCCTTGTAAGGTCCATTTGTTCACCTGATTCAAACTAGAAATGGTCCATTTTTATCCCCCAAATTTTTCTTATTGCTGGCTATTTCATTAACGCCTTTTCCTTCTCTATCAAAAGGTTAAAAATTCAACGCTGTCTGCTTGTAAGTACCCAGAAACCACAATGGCCTCTTTATGGAAAGTGTGTTTTGTTGATTTGAAAGTTAGCTGATGTTAACGTTGCAGAGTGTCTACCCTACACTCAGGCATTAATGTTTATTGTTCAAATTAATTAAATATGTAGATAGCTTCAAAATTATGTCTGCGAATGTTCTCAGTCATCCAGGTCATCGTAGTCAAAGGAGCTTGCAAAGAAAAGCGTCTGGACTTCTTTAAATTGCTTGATGACGTTTCACCTCTCATTCGAGAAGTTTCTTCAGTTCTAAGGTCAAATGGTGGAGAGTCCCAGATTTATACCTAGTGGGAGTTTCCCCCCAAAGAGGGACAAAAGGACCCCCTGATGATCCTCTAATCGCCTGAGCCAAGGTGTGAAAGCGGGTGTGGGTCCCAATCAGCCAGGGTTTCGGGTGAGCTCATTGTGAAACCTGGCCCCACCTTATCATGCGATGTCCTGAGATCAGATGGTTTGAAAGAGGAGTGAAAGAAGCCTACTATGTCCACTGTGAGCGACCGTCTTTGAACAGAGTCGATGGTTTACGACGCCAACTCTCTGCCATCTATAATCCAGTTTTGAGTTCCCTCCCCAGACACCTTAACGCACACTCACATCCTGGGCCATCTGACCTCAGGAATTTGCATGATGCATGATCAAATCTGATGAAATACCGGGCGACGCATAGCGGGCTTTTTTTTAAAAGCCGAGAAATGCGCCGTATTTGATAGCTTGCTGCGAGACCTACACCGAGCGCATCTACTGCGGGTGGGTTGCCTGTTATCAGACCCGGAGTTAGCAACATCCCCAAAAACACGAAGAGGAGAGTCCTGGCCCCTAGCCCTGCCAGTGTAGCAGAAATGATGAGGATGATGATGGCAGCAGCAGCCGTTCTTCTCTGCGTGAGTAGCTTAATGTTGTTCGTGTGTAATTTACGTTGAGTAGGCTAACCACGTTATTACATTAATGCATGTAAGGTGAACTAGCAAACATCATCATAGCTACATGCGGCTGTCTTCTTGTTTGATGGCAGATACTCCCTTCACCCTGGCCAAAAAGGCTAAAATGACCAAAGAAAAAGAGGGAAACGGCTAAACATGAGAGGTTTTTGGATAAAGTTTGTGTTTTTTCCATTGTTTAAGCACTGCTTCCAGCCAAGAGTGATACCATATATGCCCCATAGCTGCAGAAAAGGCTAACATTGTTATCTTTTTACAAAAAAACCAGCTGAACATGAGAGGTTTATGGACCAATTTTGTGTTCTTCATTCTTTAAGCACCGGTTTGAGAACCGTTTGAGCACCGGCACCGTTTCAAAAGTACCGATTTGGCACCGGTATCGGATAAAACCTAAACGATACCCATCCCTAATCTAGACCATACCTCTCAACCTCCCACAGTAATTCAAGCTCCATGCCCACCAGAGAGGAGGCATTCCAAGTCCCAATTGCTAGTTTCGGTCGTCAAGGATTGGTCTGCCAAAGCCTTCGCCCCTGGTTGCTGCCCAACTTACATTGCACCCAACCCCTATGGCACCTCCTGCGGGTGGTGGGCCTAACACAAGGATGGGCCCATGTCCCTTTTTCAGGCTGTGCCGGGCCAGGTCCGATGGAACCTATCCATGGGGCCACTCTATTCAGTAACCCTATCCTGGGCAGGGTGAAGTGTTCACTTGATATTCTATTCACAGAGTACTTTTGAATCACTCTTTGACTGCACTTCAGTCACAAGTTTAATTCAAACAAATTCAAGAAATGTGTCATCATCCAAAATCTTCCCCAGTGGGGTTTGAGTTGGGAAACATGAAACACATTGTGGATACGCATGGTCCTGGGAAGCTTGAGACGCACAGAAACGGGGTTAACAACGGAGTCCACTTCGAACGGTCCAATGAAGGTGGGGGAGAGCTTTTGCGATTCTGTTCTGAGAGGTACATACCGGGTCGAGAGCCAAACCTTCTGCCCAGGTGAGTAGGCCGGGGCCGGGGTCCTGTGGCGATCTGCCTGCCGTTTGTTCCGGTCCGGCGTGCGAAGAAGGGCAGCTCTAGTGGCCCACCATGCGTGCTGACTCCACCGCAGGTGCTGCTGAACAGAGGGCACAAAGTGCTCACCTTCGATTGCAGGGAACAGGGGAGGTTGGTACCCCAGGGAGGCCTCGAACGGAGAGACGCCTGTGGCCGACGAGGTAAGGCTATTGTGAGCGTACTCCACCCACGTCAGTTGCTCGCTCCAGGTGGTCTGATTAGTGGACGTCAAGCAACGGAGAGCTGCTTTGAGTTCTTGGTTGGCCCGTTCTGCTTGACCGTTGGTCTGTGGATGAAAACCTGACGAGAGACTGGAGACTGACCTGGGCCCCTAAGGAGGTGCAGAACTCCCTCCAAACACGTGACGTGAACTGTGGGCCTCGGTCCGAGACCACTTCAGCAGGGTTCCCGTGGAGGCGAAACACATGAGTTGACAGAAGCCGGGCGGTCTCCAGGGCGGTGGGGAGCTTGGGGAGAGCAACAAAGTGGGCAGCTTTAGAAAAAACGGTCGACAATGGTGAGGATGACTGTGTTACCTGATGATGGCGGAAGACCAGTGACAAAGTCAACCGCAATGTGGGACCAGGGGCGGCTTGGCGTAGGTAAGGGATGAAGTAGGCCGGCAGCGGGCTGGTTGACAGGTTTATTCTGGGCACAGGTTGGACAGGCGGCGATGAATTCTTGGACGTCCTTGGCCAGTGTAGGCCACCAGGCAAACCGCTTGATGAAGGTGACAGTGCGATGAATGCCCGGATGACAGGTGAGTTTTCCACCGTGGGCCCATTGTAGCACTCGTGAGCGAACGGATGTGGGAACAAAGAGCAATCCCGGGGGACCAGTCCCCGGATCCAGTTCTGCCCGCTGGGCCTCCCGTATGGCGGACGCGACCCTGAAAAGGATAAGCAGAAGCAAATGGATGGATTGATTCCACATACAATCCTGTAAATTTTAATCAACATGAACACTGAAAAAGTTGCACTGAGTAAAACATTAGTTTTATTTTGTTCACTAACATCATAATACTACTGTAATGCAGGATTGCTACATGTCAATAAGCTATCTTTGTTGTTAAAAATATTTAAAAATAAAAATTTAAACTAATCTTGCTGTAAGGCAGTTGTTGCAGGGCGTGTATCAAAATTAAAGGTGTGAATTTTAAAGGCAACGCATGTATTTACTAATAAAGGCAATGATTCCATCCTGTATGTGGTGCGGCTCACATTATAGTCAGCTATCCATGGTCATTGTTACACATATCTTTTCTGGTATTTGTAAATGTTGATCTACCTATAAATCATAAGCTTAAATACTGTAATCATCATTCATTATGGAGTAATTATGGTCAAATCTATCAAATAAAACATTTTGCACTTTAATAATGAATTGGACGCATTAGTAAATCTAATTTATTTTTAATTGTTTTAGTCATTTAGACATTACTAAAGTATTTCATTATTTGAATGCAAATATATATATATTAGTATATAAAAAGTATAATAAATTATATTGATTGTATTTTAATCACTGGGACATAGAGAGATTGAAATTTCATTACGTCCAAAATAGGGTAAAAAGGCACAACCTCCAGTCTTATACACTCAACAAAAATATAAACGCAACACCTTTGTTACTGCTCCCATTCCCGATGGGATGGACGTAGAGACCTAAAATTCATTCCAGATACACAATGTAACCATCCCTCCCAAACAGTGGTCACAAATCAGTCCAAATGTGTGGTAGTGGGCACATCTGCTATATTGAGATAATCCATCCCACCTCACAGGTGTGCCACATCAGGATGCTGATCTGACATCATGAGTAGTGCACAGGTGTACCTCAGACTGCCCACAACAAAAGGCCACCCTGGAATGTGCAGTTTTTTGCGCTATTGGGGACCCAGAACTGGTCAGTATCTGGTGTGACCACCATTTGCCTCATGCAGTGCAACACATCGTCGCATGGAGTCTATCAGATTGTCAGTTGTGGCCTGTGGAATTCTGGTCCACTCCACTTCAATGGCTGTGCGAGGTTGTTGGATATTCGTGGGAACTGGTACACGCTGTCGTATACGCCGAACATGCTCAATGGGTGACATGTCCGGTGAGTATGCTGGCCATGCAAGAACTGGGACATTCTCAGCTGCCATCTGCCCTGAACAATGTGAACCATGATTCATCCGTGAAGCGCACACCTCTCCAATGTGCCAGACGCCATCGAATGTGAGCATTTGCCCACACAAGTCTGTTACGGCGACGAGCTGGAGTCAGGTCAAGACCCCGATGAGGATGACGGACATGCAGTTGAGCGTCCCTGAGACGGTTTCTGACAGTTTGTGCAGAAATTGTTTGGTTGTGCAAACCAATTGTTCCAGCAGCTGTCTGGGTGGCTGGTCTCAGACGATCTTGGAGGTGAACCTGCTGGATGTGGAGGTCCTGGGCTGGTGTGGTTACACGGGGTCTGCGGTTGTGAGGCCGGTTGGATGTGCTGCCATATTCTCTGAAATGCCTGTGGAGACGGCTTATGGTTGAGAAATGAACATTCAATGCACGGGCGACAGACCTGGTTGACATTCCGGCTGTCAGCATGCCAATTGCACGCTCCCTCATTGCTTGTGGCATCTGTGGCATTTTGCTGTGAGACAAAACTGCACATTCCAGGGTGGCCTTTTGTTGTGGGCAGTCTGAGGTACACCTGTGCACTACTCATGATGTCAGATCAGCATCCTGATGTGGCACACCTGTGAGGTGGGATGGATTATCTCAATATAGCAGATGTGCCCACTACCACACATTTGGACTGATTTGTGACCACTGTTTGGGAGGGATGGTTATATTGTGTATCTGGAATGAATTTTAGGTCTCTACGTCCATCCCATCGGGAATGGGAGCAGTAACAAAGGTGTTGCGTTTATATTTTTGTTGAGTGTATGTTAGTGGTCTCCAACCTTTTTTGCGCCACGGACCGGTTTATGCCCAACAATATTTTCACGGACTGGCTTTTAATGTGTCGCGGATAAATACAACAAAATAAAACTAGTACCGGTACCGAAAAAAAGAAGATTTATTCATAACACACGTGAAAAGTCCCAGGAAAACCGAGTTAACAATCAAAACGATAACAAAATAACGCTGAAAACTGATAAAAACCCTGAAAACTATACATTTCACACCTGAGCCTCAACTCTCGCGGCCCGGTACCAAACGACTCACGGACCGGTACCGGTCCGAGGCCCGGGGGTTGGGGACCACTGTTATATGTGATTATAGTGTGCTATAATAGAGTTTCTTTGTGTGCTTTTACTAACAGTAACTTTATTCTTTGTTCTTAAACAAAAGAGATAAGGTAAGGTAGAGATAAGATAAAGGTGTGTGTGTGTGTGTGCATGTAAGGAAGTGCATGAGAGAGAGCAGACACACACACTGATTTCTGAGTCTCTGACTTTTAAGGTGTACAATTTAGTAAAAAGAAATTGTTTTGAGTAAATTGTGATTGACAAACACAGAGTTTTAAAGATATGAAAGTATTTGGTTTAAAAGGGATACTGTTGAACTGAATGAGTACACAAGAATGTACTAATGAAATTGAAGTAAAATAGCATAAAATGGATGACACATGAAGTGAAGCCTACCCATATGTGACTAAATGTTCATATGTAATGGAATTTTCTATATTAAGAATGAGACTGAAAAGAAGAAAATGCAATGACATGATTTTTAAGTTTAAACTATTTTAAAATCACTACTCAGGCCCCCAGCTCTTATCAGAGAAGGCAAGGAAAAAAACCAGACTTTGATGGAGCCCCCATCAGCGCCATTTAAACTCTGCACTGCTTGCTGAGTAATACACATAGAATCAGAGATAAGACTTTTATAAACAGAGTGTCATTTGGTGGTGTGAAGCAGGCAGGATTGAGGGCCCAAAATGCAGACTCATACACAGGACTTAACTCGAAAACAGCTTTTTTGGTGTTTTGCCTAAACTAGAATGCGTAGGAAAACTATATAAACAGGTGGAACACACAGCCAGGGAATGAGGGAGACTGTGATTGAAGACAGAGGTAGATGCAGACATAAATACACACAAGGGCAAACGAGGGAATCATGGCTAAGAGGAGACACCTGGGAAGCACAGCTGGACACAATCTCACAAACGAGACAGGGGACATAAAAACTGAATATGATGCACACCAGGCAAGAGACTATTAAAGGGATAAAGGAAATACGGGGAACACACAAACTGAGAAAGGATCTGACATAACCCGGGGAACATAGAGAGCGAGGGATGTCAGAGAGGGCAAGAGAGCAGGACGAAAGAGCATGATGAGAGAGAGCAAGGGCAAGGGGTGAGAGAGACAAACAGAGACATGACCGGGGAAACATTCAACAACACCAAGGCTACGTCCACACGTACACGGGTATTTTTGAAAACGGAGATTTGAAAAATGAAATAAATGTGTCTGTAACATTGGACCCGTTAATCATAGGCAGGACACGAACGTACTGACAGCACTACTTTATTTTCAACTGTGATTATAATGTGGTTTTCGTTATACTGGGACACAGACACTCCCGCTCTGTCACGTCTGCTCTCTCCCTCCGACTGTCACTGTGAACATATAAAGAGACATCATCACACTCACATCCCAGCACACCTGTTCAACCCCACCCCTGCGCCGCCTTGGGAGCTCATTGCATCACCCCTCATCTGCAGCCGGCCAGAGACCACACCAACGCCACACATCCCCACCGCCCGACTGGGGCCGGGGCCATCTGGCCAAACCTTATTGCCCCCCCCCCGCTCGAGCGGGAGAGGAAATTGACCACGACCATCTGCGTGCCCGGCCTATGGATCACGTTGTACTTAAAGGGCTGCAGAGTCAGATACCACCAAGTGATCCGGGCATTGACATCCTTTATATGGTGGAGCCACTGCAGCGGGACATGGTCCGAGCAGGGGGTGAGTGGGCATCCCAGGAGGTAGTAGCGAAGGGAGTCGACCGCCCACCGGATCGCCAGGCACTCCTTCTCCATGGTAATATACCGTGACTTGCGCTAGCTTCCGGCTGATGTAGACGACCAGCCGGTCAGCTCCCCCTACCTGCTGGGACAAAACGGCCCCCAGCCCTCTGTTTGATGCGTCAGTCTGCAGACAAAAAGGGAGGGAGAAGTTAGGCGTGAACAGCAGCGGCTCTCCACAGAGAGCCCATTTCACCTGCACAAACGCCGCCTGGCACAACTGGACCAGATCCGGGGCACCCTTGTGGGTGAGATCAGTTAAATGGCTGGTCAGGTCCGCGAACCCTGGTACGAACCGCCGGCCAGCCCCAGAAACTGACTCACCTCCTTTTTTGTCTTGGGTCGCGGGCATGATGCAATCACCGCCGTCTTCTCCACTTGAGGCTGCACTTGCCCGCCCCCGAAGTGGCACCCCAAATACTGTACCTCCCTCCGCCCAACCGCACACTTCTTCAGGTTGGCCGTGAGCCTGCCTCAGAGACTCCAACACCGCAGCCCCACACCACACATGCTCCGCCCACGTGTCACTGTAGATGATGACATCATCTAGATAGGCAGCAGCATAGGCAGCGTGGGGCCACACCACCCGGTCCATGAGGCGCTGAAAGGTGGCAGGGGCCCCGAACAAGCCGAATGGAAGCGTAACGAATTGGTACAAACCGTACGGGGTGGAGAAGGCTGTCTTTTCCTTGGACTCTGCTGACAAGGGAATCTGCCAGTAGCCCTTGGTTAATCCAGTGTTGTGAAAAAGCGAGCGGTACCCAACCGGTCCAGGAGCTTGTTGACCTGGGGCATGGGATAAGCATCGAAATGTGACACCTAATTCACCCTGTGATAATCAACACAGAACTGTATAGACCCATCTTTCTTCACCACAAGAACAATGGGGCTACACCAAGCACTGTGTGACTCTTCTGTTACTCCCAACCTCAGCATTTCCTTCAGTTCCCGGAGCACAATTTGTCTTTTATGTTCTGGCAGCCTGTAGGGCCGTGAACGCACCGTCACGCCAGGCTGCATCTCAAAATGGTGCTCTATGAGAGAAGTACGGCTGAGTAAGGGGGAGAACACGTCGTCAAAGCGCTGTTGCAATGCAGCAACATCCGCCCTCTGGGCCTGTGAAAGATGGTCACTACAATGGAGGGAAGTGGGGATGTTAGATTTTGGCACTTCCGGCCCCAACTCAGCTCTCTCCCTTACCAGGCTCTCCAGAGAAGCAGTCTCCCTCCAGGCTTTGAAGAGGTTGAGGTGGTAAATCTGCGTGGCTCCGCCTCTGTCCGATTGTACTACCTCATAATCAACGTCCCCCACTCGTTGTGTGACCATAAAGGGCTCTTGCCACTTGGGGAGTAATTTAGAGCTGGAATAAGGAAGTAACGCAAGCACTTTATCTCCCGGTGAAAATTGCCTGAGTTCTGTTGTACAGGTGTTGCTGCCGCTACTGGGCCTGGAGCAAATTCTCCTGTGAGAATTGTGTGTGTGTAGCTTTGCTCTCAGGTCCAGCACGTACTGAACTTCACTTTTCGCATGGCTTGGACCCTCCTCCCAGTTTTCCTTAATCAGGTCGAGCACCCCCCGCAGCTTTCTGCTGTACAACAGTTCAAAGGGAGAAAATCCCGTGGAGGCCTGGGGCACCTCCCGCACTGCAAACAACAGAGGGTCTAACCAGCGATCCCAATTGCGTTCATCCTCGTGAATGAACTTACAGATCATGGACTTCAGGGTTTTAATCAGCCGCTCCACCAACCCGTCGGTCTGAGAGTGGTAGATGCTGGTCCGAACAGCTTTAATACCCGTACAGTTCCCTCAGTGTGCGAGACATGAACGATGTGCCCTGGTCGATCAGTATTTCTTTCGGAATACCAACCCGGGAGACAACCTGAAACAGTGCCTGTGCCACACTTCTCGCGGAAATGATGCTCAGTGGCATTGCTTCCGGGTATCGTGTTGCATAATCCACCAGGACTAATACGAAGCGATACCCGCGTGCACTCCAGTGAAATGGCCCAATGAGGTCCATACCGATACGGTCAAACAGGACCTCAATGAGGGGTAACAGGTGCAAAGGCGCCTTCAGGATGGCCGGCTGGCTAACCAGCTGACACTCCAGACGCAACGAGCATCGGCGGCGTACGTCCAGATGCCAGGCCAATAGAATCGGGCCATTATCCGCTCCAGAGTTTTTTCGCATCACCATGTGTCTGCCCATGGGCTTTGAATGAGTTGCCTGAAAAATCATTTCCCGGCCATAGCTTACACCTAAACATGATATACCATGTTTTGACTGAGAGATTTCTGAAAAAAATTAAAACGTACGGCTTTGCTATCACTTCCAACATAAATAAATACAGAAAACTAAATAGCATTGATGTTTGTAGGGTTACTGAAGTTGGGCTAGCTGATATATAATGATGTGCTACGTGATTGCTAGCTACACAGCCATAACACAGTGAAGCTGGAGGATGAATGCTAACTTTTTTCCACTTGATAAAAGTTAATGGGAGGTTTTCCGATGGTTAGGGACAAATGCAATCGCATGGCAGGATGCTGTAAACGGACCAAACTTCAGTCAGGAGAACAATAGGAAGTTAGTCATTAATGAAGCAATGGTAGAAGAAGCAAGAAGAATGAGTAAAGTTTGACTTATTGTATCTGACTCTTTTGTTTCGCTTAATGCGCCTTATAATCCAGTGCGCCTTATGTATAAATACAGACCCATTCATCCACAGTGTGCCTTATAATCTGGTAGCCCTTTAAACATACTTTAATCTTCATAATTAATAGAAAATTATCAGGTCAGCACATTCACAAACTTAGGTTCCCCCATTTCCCAATACCCCATTAGCCTTTTATGGCTGAGGGGAAAAAACTTTTCGCATTTCAAATCAAAATTTATTTCTATAGCACATTTTGAAAACAACAGTGTTGACCAAAGTGCTTTACAATCAGCTAAAAAGAGAATAAAAAGTTAAATTCAAAACATTAGTAAACAAACAGACCAACAAACAGCACAGGTGACAAATATAAAAAGCAAGTTGGATGATAGTCAAATTTATTTGATTCAAAAGCCAAAGTAGAAAGGGGAGTTTTAAGACATGATTTAAAAAACTGAATAGACTCGGAAGTACGAATATCAATAGGAAGGTTATTCCAGAGTCTAGGTGCTACAGTTGCAAAGGCATGATCACCTCTGAACTTCAGCCGAGACCTTGGATGAACTAAGAACATCTGACTAGAAGATTTTAGTGCTCATTTAAACATTGTGAAAAACATATTTAACTTGTCCAATTACATCTCCAAATTGCATATAAAGCTGTGTTGAAATCTTCTGCTTTTTGTGTCAAACACCATATAAATCTGAAGAATAATCCATGGTGACATGAACAAACATGAAAAAAAAGGTGACCACTTGAGTGGCTGATCAACAGTCTCTGAAAGGGACCAGTCTCACATGGACATTATGTTCAAGAAACTAGATCTTAAACCCTGCATTGTCATCAGTTCTGCTTGAGAACCCCCCGTGTTAGCCATCAGATTTTTTTACTGTGGATTAGAATGATGATGATGATGATGAACCTCTCTGCAGCTAGAAAAGAAAAACAATTAAAAAAAAAACAAAAGTTAGATTTACCCAGTGCCTAAACATGATGTCTAAAAAGATACTCTTTCAGTTTTAAAGTTTTATATATCAGGGCATAATAAAAAACAAAACAAAAGAACACAACATGTTATACTGTGTCATTATTTATTCAACAAAAAATAAGGTAAAATGCAGTTTGAAAAATCAAGTACATAGTTATTTTTTCCATGGTAATTCGATCCCACAAGGGAAATTTTTGTGTTACAGCAGAACGATCAAGACTAAGAATAGCAGTCTACAATACATAACAAATAAACGACACAGTTAAAACAAAAAAGCACTAAAGGTAATGGGTAATGCCTTACAGAGAGTGCAGGAATTTATATATTTACAATAGTAATAATAAAAAAGTGAAGATAGCCACAAACACACTCCCACCACATACTCCCATTGCCTGACTTAGGCCAGGAGCCTAGCCTACTCAGCCCCCTCCCTCACTCACGAGTTTGAGAGGAAATTAGAAAGTGCTTGGGCAATAATATAGATATATTACAAAAATTGGTCTATTAAAGGTATAAGGGTACAAAATATGGGTCTATTATGGATATGTTATAATGTACACAATATGAAGGTATGTTATGAATATGCTACAACTATAAGTATGCACAGGCTGTAGTGTGCATACTTGTATTTTATGCTCAGCTAAACAATTGGGACATAAATGCACTGTCATGCCAGGTCTTGCTTCAAAGCAGAGGGGGATGGGTGTGCAATTTGGACACATAAGTTAGTGAATGCGATAACTTCAGATAAGGCAATGCGATACCATAGATCGTTCTACTAAAAACCTTGGACAAGGTTTAATGCCAGTGATGTCAACCTCAAGGTCAACGGGAAATGTAACAATGCTGTAACCTTGTGTGGGGTGGTACTGTTTCTTATTAGGTACATCAGGCTAATATCAACCACGACTCCGCAACAAGCGAGTCCAGGGTGTTAAAAGTTTTTAACATGAAATTTTAATTTTGCTCCTTTGATCATGTCAGACAACATGACCAAACTATCAGTAGGATGAGTGGTGGAGGGATTATAGTAAAGTCAAAAAGCTATTCCTAACAATTCTCTCAGTTTTTCACATATGTTAAAGCACTTTGTAAGGCTTAATGAAAATTCAGACTATACTAGTTCCTCTTCCTTTTCAAGAGGAATTATCATCATAAACAGAAAACAGACAGAAGGAGCCAGCAGGAACTGTTCGCTTTGTGAGAATCTTTACATTTATCTAATAATTTATCAGTTTCGCAATGATTTAATTAAAGTGTTCATAACATGCAAAAAAAGACACTTCACTTTCCAATGCTCTGATCATTTTGATCTTATATACGTACTGAAAAGGTGTTCTTTCTGTTCATTAAATAAAAAGTTTCAATTTTTATTAAGTTGACTGAACGTATTGAATCTCTTCCCCTTTGTAGATGCTTGAACATTCTCATACTTCAGGATTCAGAATGACATCTGAACATCTAAAGCATCTTCTTTTGTCTTTAATGTCTTTCTTCTCTTGAGCTTTGTTCTGAAAATTCAAAACAGTAGCTTTACATGAATCATTTGTAAATCTTTTTCTATCCAGGTCAGAGTTTACTCACTGAATTCATCCTCTCTCTGAAACAAACAGACTCTGTTAACGTGCTATAATGTAGCACAATCTGAATCAGTAATGTGTGATTAATATGTGAAGAGAAATATCACTCATCTTGACTTTAAAATACAGTGCGGTTACTAATAAACTGGCAAATATTTTTTGGTATAATTAGTCTTCTTTCCTTGAAAGTATTGACAAAGGGTGGAATTATTTCGATATGGACATACTTTGTTTTCCAGCACCCTAGTATAGACACTATAAACAGTGCAACCTGTCAGAGTACCGTTTTTCACTAATTATCCATTAAATGTTTGATGTGCTGGTCTGCTTTAAGAACCTATTAATTAAATATAATTCCAATACTGAGAAACAAGTTCACAAGATTTATTACAAATGAGCTGAAAACTGTTGTTTTTACCAATAAACACACAAAATTCCCTGTGTATATGTTCCTGCATTACACTCCTGAGGTATGTGGAAAAGAAAGAACAAACTCCATTGTTTTTTAAACTTGAAGACCCTCAAGCACTTTCAAAATGAAACCTCACAAACACCTGCACGACTGAATCACACTTTCTTTTCTGAGCCTCATGCTGTGACCTGTTTTACAGCTGTCAGCAGGTAAACGGCTGAACTTTGGAATGAAACACACCTTCGTTTCTCTGTAAAGCGAGAGTATTTGAGAAAGGAGAGTGAATTAACCTCCCCTCCTCATCTGACTCATTTGAAACTAACCAGGAAACAAGCTGCTCTTTTTCATCGGTAAAGAGAGACGCACAGACGATCAGACTGAGCTCAGACCAAACTAGCAGCTTCCTCTGAGTGAGTCCAGCTACAGGAGAGAAAAGTGGAAAACTCCAACACTGCTGCTTCAAGCTGCTGACGCTCCACACACTGAATGTGAGTTTGAGCAAAAACACGACTCAAAGGAAGTTTCAGTGAAGGTGGTAGAGGAGGGAGGGGAGCCAGGACTGACTGTACTTCCTGTCTGCTGTTTTCAGCTTCACTCACAGACTCAATGGCTTCCAGATCACAGAAGGATCTCTGCTGTCTGGTCTGTCAGGAGGTCTTCAGAGATCCTGTTATTCTGTCATGTAGCCACAGCTTCTGTAAAGACTGTCTGGAGAGATGGTGGAGAGAGAGAATAATACACGAGTGTCCAGTTTGTAAGGAATTATCAGTTTATGATCCACCTTCAAACCTGGCTTTAAAGAACCTGTGTGAGTCGTTCTTACAGGAGAGAGATCAGAGAGCTTCAGAGGCTCTCTGCAGTCTGCACTCTGAGAAACTCAAACTCTTCTGTCTGGACCATCAGCAGCCAGTGTGTGTCATCTGTTGCATCTCAGAAAATCACACCAATCACAGATTCAGACCCATCGATGAAGCTGCACAACAACACAAGAAGGAACTTCAGGAAACTCTGGAGCCCTTAAAGGAGAAGTTAAAGGTTTGTGAAGAAGTTCAAGTGAAGTTTGATCAAACAGCAGAACACATTAAGGTCCAGGCCCGACACACAGAGAGGCAGATTAAGGAGCAGTTTAAGAAGCTTCATCAGTTTCTAGCAGAGGAAGAGGAGGCCAGGCTGGCTGCATTGAGGGAGGAAGAGGAGCAGAAGAGTGGGATGATGAAGGAGAAGATGGAGGCTCTGAGCAGAGAGATAGCAGCTCTTTCAGACACAGTCAGAGCCACAGAGGAGGAGCTGAGAGCTGAAGACGTCTCATTCCTGCACAACTACAAGGCTGCAGTGGAAAGAGTCCAGCGCTGCCCCCTGCTGGATGATCCACAGCTGCCCTCAGGAGCTCTGATAGACCAGGCCAAGCACCTGGGCAA
The DNA here is from genome assembly GCF_900408965.1 of Simochromis diagramma. Taxonomy (NCBI): domain Eukaryota; kingdom Metazoa; phylum Chordata; class Actinopteri; order Cichliformes; family Cichlidae; genus Simochromis; species Simochromis diagramma. The sequence continues at coordinate 194,513 of NW_024387042.1, read as the reverse complement.
CCTGACCTTCAACATCTGGAACAACATGAAGGACATGGTCTCCTACACTCCTCTCATTCTGGACCCAAACACTGCTCATCCAAACCTCATCCTGTCTGAAGATCTGACCAGTGTGAGACGAGGAGGAGAGAGGCAGCAGCTTCCTGATAATCCAGAGAGGTTTGATTTATACAACTCTGTCCTGGGCTCTGAGGGCTTTAACTCAGGGACTCACAGCTGGGATGTCGAGGTTGGATACAGTACATTATGGGTAGTGGGTGTGTCACCAGAGTCTGTCCAGAGAAAGGGACACATACAGTCTGGATTATGGATAATAGGGTTTGATGAAGGTAAATACTCAGCACTCTCACCATCAGCTCTCACTGCTCTCTCAGTCCAGAAGAAGCTCCAGAGGATCAGAGTGAATCTGGACTGGAACACAGGAAAGCTGTCGTTCTCTGATCCTGATACTAACACACACATACACACCTTCACACACACTTTCACTCACAGGATGTTTCCATACATTAACACTGTTGATGAAGTGAAGGTGTTGCCGTTGAATGTGTCAGTGTCAGTGCAGCAGATGAGTTGAGGATGATGATGTTTCTAATGTTGTTTCCTGTCAGTGAGTTGAAGCTGTTAAACTGCAGCTGTCCTCCTGCTGCCTCGTTGTTCCAAAGCTCTTTGTTTCTCTTTTAGTTTCACTGTTTCTTTCTGTTTCTGCTGTCCACCTTTTCACATGGAAAATCATTTCACTGTTTCTCACTGAATGACTCCCCAAACTAGATTTGAAATTCTATCAAGTTTCTAATCATTACAAGTGATTCATGTTTCTATTTGATGTGTAAATGGAGATGATTTATTGCTGTAGTTATAAAACTTTAGATAAAACAAGTTTAAACATGAAATGTTGTCATATTCACATAACAGATTTTTTTTTTTTTTTTAAAAAGTGTTTTTAGTCTTTGTTAATCAACACAACCAGCCTTGTATAACTGTCTGTCACACATTAATGTCTACATGATAAGTAGTGCTTATTTCCTGTGTCTGAACTTCTTAAAACTTATTGCTAGACAAATACCTTTTTTTTTTTCATCACTGTTTAAAAAGGACTGGAAAAATAATGTAAATTTGCCACCTGTTGTGTTTTTACAAAAAATGTTGTAGTTAAAATTTAAGTTTTTATATTAAATAAAATCTATTCACATGTAAGAACAATGGAATTCCTTGATAATATGGTCAAACACCACTGTGATACAATTCAATGGGGTCTAAAATTGTCAAAAAGTTCTGTTATTACTAGGTTTTTAAACTGTGATATATTTACTTTTATTTAATTTAATAAAAATTGTATATTATCCAGGTTACCAGCAGGTTAAACTGTAATCTAACTTTCAGTTAGATAGTATCTGGAAATCCACAGACGGAAAAGTAAAAAGCAAATCCAAAATTCTTCAAGACAACAAGGAGCACATGAGGGAACTTAACCAAAGCATCTGAGAAAGAACAAAGGAAATAGATTATAAATGTTAGATAGTTAGTGGAAGTGGACACAACTGCAGAAAAGGACACAGCTGAAACTATTCAAGACAATGAAACAAAATAATAAAGGCTAAATGCATAACACAGGAGACAATTGACTAACAAGTTTACAGAACAAATAACACCAAAGGATAATAGAGAGAGAACACTGAGGGATAACCTTAAAGTTAATAATAGGGACAACAGTGTTCTATACTTTTTATGTGACTATAAAGAGTAACTTCAAACATTTGTGATTGTTGTGGCACATGATGATGATAAACAAGACACTTAAAAGCACTGTAATTTCTCAAGTGAGACTTGCAACCTACTTCATGACATGGGCACTCCGATTGTGCTTCATTGTTGCGTAGGCCTTCTTTATGTGTCAGTAACTTTTTAGGGTTTTCACTGAGACACCACATCTATGACAATGAACATCCTTAAAATGCTTTTGTTGGAATGTCACTTTCACAATGCTCCATGAACACTTGAATAGATACATTTCTTTAAATCCAAAGAAGCATGTGTACTGAACACTACTGTGTTCACTCACTACTGCCCACTCTCAACATCATGAGAGGAAAGCACTGGGTTAATAGTGTAATATTTAGGTGACTCCTCTGTTAACCAGATGCAATATGACTGGTCACATTAAACTTTTGTTTAATATTAATGGTAAAGTTTCTAAAGTGTGTGGCAATGTGCACCACTGTTGTGCCTGCTGTTGATTATGAATGGTCCTTTTTCCAACTTCAAAAAGTAAACACTCATTGTTCTTGTCCTTGTAAGGTCCATTTGTTCACCTGATTCAAACTAGAAATGGTCCATTTTTATCCCCCAGATTTTTCTTATTGCTGGCTATTTGATTAATGCCTTTTCCTTCTCTATCAAAAGGTTAAAAATTCAACACTGTCTGCTTGTAAGTACCCAGAAACCACAATGGCCTCTTTATGGATAGTGTGTTTTGTTGTTTTGAAAGTTAGCTGATGTTAACATTGCAGAGTGTCTACCCTACACTCAGGCATTAATGTTTATTGTTCAGATTAATTAAATATGTAGATAGCTTCAAAATTATGTCTGTGAAGGTTCTCAGTCATCCAGGTCATCGTAGTCAAAGGAGCTTGCAAAGAAAAGCGTCTGGACTTCTTTAAATTGCTTGAAGACGTTTCACCTCTCATCCGAGAAGCTTCTTCAGTTCTAAGGTCAAATGGTGGGGAGTCCCAGATTTATACCTAGTGGGAGTTTCCACCCAAAGAGGGACAAAAGGACCCCCTGAAGATCCTCTGAGAGGACAGATGGTTTGAAAGAGGAGTGAAAGAAGCCATCTATGTCCACTGTGAGCAACCATCTTTGAACAGAGGCGGTGGTTTACGACACCAACTGTCTGCCATCTATAATCCAGTTTTGAGTTCCCTCCCCAGACGCCTTAACGCCCACTCACATCCTGGGCCATCTGACCTCAGGAATTCGCATGATAGGGTGGGGCCAGGTTTCACAATGAGCTCACCTGAAACTCTGGCTGATTGGGACCCACACCCAGTTTCACACCTTGGCTCAGGCGATTAGAGGATCTTCAGGGGGTCATTTTGTCCCTCTTTGGGGGGAAACTCCCACTAGGTATAAATCTGGGACTCTCCACCATTTGACCTTAGAACTGAAGAAGCTTCTCGAATGAGAGGTGAAACGTCTTCAAGCAACTTAAAGAAGTACATAGCCTCAAATTTATGCAAAACATGCTTTTATACTATTGCTTGTGTGTAACTTTGACAGTTTTGGTCAATAATTTTAAAAGATACACAAAATATGATATAAAACATATAATGCATTATCTGTGAAATTATCTGTCTTCTTCGGAATGTTGTTGAAGCGCTGCCGGAGGCGTGAGTTTAAGGTCTCGTGGACTGGGGCTTCTGCCAGGTATTCCCAGTGTACCCTCACTATACATTTAGGTGTGCCAGGTCTGTCCAGCATCCTCCCCTGCCACCTGATCCAACTCACCACCAGGTGGTGATCAGTTAACAGCTCAGCCAAGTGCCCAGAAGATCTGGCCGTAGGTCTGGTGACTACAAAATCAATCATTGACCTGCAGCCTAGAGCGTCCTGGTGCCATGTGTACTTATGGACACCCTTACATTCAAACATAGTGTTCATTATAGACAAACCGTTGTTTGCACAAAAGTCCAGTAGCAAAACACGGCTCAGTTTCAGATCCTGAAGGCCGTTCCTTCTAATCACGCCCCTCCTGTCAGATGACAGTCAGAACCTGTTCCCCAACCCAAAAGGGCAGGGAACAAACTCTCTTCGCCACTGGGAGAAACTCCAACATACAGGCAGCAAGCCAAAGGGATACTAGGATAACCGTCCCAGCACGCTGCCTCTCACAAAGGGCAAATCCAGACTCAGAGTCCAGCCCCACTCCAGGAGACTGGTTCTAGAGCCTAAGCCATGCATTGAGGTGAGCCTGACTGTGTCTAGACCATACCTCCCAACCTCCCACAGTAATTCAAGCTCCATGCCCACCAGAGAGGAGGCATTCCAAGTCCCAATTGCTAGTTTCAGTCATCAAGGATTGGTCTGCCAAAGCCTCCGCCCCTGGTTGCCGCCCAACTTACATTGCACCCAACCCCTATGGCACCTCCTGCGGGTGGTGGGCCTAACACAAGGGTGGGCCCATGTCCCTTTTTCAGGCTGTGCCGGGCCAGGTCCATGGGGCCACTCTATTCAATAACCCTATCCTGGGCAGGCTGAAGTGTTCACTTGATATTCTATTCACAGGGTCCTTTTGAATCACTCTTTGACTGCACTTCAGTCACAAGTTTAATTCAAACAAATTCAACAAATGTGTCATCATCCAAAATCTTATTCACCTGCAACTATTTATATGGATGTTTGTGATTGGTTATTATTCTTTTTTCTTTCCTATGCCTCTCCTGTTTACATAGTTGTTGGTAAAACTTCTTATGACCCTGATGAAGAATTATTGAAAAATAAAAAGGATAAACTGAGACATATTATGAAGCCTTCATGCTTCATGTTACATCAGAGCTGATGCATTGATGGAAAAAACTCGATGTTGCTGCTGTAACTGGTTGAGTTTAAGTTTGTGTGTTTTAGCTGAAAAGACTGGATCATCCTCTTTAATAGAAAAAAGAGATAAACAGCTACAAAGAAACTCTAAAGACAAATGACTTCATCTAACTGTTTCCTGTAGAAAGGGTGAGGCTTTTGTCTGCCTGTACATGGGGGTTATTTTCAGTATTGCACAGTAAAATGTTTGAGGTGTGTTTCTTTGTGTGTGCTTTGTGTGTATTACTCCTGGTGTGAGTTAAAAAAAACGGCAAAGTGTTAGTATGTAAACGAAAGAGGTACTTATAATGTGTCACACTCCTTTATACCTTTTTGTTCACATCCAGTACACACCTGCAAATACTTCAGGTAAACACAGACCTCACAGCTCCTTTGTGCCACTTCCTACGGTGGCCCTGAGAGGCCAAACGGACTGCAACTTCAGAAAACACTTGCAAAAAGAAAAACACTTGCAAAAAGAAAAACACCTGCAAAAAGAAAAACACCTGCAAAAAGAAAAATGCTGCAAAAAGAAAAACACCTGCAAAAAGAAAAATGCTGCAAAAAGAAAAACACCTGTAAAAAGAAAAATGCTGCAAAAAGAAAAACACTTGCAAAAAGAAAAACACTTGCAAAAAGAAAAACGCTGCAAAAAGAAAAACACCTGCAAAAAGAAAAACACTTGCAAAAAGAAAAACGCTGCAATAGCACACAAGACACAATGGAAATGTTTCTGGGGAGACAATAACCCGACAGACTAGTTGCACGAACCAAAACATGTATGTATAGCTGTATCCCAATTCAGGGGCTGTGTCCCAATTCAGGGTCTGCACGCTTGAAGTACGCGCACTACGCATACTATGCGTACTACGTACGGTGCATACAATAAGTACGAGAAGTGCGGAAGTGAGAGGCTTGTGAAATGGGACGGTCTAGCCTTCGTCGCACTGTTCAGGTTGCCTAGCAACCATGATACTAACCGCGAGAAACGTTACATACAGCATTGTTTGACAGAAATGAAGGAGAAAAAATGTTTTGTTGGTCAATCATTTTTGTTCTGACATCACTTTGATTAGTTGAGTATCTGAGGCTGAGACCACGGGACTGTAAAACATGATTGTTGGGCTTCATTTCTGTACTGAAGAGTCATTTCATGATTAGTTAGTAAATAACAATTAGCTAATGTTGTTCATTAGACTAAAATCATCTCACTGTGGTAATGTAAATATAATATGGCCAATATTATATGTATTGTCAGATTATTATGATATATATATAAATATATATATATATATATATATATATATATATATATATTTTTTTTTTTTTTTTTTTTTTTTTTTTTACAGGATATATTACAGCAGTGAGCTGAGCTTGAACTCTGGGTCAAAGATTTAAGTTGCAGTTATTTATATTTCCTATCACCTTAAATCTTCACTCAAACATAAGTATCTTTGACAGTGTGTATACAGATGTATCATATATAAGAGACAAATATTGGGCGTTTAATATGTTGGCATTACTAAATTTGACTCAATGCTTACATATATGTGTAAAAGCAAAATGTACAAGCTGTGATAACCGTTTCTGATAGAATGAAGAGTAGACTGATATATTGAATATTCCTTTATTGGGTGAGAAAATCAGACCATGTCATAACTGCTGTAAGTCACACAGAATAGATATCAGAGCCTTAAACAGGCTGACTTCTGCTAAATGGGTCAAACTGGGCAGAAAGTATACAAACACATAACATCCTTATAGAATATGATGTCACACTATAGATCAACTTACCTCAGAATATATAAAGCAAATAAACAATTACAGCAATATGATGCAACAAACACAGCAGTGCTACTAATCCAAAATACTCAAAGCTTCATAGAACTGACACAAACATTTATTTTTAGGTCCATTCTGCTGCTGATACATACTTTAGGTTTCTGAATGTTAAACTTGTTGCTGCCTTTCATAGTGTGTAACCTGAATGCCCTGAGTACTTTCTCCCACACTGAAAACACTGGAATGATAAAATTATTTGAACATTACCTATTAAGACTGATTCAGGACAGACAATTAGTTATTTAAACTTTTCTAGCAGTCCTTCACAAACAGGGAACAGTCTGTCTATTCTCTCCATCTGTCAGCTGCTGCTGGCTCTTCCTCCTCCTCTTCCTCACACACTGCTGAGTTTGTCCTGGTGGATCATCAGGGGTGCAAAGCCTCACAGATGATGTGCAGCAGTGGGTCCCTCAGTCTGTCCTCACTCTGGACACTTGCAGTCGTCACACATGGAAATCAAATGTGTGATAAGCTGCAGGACTCAAACACAAGTGTAACTTATAAACACATGTTCATACTTTTATTCCACAATCAGAGAGAAAGAAAAAACGAGAGAGTGCAGGACAGACAGACAGGTGACAGTCTCAGGTGTATACACTGCTACAAAACAGCACAAGAGAAGGAGGATTTAGTGTTTGTGTTATTACGAGTGCTCAACAAGAAGAGTTCCAGATGGTACAGTGGACACATGTATGACTGCTGTGATTAAAGCATCTTTCTTTCAGCTTAACGAGTGAACCGTCAGCTCGTTCAAACACACGTTAAAGTCCGTTTGGCTCGACACCACCGGACAGAGGCAGCAATATAACATAGCTAACATTAACAGTGCAGTGAATCCTGCTTGTGCTGTGATATTCAGGACTGCAAACCGAGCAGCATCACTGACTTTCAGCTTGTTGTGTTCGTGGATATATGACTGACTTTAATTATGCACAAAATAATCAGATTCTCTGTAAGACTAAGGTCGACTATCGAACCGCGTAAAAAGTAAAGGCTTTAAAACAAAGTAAACGCTGAAAGCACAAACATCGCTAATGTCACATAACTTTGCCGGCATGTGGCCAACAGTAATGTTTTAATGTTATTCATTATTAAACATTTGCACATAAATAAGTGACATAATATTCAGAACTTACTTTTGAAAGTTTACTCTCTGGCCGCCCCGCTTCCACTTTTTTGAAGTGTCTCCCAGTCCCAGTGCACTTGTTAGCATGTTTTGGTTCGTGCAACTGGTCCGTCCGCTTATTGTCTCCCCAGAAACATTTCCATTCTGTCTTGTTTGCTTTTGCAGCGTTTTTGTTTTTGCAGGTGTTTTTCTTTTTCCAACATTTTTCTTTTTCCAGCATTTTTCTTTTTGCAAGTGTTTTTCTTTTTGCAGGTGTTTTTCTTTTTGCAGCATTTTTCTTTTTGCAAGTGTTTTCTGAAGTTGCAGTCCGTTTGGCCTCTCAGGGCCACCGTAACTTCCTGCTACAGCGGGTGGAACCAGGACCACATTAAGACCTAATCACCCTCTCTCTCTGTCACACACACACACACACAAACACACATTTGCTGTAACACAAAAAGAGAGAGAGTATTTAAATGTAAAGTCTGAACATTAGTCACTCTGTCTTCGGTGTGTGTTAGGAGGGTAAAAGTCCAGCTGGCTTATTTTCCTACCTGGAATCCATGGTAACGTTGTCATAAAAGCACGTCAATAATTAATATGGACTTTTGCGTGTGCATGCTTTCAAAGTTTTCCTCACACACTCTCTCTCTCTCTCTCTCTCTCTGTTATTACAGTGTGTGTGTGTGTGTGTGTGTGTGTCTGTTCCTGTCTAGCTGTCTTGTCAGAGACAACAGTCACACACACCGGTCCTCACAAATTTGAAGGCCTTTTTGAGGCTCAAAATGTGGTTTTAGTGTCAGGGTTACACTTAGGTTATGGTTAGGTTTATGGTAAGGGTAAGGGTTAGGGTTAGGCATTCATTTTTAATGGTTAGGGTTAGGGTAAGGGGCTAGGGAAAGCATTATGTCAATGTCCTCACTAAGATAGCTGAACGGGCTTGCGTGTGTGTGTAGGTGTCAGTGTGTGTGCGCGCGTGTGTGTAGGGAGGGAGGGAGCAGAGCAGACTTTGCCCTGCATGCAGGAAACTGTCGCTCAGTCGCCACCACACCACCAACAACGCTGCGACCAGCCGAGGAACTTCACACCAGCCAGTGAGTACAAACTGGGAGAACTGGAAGAAAAGATTCACAGCTGGGGGCGAGGGGGGGCCACATTTAATGCCTGTGTCACTGATCCCGGCTATGTTCAATCTGAGCTTGCAGGTCCAGCTCAGAGGTCAGTCATGTGACTGAAGGCCTCACCTGTGACATCATAGCAGGGCCAGTGTTTATATATGAGGTGAAAACACTAACACACTTCTGTATGAGAATATTATGGTTTATCAAAGTCGGGGGGAAAGTTTTCATGGTCAGTGTGATCGCTTCTACCTGTGGTTACTCAGCTGTTTGAACCTCCTGATGACTTAATGGCAGTCGCTCCAGGAAGTATCCAGAGCCGCTCGTTTGATCTTGCATTTCCCACTGCAGTATTTTAAAGTATTTAATTTACTTTGTTTTAGAACGAAAATAATTGATTGTATATAGAAGACTGATTTCTGGACTGCATCCATAGACTGAGGAGCATCACACAGACACAGACAGACACCTGGTCATTAGTTCTGAGTCCAAGTAGAATCCAAGAATTTGTTCTTGAGAGTTCTTGAATGGTCAGTTAGTACAATTAACTGCACAGCAGACATATTGTTGTTCAGGTAATCAATTAAAAACGACATTCTCCAACAGCAGGTCTGATGTAGCCACTGTTGAAGTGCATTCAACCTGCAATATTCTTAATGTCCTATAGGGGGCAACATCTGGGGTCCGATTGTATGGAAGTCTATGAGAAAATGAGCCTATTACGCAACTTATCTCTCACCTCAGTTAATACTTTCCTAATGAATTTATGGTCTCAGTCTCCACTTCCAGGTCTTATCAAATACAACATAGTGTTCAGTTTGTAACTTATGGACCCATTGGAGGATTGAGTAGGGAAGGATTTAGAGCATGGATAGGAGCATGCAGTGTAGGAAAGAGCCGTTATTTTAAGAAGAGAGGTGACTATTGAGCAGCAGTATAGCTTCATGCTGAGAAGGAGCACTACAGATGAGGAAGTCAGGAGTGGTAGGTAGTAGGTGGAGGTATGCCCTGGAGATGAGAGAAATAAAAGTCATTAGAAACAAGACAGAATAGAGAGTGGATATATTGGACAAAGGCGGCAGAAGGAAAAGAGGAAGACCTCAGAGGAGGTTTATGGATGTAGTGAAGGAAGGCTGTTAGTGAGGTAGGCAGATCCGCCATGGTGATCCCTAAAGGGAGCAACCAGAAGAAGAAGAAGAAGAAGAAGAGTGTCTCTCATTGGTTTCTAAAAAGTCTGTGGCACTAAAATCAGGCAGCTTTGACTCTCGCATAGAAGTCTTTGCACATCAAGCCATTCTTCAAGAGTTTTTGTGGAGTGCTGCAGCCCACTGACCTGATCTAAGTGCATGGTGAATGCTCCAAGCTGAACCCCTGTATCTGTTGCTGGTTGGGGACTGGGATAATCCCAGTCCAAAGAAACATAGTTGAGACAACTTTGGAGGCAAGGTGTAGTCAGACTCAGAAATCTGTGTGGTTTTTCTGTGTCCTGGTGGTCTGTGGGAGGCTCTGTCAGGTCATCAAGCCTTAACCTGTGTGACCTGTGGATTATGATGGTATGACATCTGCACGGGCACCTGTCGATTCGGTTTGTGAGATTGCTGACACACGTTTGCCATCAGGATAGCCCTCCCCAGTGCTCGCTCTATTACTTTCATTCTTCTCAGTGATGTCTTCAGTCAAGAGAATTTGGACTTCATAACAAAGACTTGGCAGCACGATTTGGAATTTAATCATCTGACTGAGCTCTGTCCAAAATAGTGCTCCTTTGTTGGTGGTGGACTCGCCGTCATCTTTAAGAACTGCGTTATTTGTTAGTCTGTGTTTTTTGGACATATCTATATCGAAAACACCTTGTTGTGGATAGGCGTAGCTTTGGGTCACGTGGTGTCGGTAATAGTAATAGTGATTGCTGTTCACAGCCCGAGGGAATTTTTGTGAATGAGTGGGTGATGGGGAAGTTGACTTTTGCTGACCGCTCAAGCTTAGAATGTTTATTTTGATCACTGTTTTTCTACAGATTTTAAGGATTTGATAACAAATAAAGAAGTTTTTAATCTGGAACTTTGACTTGTGTTTTGAACAGCGGGCGCATCAACATTATTCCCCTATTCAGCTGCTCAAGGTTCAAGGTTCAAGGTTCTTTATTATTTGTCACATGCATAGTTATACAAGTATAACACACAGTGAAATGTAACCTGACACGCTCCTCAACATGTGCACAAATTTGGGGGGGGGGGGGGTGTAGAGGAAGAACATTTTATATATATATATATATATATACCCTCAGAAGGTCTGCTAGATGATGTTAATGCAGCACTACAGACAATACCTACAACCACGATTACCGACACTAACAAGCTGATCTACAATACGGTAGCAGTGATCAGTAAGATGCTTGGCTACAAGTTGAACAGCCACAAGGGGCAGTACCCTCCATGGAGAAGGAGGCTAGAGGGCAAGATCAAAGTAGCACGTAGGGAGGTTAGCCAACTAACGGAATTGCAGAAAGGTGCGACAAAGAAGGTGCATAAGAAATACAGCAAGCTGTCCATACCTGAGGCCTTGGAAACTGCCAAGCAAAGACTCACAGCCTTGGCCAGCCGCTTGAGGAGGTACACCAGAGAGATAGAAGGCAGGAGAATAAACCAGCTGTTCTCCACAGAACCAGCAAAGGTGTACTCTCAGTGGCAAGGGAACAATAATAAGAGAACAGCACCACCAAGGCTACTGTACAATCTACTCTACAATACTGTAAGAGCATATGGGAGAAGGACGCAACCCATAACGGCAATGCTCAGTGGCTAGTGGATCTGAGGGCAGACCACAACGACCTCCCTGAACAGGGTCCAGTAACCATCACAGTGGCAGATATCCAAGAAAGGGTCTCCAGTATGAAGAGTTGGACAGCACCAGGGCCCGACATGGTTCACGCCTACTGGCTAAAGAAGCTGACTGCACTCCACGAGCGTCTGGCAGCACAAATGAATCAGCTGCTAGTTAACGAGAGACACCCGGAATGGCTAACCGAAGGTCGGACGGTCCTGATCCCCAAGGACCCCAAGAAGGGACCGGTCCCCTCCAACTACCGACCAATAACCTGCCTCAGCACCACGTGGAAGCTCCTGTCAGGCATCATATCGGCTAAGACGAACAGGCACATGGGTCAATACATGAGTGGGACACAGAAAGGAATTGGCAAGAATACCAGAGGCGCAAAACACCAGCTACTGGTAGACAGAACAGTCAGCTGAGACTGCAAGACCAGACTGACCAACCTGTGCACCGCCTGGATTGATTACAAGAAGGCCTATGACTCAATGCCCCACAGCTGGATACTGGAATGCCTAGAATTGTACAAGATCAATGGGACCCTAAGAGCCTTCATCAGGAACTCAATGGGGATGTGGCGTACAACACTAGAGGCCAACTCCAAGCCCATAGCACAAGTCACCATCAAGTGCGGGATCTACCAAGGAGATGCTCTGTCCCCACTGCTGTTCTGCATAGGCCTGAACCCCGTCAGTGAGATCATTAACAAGACTGGCTACGGATACCGACTACGGAACGGAGCAGTTGTCAGCCACCTCCTGTACATGGATGACATCAAGCTGTATGCCAAGAGGGAACGAGACATCGATTCACTGATCCACACTACCAGGCTATAGAGCAATGACATTGGAATGTCGTTCGGACTGGAGAAGTGTAGTCGGATGGTAACAAAGAGAGGGAAGGTAGTCAGAACTGAGGGGATTGAACTACCAGAAGGCAACATTGCAGACATAGAGGACAGTTACAAGTACCTGGGGATCCCGCAGGCAAATGGGAACCATGAAGAGGCCTAGAAAGGCTGCAACCACCAAGTACCTGCAGAGGGTCAGGCAAGTCCTGAGGAGTCAGCTGAATGGTAAGAACAAGATCCGGGCCATCAACACCTACGCCCTGCCCGTGATCAGGTACCCTGCTGGGGTAATAGGCTGGCCAAAGGAGGAGATAGAAGCCACTGACATAAAGACAAGAAAGCTCCTTACCATGCATGGAGGGTTTCACCCCAAGTCCAGCACCCTGAGGCTGTACGCTAAGCGGAAGGAAGGGGGCCGGGGACTGGTGAGTGTCAGCACCACAGTCCAGGATGAGACAACGAACATCCAAGAATACATTGGGAAGATGGCCCCAACTGACCGAGTGCTCAGTGAATACCTCAGGCAGCAGAAACCCAAGAAAGAGGAGGGAGACGAGGAACCATCATGGAAGGACAGGCCCCTGCACGGTATGTACCACCGGCAGATAGAGGAGGTGGCTGATATCCAGAAATCCTACCAGTGGCTGGACAAAGCTGGACTGAAAGACAGCACAGAGGCACTAATCATGGCAGCACAAGAACAAGCTCTGAGTACAAGATCCATAGAGGCTGGGGTCTATCACACCAGGCAAGACCCCAGGTGCAGGCTGTGTAAAGATGCCCCAGAGACAATCCAGCACATAACATCAGGGTGCAAGATGCTAGCAGGCAAGGCATACATGGAACGCCATAACCAAGTGGCCGGCATAGTGTACAGGAACATCTGTGCCGAGTATAACCTGGAAGTCCCGAGGTCAAAATGGGAGATGCCCCCAAGGGTGGTGGAGAATGACCGTGCTAAGATCCTGTGGGACTTCCAGATACAGACGGACAAAATGGTGGTGGCTAACCAACCGGACATAGTGGTGGTAGACAAACAGAAGAAGACGGCCGTAGTGATCGATGTAGCGGTTCCGAATGACAGCAATATCAGGAAGAAGGAACACGAGAAGCTGGAGAAATACCAAGGGCTCAGAGAAGAGCTCGAGAGGATGTGGAGGGTGAAGGTAACGGTGGTCCCCGTGGTAATCGGAGCACTAGGTGCGGTGACTCCCAAGCTAGGCGAGTGGCTCCAGCAGATCCCGGGAATAACATCAGAGATCTCTGTCCAGAAGAGCGCAGTCCTGGGAACAGCTAAGATACTGCGCAGGACCCTCAAGCTCCCAGGCCTCTGGTAGAGGACCCGAGCTTGAAGGATAAACCGCCCGCAGGGGCGTGCTGGGTGTTTTATATATATATATATATATATATATACACACACACATACATATAGTATATACACTGGGTGAATGTGCAGTAGTAGCAGCAAGCAGGTGAATTCTGTACATTAATATGAATAGACATCTGACTATTTTACAGGATAGACAATATAAACATATTTAAAATTAAAGGAATTGAAATGTACATTGTGCCTTGGTTTAGAGTGTCTGGAAGAGAGTCCTGTCTCAGTCAATTATAGATGATGTGAGAGGGCGGGTGTGTGTGTTTAGGGCACGGATGGCTTGGGGATAGAAGCTCCTCTTGAGTCTCTCTGTCCTTGCCCGGAAGATGCGGAACCTTCTACCAGATTGCAGAAGTTGGAACAGTTTGTTGCCAGGATGGGACGGGTCCTTCAGTATCTGCACTGCTCTAGTCCGGCATCTCCTGGTGTAGGTGTCCTGAAGCGGGGGGAGAGCAATCCTGCAGCAGCGTTCTGCTGTACGGATCACTCTCTGGAGGCCGCCTCATCGTTGTTGGAGATGGCACCCAACACCACTGTGTCGTCAGCAAACTTCACAATGGTGTTGGAGCCATGGGTGGCCACACAGTCTGAAGTGTAGAGGGAGTAGAGCAGTGGCGAGAGGACACATCCCTGAGGTGCTCCTGTGTTGATGGTGATGCTGTTGGAGAAGCACCTGCCCACCCTCACCACCTGAGTTCTGCCAGTGAGGAAGTCCAACACCCATGCACACAGACGGCTGTTAAGTCCCAGATCCCTCAGCTTTGTGAACAGTCTGCAGGGCACTATTGTGTTAAACGCTGAACTGTAATCAACAAACAGCATTCGCACTCGGCGACTCAAAGGCTTGACAGTCGCCAGTACACCTCTTGTAGCTTAATGCTGCCCTCATCCCTGTACAGCATGAAAGCCATATCTTTATACACTGAACGTTAAATTTCTGGATGTTTGGACATTGGTTGTGCTTAGCCCCTAACCCATTCCACAATTGAGCCCTACACACAGACACACAAATCTTATTTAAAAATCTTTTAAAAATCTTATTCCCATTCAGATTATAGCCTCCATCTCTCTCGTTGAAACGATTTTGAATATTGATTGGTAATAGATTATTTCTAGCTCTAAACATTATCTGTGCTATGTTGTAATTAACCAAGTCACGGAGTTTTCAAAACTTAAATAAAAAATTGTAAAATGTAATGTAAAAATAAGAAATTTGTATGATGAAGATACCCAACTCAGTGTATTATACAAAATGCACTTTTCTGTAATATAAAAAGAGAATTTAGCATGTTTTTACAATGATTTCCCCATACTTCTACACAATAAAGTAAATATGAAAGAATTAAAGAACAAAACAGTATAAAGAGACAATTATAATCTAGAACCTGTTTATTATTCTGTTGTTCTTCTCCTCCTGGACATTTTTTTAATCTTCCATTTTAAGGTTGGACATAGTTTTGTTTTAATGGTAAATTGATGAAGCAGGTTGTTCCCCTGCACCTCAAATTATGAATATTATGGAGTCATATCATTTTGTGAGGCATGTTACTGAGTTTATTTTCGGTAGGACACCATAGATCTGGTTTTCTCACATGGGCTGTGTGAAAGACCTTCCCATCACAAAACATAGTTCTGTCTGTTTTGTCTGTGTCTGTCTTTTAATACAGAGCTTACCCTTCCTAAACAGTTATTCAGTCAGCATATTATCATCCAGCATGCCACTGAACTTTATCGGATTTGTTTAATGTTAAGTTAGAGTCAGTATTGGATGCAGAAATGTTTGTTAGAGATTTTAATGAACAGACAGGCATTCAAAGAGTCATTTCTTTTGGATAAATGAAGCTCGTCTGCAGTTAGAAGGTCCAAACCACCGAATGAAAAGTGCATCATGTGAAGGAATGAGAAAAGGGAGTCCGCATATTTTATCAGTATTATATTGTTCAGTAAAAGAAAGCTTAATGTCCTTTTAATAAAATTAAGCAGACAGGTATCTCCTGCTTTTTCATACTTACACGTGTTCTTTAACAGGTATTCTCTAACATTTCTTACTTTTATTATTAAAAATAAATTGTATTTATTTGGTAAATAAAATAAAATAAAATGTTGGCAAAAATGCTGTGCCTTCATCTGCTCACTCTGTTACTGATTTTTCTTGTTCTTTAAATCTGGATTGTTTTCAAAACCCCTTTGAGTACCACTGATCTGACAGGCAAAATGAAACTTTCATCGAGCCCTGCAGGTGTGCTTCCCACATCACTGTACTAAATGTTTTTAATTCAAAACCCAAGAAACAATCTCACCTGGACTCATCCTCACCTGAACATTGTGGATTGGTATCCAGGCCGTCGTTTCTTGTCAAAGATTTGAGAAAAGCTGTTCTTCCTGTTAAAAGGGAGTTTTTTTCTCAGTGTGCCACTGTGCTATTGTTGGGGTCTTTACCCTACAATATAAAGCACCTTGAGGTGATGTTATATAAACAAAATTCAGTTAAATTGAAAAACTATCTGTGAAATGTTGTTTATAAGTAAATGTATATATTAAAACTTCACTAAAGCTTGTCTCACTGCAGGTGTTCATCATGAATTCTTCAGCACCACCTCCTCCATCATCACCATCACCGGCATCAACATCTACCTCGATCAGAGCTGGGAAACAAAGCCAGCTGAACTCCTCTTCATCCTCTCCCCCTCCTCCTCCTTTTACTCTGTCTCTCAGAAGTCCTGAGCTGCAAGCAGAGTTTCTAAGAGGTAACCTTTTTCCAAGGCTCAATTTTGTGTTGATGGATAACTGAACAGAACCTGAAACAGGGCCCTGAGGGGCCCGGGTGGTCCTGGGTTTCTGTATCAAACTACCACAGAAGAATTGCAAAACCCCAAATCTCAAGCACAAACAGCCACAAATGTCTTATCTTTGTCTTTCCAGAGTGTCGGAACAAATTTAAGCCTCACAGCGACGACAGTGAATCCAGCGGGGTTTCCTCCACCACCTCCCCTGTGGCCTCCCCCTTCAGCCTCACTCCTTCCTCCTCCCCCTCCAGTTCTTCATCCACCTCGCCGTCCCCTGGCTTCAAGGACAGACAAGGTGAGCCGGCTGGAAGTACTGTCCTAACCTATGTGAAGTGACTAGCTCGCCCTGGTGGAGAGGACCCATTAATAGAAAACATATCTCTGAGAGACTTTGGCGAGCTGTTAGTGGTTTATTGTGCTGATGTAAAACAAACAGGCTCCACTCTTGGGTGTGGCATTTCGTGTTTTAGAGATTTGGTTGGACCCATATGAAAACTAAAATTATTGTCTTTGTTCAGCTCGTCTGTCACTGTCCAGCCCCGAGCTCCTTTCTGAACTGAAGGAATCCAAAAACCGCTCCCTCCGACACGTCCCCGCGCAAAAGGGAATGACCACCGTTTTCTCAGGGCGAGGAAGAGCATCAAGACAGGTGAGCAGAAACAACGTTTCTCCGTCTGGCTCTCCAGCTTTCCTTCTTTTCATTAAGACTACAAACTAACTTTATTAAAACCTTACAACACAGCAGCCATGATGTAAAGATTCAGAAACATTTTAAAGCCTTTATTTATTTTATCCATTTATTTTATAACATTCATAACCAATGTGTGAAACGATGACACTGAGAAATTTTGTTTATGTTTAAAAAATATCTCATCACCTGTAATCCTTTGAAAGGCAAATCTTTCCACTGATGTATTTCAGTTGCTCCATATAGTCCTACTTTGATTTCATAGAGTTTGAGATGCTTCTAGTGGCTGACGGTTCTGGACAGACAGGCCAGTTTAACAGCTTTACTCATTACTAGAATTTGATTTAGCATCGTCTTGCTGGAGTAAGAAAGGTGCCGTCTGGATGGCGGCATGTGTTACTTGTAAACCTGCAGATATGGTTCAGCACTGGGGCCATCCAAAGAGTGACTTCCTAAAGCAACCAGGGATGTGTCGGTTTTCTGAGACAAAGTTAGGAAAGGATACATTTAAAGGAATTAAATGATCTGAATTAAATTCTTTAATTTTTCTTTTCAGGCGTCTGACTCCACTACACCCACCAAACCGGCCAATCCGAGGGTTTCTCGCTGACTTTATGAGCAACGTGTCAACCAGACTATGAACTCTAATTCTCCGTATTAATAATTATGTAAATACAGTGTCACAAGCTAAATGTTATGAATGCTGAAAGTGTAAAAACTCATCACCCCTCACCAACTCCTGAGCCATGTAGAAGACCCTGAAATAAAGTACAGAACAAGGCTCTGCAGATTTATATTTGTTCATCAATTAAAAATGTTCAGTTCATTTTTAGAGAAAGAAAAAAATCATTAATTTAACCAAATGTCTGGTTATGCAGGCTGGAGTGTGGACTTCAATCCATGACTTTGCTGTTGCTAGGGTATCTTGTCTCACCACTTCAGAGTTCTGAATACTAAAGCTCAAAGGTATAAGGAGTGAAAGCTGATATCCAAGAGGTAAATGTTGAATTGAATAATTAAGGTACTTGCGTGGCTATTGCTGTGGATATAGCTCAGCCGGGAGCGTCTAAAGAGCAGTTCTTGAACTTTTTCTCTCTTGACCAGTTTTTTCCCCAATACTGATTGGTAGATTAGGATTCCACTTGCTGTCACATATATATGATCTTTAAAAGTTGTATTATTTATATTAGACATCAGGGTTTAAAATACTGGGGTAAATGTACTGTGTGCAATCCTTTGAATCAAAATGCTGTTTTCAATTAAAATGTCCATTTCAAAGATTTCTTTTGCTGCTTCCGTGGACCAGAGATCCACCAATCAGCACAGAGTGAAGGTACGCTTTCAGGGGTTAGGATTTTAAGGTTAGCTGTCTGTTAGACTTCACTGCACCTAACTGACAGTTTTGCACCATTTTTAGTGCAATTTTCTAACCAATAATACGGCTCCTATGCAATCAATTGACACAGTGTCCAAGAAATTTATTCTCCAGGTTTGTGAGTGAAATAGTTTTTTTTGGATGCTACTCAACAGATTGTCTCTGTGTGATGCAATTAGAAAAAAATTAATATAGTGGTGGCAAAAGCACTAAAATCAAGGCTTCAAAGCTGTAGGTAACATCACCTTGGCTACACCTGTATTTAAATTCTTTATTTTGACTCCAGACAGGCCAGGTCATACTTTTCTGTAATACCAATTTGTAACATAGGATGGTGCAGTAACAGTGCACTGAGTGGGGGAAATACTGGTACTGCAGTCAGACAAGTACTGCCAGTTAGTGCCACCAGCACAAACTCGCAAAAGTAAATAAGAATATTCTTAAAGTAAAAACATAAATACTAGAGTAAAAATCAGAGTCGTTTTCTTGACAGTTTGATAGCCCCAAAAAAGGACTACTTAAACTATGTGACAGGTCTTTTTTTTTATTAAAATCTCAAAACTTTATTCAGTCAGTCATCAACAAATAATTTAATGCAGTTTTTACAAAGCCAGAGACTTTTGATAAACAGGCACGTATAGAAGAAAACCAGAGGCTGGGTGGAAACACTGCACCTCAAACAGACTAAAAACCATCACAGCATTTTTTAAATAAAGACATAATCCTGCAAGAGGAGGCAGCGCTTCACACCCTAATGATGACTGCCCCATGGAAACCTAAGGAGGACATGTAAATTTTAAAAACAAGAATAAACAACAAAGAATAAAACAAATACATAAAAGGCCTTTAGAGTTTACAAAGTAAGAGCCTAAAAACTCCTCAAAGTGGAGCTCCAGTTGCTTAAATCTTGTTTTTACAGACTTTTACCAAACATATAGACTTCTTGGCACATCATTCACACGGTTTTCTTTAAAGCATCTTTATACCCATCTTTCTTCTCTGTATCATATTAACTGATATTGAGGATTTGCACGTCTAGAATATTGATGCTCAAATCCAGCCGACTTGTCTTTGAGGTGGATTTACCCTCGAGCACATCACTAATACGGGTAACACCCTCTACTTGGCACAACAGGTGGCATTAATCTTTTAGAGTTTGGAGTGTAACAGCTGATTGTTGAAACAACTTGGAGTGTTTTGCTTGCATAGATTTAGTTAACGTTTAAACGTAAGGCAGCACGGTGACAACTGAATTTAAGCATGAGACTCTTATTTTGAAATGTCCGACAGCGATGCCTTCGAGACCACAAATCTCCCGTTTTTATTTGCTTCACTAGTGTCAGGAATAAAAACAAGGTAAAAAACAGAAAACTCTGAAATGTCAGCGATGATAAGTCAAATCTTATGTACACCTGAAATAAGGACACAGTGAAATAATAACATGATGCATTCAAGGTCATCACGTCTTTTCCTCCATTATGAATATGATGATGAGGTTGGCTAATCTTCTCATGCTCACGCAGACACACCAGCAGCCTTTTATGCACACGCTCTGTACGTTTAGGGGTCGACAAAGGACACCATGATGTATCTGGTCCCTTTGGTGACGCGCAGGCCTTCGTGGTAGTGTGTCAGTCGACCTGGGTGCATGAAGGACCAGCCCTTCCTAGGAGACTCCACCTTACAGTCGTACCGCAGGAACCTGCAACCTCCACCCTGACACAAGTACACATGTTGCATTAAGAAAGGCAGGGCTTTAGGGAAATTATTCAGGATAGCATGTTCTTTGGCTTCTTTAGATCAGCAGGCTGCGTTACCTCGTAGTCAATGTCCTTCCTGTTCAAGGCAATGTTGATAGTGAAGGTGGAGGAGTCATGATGTGGCCGCAATAACGGTTGCTCATCTGGACGGTAACGCACCACAAAGTTCATAATGGCTTGAGCCTGCATGTAGACAGTACCAGATCATTTTTAAGAGGATTAACAAAAGACGGCACAAACACAACAATGTTCCCAACATCAGATAAAAATCTGACTCGGAAACTTTCTAAAGAAAAACATGATTAATGTATAGCTCCTTAGCATTGTGAATTTGTATTCTCTTAGAGTGCACTAGAGAGTGCAGTAGAGCACAGTGTACCCTGACTGTACCCTGGGGCAGATACTGAGGTTTTTTTTCTGTAATGCCTGCACTGTCAAAACCTTTGTAGTGGATCAATATCTGGGATTAATTTCGAGGTAAGCATCGGTCTGAGATCATGAGATATTTCTGGGCTGAACTTTGGGTAAGGTCTTGAGAGAACCTGAGGACGGTAAGGAGTTATTCTGATGTAGAATTTGGACTGCACCTTGTGTTCAGGGTGTGCACCCTACCTTAGAGGAAGGCTCTGAATGATAAGCGTATCTGGAACTTGAACATTATGGTTATGGTGTGGACAGTACTCAACCCATGGGGTGACTCTAACCTTAATGTTGAGTCTGGACCCGACCCTCTGGTTAACGTCTGGTCTGTATCTTAGCTTAAGGGTCTTGACAGTACCTTGGTATAGAGTCTAAACCTAGGGTTTGGATCTAAACTACACTTTAGGCTAAAGTGTGGACTCAGAGGGTCTAAACTGTACTGTGGGATTAGGATCTCCTGAGCAATACTTTGACACAAAGTCTTGAATTGAACCCTTAGGTTAGAGTGTAAACTATACTTTGGAGTAAGCTCTGGGCTCTCCCGTGAGGGAGGTTGTGGACTGAACTCCTTGGTGGGGTAGGGAGTCTGAACGTGAGACTGGGGTTAGGCTTTTACCGTACCCTGGGATAGTAGCCAGGATAGAGTTTCTCAGTGACAGGGGAAATATAATCTTTGAGGAACTTGAGCCACTCCTTCTCAAAGCCGATCTGGTTCATGTGGATATCCACAGTTGGGACATTTTCATAACCGCCAGCCAGACGCTCATCCTAGAAACACAGAAAACACAAAACTGTTAAGTCTTAGTACTTACTTCTGCCCTTGTGTGACAGTTAGAATAAGTGTTTACCTTGTGCGTTCCACCAGACCACTCGCCACAGTCTTCCATGGTTTCTACCATATGGTCACACATTTTGTCTGAGAAAGCTGGAAACCAGTAAACATCTGGACAGGGCTGAAATACAGAGAGATTGTTAAAGCCACGATGATTCTGTAACAATCATTAATAATAATCTGAAAATACTCTACATGGGAGGTGGGGTTTTTTTGCCTCTGGTTCCCGATTCCCCTTCCTCACTTTATTACCTGCTCTACATAAGTCTTCTCATCTTCAAAGATCTTGGAGTAGTTTTCGTGGACGTACTTCTCCTTCCAGTCCTGCAAATACAGACAGACAGTCCGAGTTGTTTTAGCTTTACCCACATCATCTAATTTGAGTGTTCATGTACATTTTCCTGACCACAGGGTTGTCGAAGATCTGCCACATGTCTGGGTGGAGCCTGGACGTGTTGTAATTGGACGAGGCCACCAAACGGCCGAATTCGTCACGGTTGGACACATACATGAAGACTCCCTGTGGACATATTAAGTTTTGTTTGTATAAAGTTCAATGAAACAACATCATTGCTGCTTACAAAAGAGCTTTTTTGTAATCCACTCTGACTGTGCTTACAGTTAAAAGCAGAGAACGTTTGTGTTACCTGGTCTCGGATGCTCCTGCAGAACACCATGTCAGCGTCCATGCCCCCTTCATCCATATACAGGCTCACCTGGGACAGTTTAGTCCGCAGCACGCTGCCTTTGATCAGGTAGACCTGAGTGATGTACGGCACATTCCACAGACCTCTGCACAAACACAGGCAGAAGGTTGTTTTACAGACGGGATGTCGCGTCTCAGAGTTTGGTGCTGGTTCTTATGTCTTATGGATTCATCTGTAGTTGGACTTGCTGACTTTCTGGACTTTTTCTAATCTGCCAAATGCTTTTTTTTTTTTTTGCCATTTTTGCGTGTTTGAATCCCACATTTGGTTATCTATGCTATAGAATCTGGCACAGGGATCAAAGAAACTGAAACACCAGTGACCCCAAAACAACAGCCAAAGCAAAATCTCAACAGCTGGAAACACAACCGTGGCACTTAAGAGCAAGAGATCAGCTGAAAGTAGGAGAAGAATCACTTTTTTTCTTTAATGGGAAGCCCATCTAAGGTTGGGGTTGGTTTGGGTTTAACCAGATGTTAAACAGCCACCTCTTCACTGGATACTAGAAATCACTCGCTTTCACATGAGGGCTCATTCGTTCAATGAAAAAACTAAAAACATATGTAGAATCTCTCATATTTTTTACAATTAAAATCTGAACACACCAACTGCAACACATACTTTTTGAATATACATCATTATTATTATTTTCATTATGACATATCTAGTCACTAAATAATGGAAAATTTAAGACAAACCGATAGAACAATCTAAAATAAAATCACTGAATCAGTTTGACCCGTTTTTTATTACCTTAAAATTTAGAAATGGATAAACAGCTATAGGTGGGTTTTGTGCTTCTGTTTCATTCATTTAACCTTTATTTCAACTTGAAATGATCTCTTTTGTGACAGTGTACTGGGCCACAATAGGCAGCATTAACCAGTTTCTGTGTGTTACTTACACCCTCTTGCCCTGGACGATCTCAATGTAATCTTCAGATCTGGAGTAGTATCCTTCAGGGCTTAGAGCGCCCCAGAAGTTACTCCACAGCTTTCCGTGTTTGGACAGCATGGGTGCTATGACAGACCTGCAAGAACAGCAAAGGATTTCAGGGAACTGCATTAAAATAAAAACCAACAGAATCTAACATAAAGCCTGAGTACTGAGGTGTTTACACATAGCGCCTAATATCTGGAAAAAAGTAGCAGAAAGTAGTCTGAGAGTATTAAAATAGAAGAGTGACGCAGGTTCCTTTAGTCTGAAGCCATTAGCCGTTTTTAAAATCAAACAGTGAGAGCTCAAAATAGTCAAAGTTATTTGGCTCCAGTAGAATAATCAGTGTTGCTGTTAACATTCAGGCATCCATTAAACTCCAGACAGCTTGAACTGAACCTTGGGTTTACACTAATGGTCATCGTCTCGTACACCCTCTATGCTATTAGGGTCTAGATGGTACCTTGGCGCAGAGTCTGGACTGAGCTTTGGGGGTTAATGTCTAAGCTGGAAGAGATCTGTATTAGAGCTTGGGATAGTATCTTGATTTGGGGTAGAGCCTGCAATGAACGTTGAGGCAAAATGTGGCCTGAGCTCTCGGTTCGTGTCAGAGCTGTTTAGGAAAGCTGAATTTGACCTTGGAGTGATAGTCTGGACACAAATACCATCATAGGGCAGGAGGAAAATAGCAAAAACGAACCAAACGTCACGAAAAAGAAAATCTGAAATGATCCATCCTGGATCAGTCACCATGAAGAAGTCCTGATCATAAGCTGAATCTCCACAACGAAACCCTCGTTGGCCTGAAGCATTTAAATATTTGGCTGTCAGTTTTTAAAAACTTATCAACAAATATGCGACATTTTTTGTAGTCTTTTTAGTTTTTGAGTCTCATCCAGTGCAGATATGCTCAGGGTTTTACTGACGGTGTAAACACAGCTTCTACGTACTTGTTCTCCTCCACCAGGATCCTCAGGATGTCGGGGTTCGTCAAAGCCACATCGGAGTCGATGCTGAAGTAGTAGTCGCACTCTGGATCCTTCTTACACACCTCGCTGCAGTCAAACAAACAAACAGCCAGGAAGGTTCATTACCTTCGTATTTAGAGAGTTTCCATAAAGGTGATGGTCAGACGTGTTTTTTTATCTTACTACAGAAGGAATCTGACCTTTTTTTAATGTAATTGTTCTAAATACGCTCCTCTCATTAAACAGATTTAACTTCCTGGTTTATAAATATGCTTCACAGAGCAATTTAAGTGTTTTGTTCTGCCTCATTTCCGTCTTTAAATGGCAGGAACTTTAAAGCAGGACAAGTCCTGGTTGCTAATGCTGGGTTTTAAGGAAAGAAAGAGATTCAAGGTTCAAGGTTGTATACAGCAGTGCTCAATTCCTGGTTGTTTTTCCATGTTTTTTATGTTTCTCTGTCTCGTCAATATTTCTACCTTTATTTTCCTGATCTTTGCGTGTCTTTTGTCCTTTTATTTCCTGTCTTTGTCTTCCTCCCGATTCCCTGATTGTTTCCCTGACTGTAGCGTATATTTGTCCTCAGAATTTATTCTCTGCCTCTTGCAGGTGCTTATTTGGGGATTTAGGTTTTCTCTTATCTTTTGGATTTTCCTAAATTTAAACTTTTGTTTCAGATGAATTAATTGCTCACTTTTATTTCATTTATATGTTGGCAAAGTTCTGCAACATGCAGTTGATGAAGACTATATGAGCTGTACATAAATCCAAATAAAACCACAGAAGGAAAACTACTGTTTATTTCTGCCTTATTTTAAATAAATAAATAAAGGTTTTAAAAGGTTGGTACTAAAAATGTAAATAGTTAAATATTTGTACATATTTGAGACCACTTTTGCTGACAGTGTTGATAACATCTTTGAAACCTACCTTTCGTTTTGGTGTCATATCTCCTGTTTCCAGGACTTCTTATATTTTACTGTTTTAAAGTTTTTATAATGTCCTTAGAGGTTGTGCACTCACACAGCCATGGTTCTGGCTTCGTCCTCCTTCAGGTTCTCCTCTGGTCCGACTACCCGGGCGTCTGGGAACAGAGACCTGTGACGCTCCCAGAACTTCTGGATGTGACGCTCGTGGTACACGACCTGCAGTACGGGGACACAACAGGTCAGAAAGCACATGACACAGGAAGGAAGTTCTGTATGCTGCAAAAATTAACTTTGGCTCTAAATTTAGTGAACAGGCAAAACATTTTTCACAGTTGAAGGCTACTCAAACTACTCTCTGCTTGAGCCACAGTCAGGAACCTTTTCCTTGTGTCAAAGTTGCCTGAAATCTCTCGGTGAGACAATTCTGACTCTTTAATTGTGAATCTTTTTCCTCCCTCTGATGTTCCAGTGAGAGCAGTGAAACTGGAACTCTGTGCGAGTGTGCATCGTACGTTGTTGTGGATGAAGAGGCGAATCCTCGTTTTTGGGTAGTTCAGAGTGGACAGGCGCTCCAGGAACTCCTCCATGAAGGGAGTTGCATGTTCGATGAAAACAGCGACGTAGACCAGAGGCATCTGTTCGTCCTGAACACACAAACACACACGTAGAGTTCAAACACTGACAGGAAAACCTTTTCTCCTCATTATGTCCTCCACTGAGAGTGGTGCAGGCACCTCACTGAAGAAGAGCAGGTCGTCGTCGCAAATCCCGCAGCCGGTTTCATAGGTCCACACCGTGGGGACGTAGTTACCGAGGTAGTTCAGCTGCAGCTGCAGAGACAAGCAGATGTGCAGAATTATTAAATATATTTGTTGTGTTTGATAATCAGATTTTTAATGATAGGCAGGAACAGTTTCAAGTGTGAGGCTTTAAAGATCAACGAGTCTTTAGTTTTAAACAGCAGCACAGTGGTTTACTCTAATGCTGGGCTTACACTGTGCCATGTTTGGCCCATTTTGAGCCGATATTTCAGTCGTGCGACCGTTTTGGGGATCGGCCCGAGTTTGGCCTTCATCGTGTGTCGTGCATACGTGGGGTAACAGGAAGCGATTAACACCTCACGACCATCAATCGCTTGGTCGGGAGGATTTCAAACCTGTTTGAAATCCTCACAACAGTCATGAGGATTTCAAACAGGTTGTCACTGCAGCCGCTCACACTGCAAACACATAGATGTCGGTGAAAATGACGGAGCAGCACAGCTGTGCAGCGTGTGATCTGGACACAAGCGATGGAGGCACAACTTGTAGAACTTTGGAAAGCTCATCCGAGCCTTTTCCATGTGACCTCACAAAATGATCACGACCACAACAACCGTGAAAATAGTTGGATCTACACTGCTGCTCAATCACAGCTGCCTGATCAATGTTTTTCATTAGCAATTTAGCAAAGTTGATGGTGGTGGTGTGTCTGTGTGAGTGAAAGACAGAGAGGGAGAGCGACAGATTTTCTGTTATAACCTTCATTTTATGGACGCACAGTGTGAGCACTCAGGTCATATCAGAGCATCGGGTCGTATAGTGTGAGACCCTCGTGACCTATGAACTTCTAACCCCTGTGAGTCAATCGTGCAGTTTGAGCAGAAGCTGAATGCGACTGAAAGAAATCGCAGTGTGAGCCCAGCTTAACACGTCACACCTGACTCCTGATCACAAAATCTGTCTGTGCTCTGGTTTTACCATCACATTGTCGTGTTACCTTGGTGGGTCCGTTGCCATGGATAACAACAGGAAGCGTGTCGTAGGCGACATTCCTTGCTCTGACCTTTGCCCTCTCGAATTTCAAGACGACCTCATCTAGAAAGGAGATGTAGTGTAAGTGTTTCTGCTCAATAAGAAACGGCAGTTCCTCAAATGTCCACTTGAGGCTCCAGTGGGAAGTCAGTCCTCATAAGCTCCCGTGTTAAAATGTCCAACTTTACCGTAGAAACAAACACGACACACCTTGATTCAGTCAGACCAAAGATATATCCTCATAAGAGCCTGAGTACAGTAATAGCACATTGAAAAAGTTGGACAGATTTATGTCAGAAAGGCATGAATACACATGCATAATAAACCTTTTAATATCTGAATTGAAGTATTTCACATTCAAATCAGAGGTTTTCAGGATGAAGTAACCAGTAGAGTGAGTAACAAAAACCAGAATGAATGTTTCCTTACAAATCGTGGAGCTTCACAGGGCTCTATTATCGATCCTCTACTTTTTACTCAGATTTAAACTGTGTGCTTGTAAAAGTGAGTCATCCCCCACAGACTGAAATAAACATGTTTACAGCCTGATACAAAAAGTTGTTTTGGTCTCTGTAGCTAATCTCCCCCCTCATTACAACAGGCTTAGAGTTGCATTAACAGGAGTGTAGCCTCTTTGAATAACAGCTGGATGGAGACAGACTGCTACATGTGAAACAGCTGGTTCGCGTGTAAACTCAGCTCTCACATATTTGTGTTTCTTACCAACAGCTCCGTTCAGGTTTTGGAAGATCCGGGATCGATGATCCAGGGTCATGTTAAACTTGGTCTGATGTGACAATAATAAACAGAGCAGCTTTGTCAAGATTTAGACTTTTACAGATAAATTCAGACATGACAAGCTGGGAGAATATCTGAGATTCAAAAACTCTTCTTCTCTGAAATCACTGCTGGCCTAGTTTTCTAAGAATATGTTCAAAACATTGGAAACAATTCAGTTTTTTACCCAGCAGTACAGATTAACTCGTTTTGTCTGCAACGTCAAAGACCTTTGACCTGAGGTAACATTAAAGGAGCCAACCTCAGACTAATGTTACTTGTTACTAATGGTAACAAGAAATGCAAAGTGAACTGCAGCCATTATCCTGTCATTGGAGGGAACAGAGTGTGAGAAGGTCTTGTTCTTTAACTTACATTACAATTGGTACAGAAAAAGTATTTACATAAAATGTTCCTGTTGCGACTGCGACTTGTTCTAGTGGCTCCAACAGTGGCTTTAAAACTGTGGGTTACTTTTGTTTTTTTAATGTTTGTGAAGTTGTTTTTACCCTGTGCGTCTTGTCCAGGTAAATCCTGGTGTAGAAAAGTTGGTCATCATCGCTGTCTTTGTACTTCCACTGCTGGACAATTGCACTGATCTCTGGAGCATAGCCGATGAACCCTGAAGAGCAAGAAGTCGTGTGTTACTTACTGCTTTAAACTTTTTATAGTATTTTAAAGGAATAGCAGCGAGCTCCTTACCTCCTGAGTTCAGGTAGCGTTTCCCAGTACGCACCTCGGGGTATTTGGAGGCCAGGCGCTGGTCAGGCCAGCAGAAGCCCTCAGCTGAGAAAATAACTTTGTGACCCATACGGGAAAACTTGGACAGCAGCTCCTCAGGACCCGATGCAAAGATCACATCGTAACTGCATGGAGAGAGAAAGAGAAAGAGGGGGCCTGTTACTGTTTGCAAGTTTGAATGTGTGGGATAAGCAGACAGAGAGCATGTTTATGACAGAAACAATCAGGACTGAACACTGAGCAGTGGCTAGAAAGAGTGAGAGCCACGTCAGCTTACATGTAAACAGGAAAAATAAAACATTTAAAGGACAATAAATGGAAGAAATTACAGTAAGAGTTCAGCGTGAGCTGCAGACCTCCACAGTCGAGTGTGGCTCATTCCCAACTTTATCTGTCTCTTTCCAGAAAGTCTGAAGTAATGACCGCCTACAGCAGCTCCAGTACAGAGTTTAAGGTGTTCATCAAAACCTAAAACAGGACACAGAGGGGTCTCCTGCTCCTGCTGTGGTCTCCTCTCTACCAGATGATCACCTCGTCTCTGTGATGTTCCACAACTGGGTTATACTGGAGGAAATGGGAGTTTTACAGTTGTGGTCCGAGGTTTAAATATAGTCTTCAAGGGCATGAATTCATGGCGATTCTGGATGATTTATTTGAACTGTCCCAGGCTTTTTCAGGGTGGAAGAATTGCGCAGCAAACATCATACATTACCAAAAGAAACTCAATTGAGTTTGAATTTACTGTGTTTTGGATTTTCTCCAACCTTTTCTCTCTAAGGGTCAAATATATGCATTCACTCAGTTAAAATTTTTTGTGGTGCTGAAGGTTCTATAGTGTATTTTAGCTGGGCAAGGCCAAAGCATACATACTTCCTGTTAGAGATCATGATTGATTACACTTGGCTTCTCTTGGCAGAATAAGAGGGAGACAGTATGTCTGTGAAGGTTCTCAGTCATCCAGGTCATCGTAGTCTAAGGAGCTTGGAAAGAAAAGCGTCTGGACTTCTTTAAGTTGCTTGAAGACGTTTCAATGGTGTAGAGTCCCAGATTTAAACCCAGTGGGAGCCAAAGAGGCCATCTATGTCCACTGTGAGCGACCATCTTTGAACAGAGGCGGGGGTTTACGACACCAACTCTCTGCCATCTATAATCCAGTTTTGAGATCCCTTCCCAGACGCCTTAACGCCCACTCACATCCTGGGCCATCTGACCTCAGGACATCACATGATAGGGTGGGCCAGGTTTCACACCCGAAACCTTTGCTGATTGTGACCCACACCTGCTTTCACACCTCGGCTCATGTGATTAGGTGGAGGATCATCAGGGGGTCCTTTGTCCCTCTTTGGGGGGAAACTCCCACTGGGTTTAAATCTGGGACTTTCCGCCGTTTGACCTTTGAACTGAAGAAGCTTCTCGGATGAGAGGTGAAACGTCTTCAAGCAACTTAAAGAAGTCCAGACGCTTTTCTTTCGATTGGCTGACAGCACCCGTCAGACTGACCAATACCAAAATAGTATTTTAATTTATTTGTTATTTTTGGGTCCACAATTTGGACCCTACCTACACAGACTGTTTGGGAACCACCAGCTGCTAGGAAAAAATGTATTCGTACGACCTAAACTGTTAGTGAGTGGCCACTGGAGGTCGCTGGACTACAAACCTGTGACTGCTTTGGTTGCAAGAAGATTGCCATGAAAGATGATGACCTGTCTGCAAACGCTCGCTAATTTACCACCATGTGACTGTCAAACTTGAAAAAGGTCGACCGAACCTTACCTTCAAAGTAAAAGTTTACATTTACTACTGCAGCCAATACATTTTAAAGTCGCAAGTTTTACTTTGAAGGCAAAAGTTATCCATTGTGTGGTTTTTCTGCCATGTCGCGAGTAGTCAATGAGTCTTTACATGCAACTCGTCTTTTATGTGAACTACAGGAGACCGTGGAAATCTATTAAAGACTGAAGCGATCCAAAAAATGAAGCTTTCAGTGCAGCACCATGTGCTTCTTCCATCTTCATGGTTTATCCAGCACTCATTTGCTAACTTGTCACGAAACATTTTTCCCCTAACAACCAGTGGCCACCCATCCTTCCCCAGGCCTCCGTGACTGGGTTTGTATTTCTGGACTGGTCTGAACTTTAGCTTTAGTTAACAGTAACAACACCGGAGCTCAGAACCAGTGAAATCCCTGCACAGGTCACAGGTGGTGCCTGAGCTCTGATTTCACAGTTTATCTCCTAATCGAACAATACGAAAATTCATATCCTTCATTTTTGTGAGAAAAGCTTTGTCCTCGTGTGTGTCAAAGTAGGTCAGAAAGAAAAGTAAAGACACAACAAAAGCAGCTAAAACTGAGACAAGATAAAGGAGTAGAGCTGTGAAAAGACAGAAATCAGGACTGAGCTGATGGGAACGATAAGTATATCTCACACACACACACACACACACACACACACACACACACACACACACACACACACACACACACACACACACACACACACACACACACACACACACACACACACACACACACACACACACACACACACACACACACACACACACACACACTACCTGTCCACAAACATGATGACGAGCTCCGTCTTCTCCGAGTGTTTCTGCACCTCCTTCTTCAACCATCTCACCTTCTGTCCTCCACCCACCGTCCGAGCGACATCGCCTCCCTTCCACTCCTCGCCCAGACCCAGGACCTGTACACCACCGTCATATCATTAAACTCATTTGTATCCAATAAATCCTCTGACAGCTGATCTGCTCACGTGATCACTGAAAGTGTTTCTAAAGGATCTGCAGCACAAAAAAACAGAAACAGTTTTATTTTTCTCCGCTGGAGTTGTTCCTGCACCTTAAACAAAGACGTTTTACTGCAGTCAGAGCTGCACTGTGTGGCATCAGACATCAGCAGCACCTCAGCCAGGGATGTAATGGATTGCTCTTTAATGACACTAACCTCACCAGGTAACAGGTTACTCTTTAACACAAAGTTACCCAGCAGTGTAACTTGTGTGTGTGTGTTACCTTCACAGTG
Organism: Simochromis diagramma; assembly: GCF_900408965.1. Lineage (NCBI taxonomy): Eukaryota > Metazoa > Chordata > Actinopteri > Cichliformes > Cichlidae > Simochromis > Simochromis diagramma. The sequence goes on along the minus strand of NW_024387042.1, from coordinate 163,055 downwards.
TAGTTGAACTCTTGGGCTGTCCTCATGAAGCGCAGGAAGCCGTCCGTCTCCTCTGTTGCCACGGTGATGACCAACAAGTTTTCTGCAAACACATCAGGTGATCAGCATGACGTTGTCAAATCAACTGAGAACTTTTGTTTTTTTTTTACAACTCGTAAATATATAACGATCCATTTTGGCAAATATTGAAATATTTGGAGGATCTGCTGCTGTATGCTGGTAACACTCAGTCCTGTTTGCAGACACCAGCAGCTGCCAGAGTTTCCCTGCAGGCTTTTTATTAGGAATTGGGAGCAGAATTCCTCTGAAATTCCAAGGAAAGTCAAAGAGGGGAGGAGTAGCATGGGGGAGGAGTAGCATGGGGGAGGAGTAGCATGGGGGAGGAGAAGAGGGTCTGTGGGTAGTTGTGTTTGAGTTCAGCTGAGCTGAGCGAGTGCCTATGGAAGGAAATTCTCCTGTTTTTAACCCCCATCGTTTTTATTCTTTAGAACTTCTAGATTTTTGAAAAAGGAGTTTTCCTTCCCACTGTCGCCAAGTGCTCAGTCTGACTGTTGAGGTTTTCACTGTATTATTGCAGGGTCTTTGCCCTAAAATGTAAAGTTGTTATGCCTTTGTGCTATATAAATCTGAATTGAATTGAATAGAATAGATTCCTAGGGGTGTGTCAAAGGGCATTGTCAACAACCCATGAAAGTCTCTGCAGCTGCCTGCAGGGCAGACTCTGGGTCTCGAACTAAAAGGAAGGATTTCAGCCTCCATCTTATGGCGGGTGTTTGGCTTTGTAGATCGCAGGTCTTTGTATTGTATCTGTCCAGATGTTAACTCAGGCTCACCCAGCTGCTGAGAAGCTCCAGCTCCCAAAAATCCAGCTGCTACCAGAATTCATTCAGGACTAATTATTAAATAACTGATATCTTTTAGTTTTTTTAATTCCATTTTTCTAAATTCGTCCTCTGCAAACTTTTTAAGGTTTGGGGAGGAGGGAGGGAAGGAAAATAATGAGGGTGGGATTAGGTGGATCATGTTTTAAGAAGATTGCTTTGATGAAGTGATTTTATTGGTCTTATTGGTCTTTTTTAACTTGTTCTGAAACTATAAACAAAAGTTCCAGCTGTGGAGGTCTGTAGCTGGAATAAGTGTGAATCCTCATGTGAGGCTGAATGGTGGGAAGGTTTCTTCCTGTTTGTGGCTCGAGTGTTGGACAACAACCCCCCCGACAGCACTCGCACAGCTGTGGGGGTTTGTTGTCTCTTTACTCATCACGCTGCTTTCCTAATGAATGAACGACAAAAGCAGATGTGCGAGTCACATCCTGACAAACGATCCATAAAGTGACCTCTGCCCAGGTCTTCCCTCCATGTTTATACTGAATCATTTCCATAACCAAATATGAGCCGAATTCATATTTCGCTCCTTCTTACAAAGATGTTTGTGTGTTTGCCGACTCTCATGGAAATATGTTCCTGACATGCATGATGAAAATGTAAAGACTTCCTTTTTCCGTTCCTTGATTTGAATCTGTGGGACCAGGCCGGAGATGTGGAGCCTTGGAGAATGTTACAGATCCAAGCAGCAGATCTGAGTGGGCTCATTTCTTTCGTTTTCACATCAGTTTGCACAGTGCGCACATCATAAACACATTTCAAATTCTTTCTCAGCTTTGGTCAAATATTTTTTAAGACAAGTAGAACACTTAAACATCGAGTACTGGGGATTTTCTTCTTCTAATGAAGCCAAAAAATTTTCCACCTGAGTGTTTTTAGGGTTACAGGCTCTCAAAGTACAAAGAAATATTGGCCCAAATGCGGCACTTTTTACTCGTTTCATAGCCCTCTTAGCTATATAAGTTCAGGACATTTCCACGTTGTCAGCACAGTTTAAACACAAGCAGTTCATAGTATGAAGGTACTACAGCTGATTGTGAGGGTTCAGGAGGGAACGTTTCACAGGAACGGCCCATATGAAGGAAATACATGAAGTTTATATCAGCATAAACATTTAATGTTTGTCCAAATAATGTTTGCATAATGTCACTGTGCTAGTGTTAACAAGCAGAACCGTTCAGAGCCTCACACATGCAAGCATGCAGGCCTACAGACCGTTCAGAACTACCTGCCGGGTTCAGGTGTTTGAAGTTAAACCTATCTGGACATTTTTATTCTCTACTCGGGTTAAACATGATATATAAGTCACTTGGAAAACTTAAAAATGTTATTGTTTGGCTTTTTTTTAGAGTAAATCGGTTTGGCTGAGATCAAAGTTATAGTTTTTACACAGCTGAATAAACGTCAAGCAGACAGCTGATTATCAGAAGTGTGAGATGCTCGAGAATATACTCCGGTGTCCTGTTATATTTTAGATAGCAAGGAGTTTATTAAACTTCACCGAAACAATCTGCAAATGTCATTAAAATTTAATAAACTATCATCTTGTCTTTATTGTTAGTTAGCACCTTAAACACTTAAAGCTGTAAGCTAATGATAGTTATATAAGAGCAGATGCTGCTGGTGCAATAAGCTGTACGTTTTACGTCCAGTGGATGATGATCTGATTAGTTGACTAATAGAAAAAATAATCGGTGACTAGTCGACGATCAAAATAATCATTTGTGGCAGCCCTACTACCGACCATGTCTGAGCTGATCCCTGTTCTGCTTTTTAAGGACCGACCACACTAAAAACCACCTTCTTCCAACCTGCCAGGAGCATTTTCCAGCCTGATGGGAGCACCGTGTCAGAAGACATGACAACACAGAGCCTCGGAAAGATCCCCAAATTAACATCTTGGGCCCATGGACACATCTTAATCTGATCCACAATCTATGATCAGTGCTTAAAAACCAGGTGGACAAACAGGAGCCCACAAACTGTGGTTAACTAAGAGCCACAGAGATCTGCAGGAGTTATGAAGAAGAACGGACTGTTCTCTCTGTTGAGGTCAGGAAAGCGATTCCGCTCCCTGAAGACCAACACAGAGGAGGAGGAGGAGCTTCTTCCCGCAGGCGATACGGTCTCTCAATCACACCACCACACAGTACTGACCCACACATACAGTTCTTACACACACACTGGACATTCTGGACATTGTTTCACTTCATCACTTAAATCACTTTAAGCATATTTGCACTGCAGAAGACATAATGTGGATTGCACAACACTGGACATTATATTCTTCATTTCCAGTTAATACTTGTACAGCTGCTGTTATTGTGTATATATTTATTTATATTTCTTCATACATTCTTATATCGTTCTATATTGTGTATTGTGTGTTTTGTTGTACAGTTATTTTATCTTATTCTTTCCCAGTTAAATTTACCCTTCATTCTAATTTGTGTTGTACAGTTATTTCATTTTTAACCTTAATTTATATTTTATTCCTTCCTAGTTAAATTTACCCTTTTTAATTTTTCATATTTACTTCCTATCTTATTCATAGCCTTTTCTTTTTTCTTTAGGTCACGAGCAGTTGTCCAAGCATTTCACTGCATATCGCACTGTGTATGACTGTGTACGTGACAAATAAAATTTGAATTTGAAGAGTCAACACTGTAAATGACTCCTGTCACAGAAATGTAAAAAAATAAATAAAAACTGATGAAACACAAACTCTGTTACGTTCAGCCAATAGAAACTCGCCATGCTCAGTGTCACAAGATTCAGAGCTGCTGAGCACAACATGGAGGAAGTGCTCAGATACACAACAACCTCCCAGAAGAAGAAGGCGAGTTTAAGTAAGATGCTCTCACTGGTTCACAAACTCACTTTGTGACAGAGGTACAGCCTCTCGGGGTTAACTTCACTGTGTCTGTGATTGTCTGAGATGTTTTAGGGAAATACGTCTTCAGCTGAGCTGTGTTTAAAATGTGCCACAGAACCTGAGAAAAACTGAGACACTTCTTGTGAGCTCAGATATCTGAAGCCTTCAGATGAGCTAAAACACCAGCTGATTATCTATTATTAACAATTTAACAGCTTCTTTATATACACAAAAACGGTGTTTTACTAAAATATAACAATCCTGGCGTTCCTCTGAAGAATAAGCATCAGGACTGGGATAAAAGTGCAAGCAAAGAATTCACTTTTATGTATCAAAAGACCAAAACTATGAGGACAGTGCTCAGGACTTCTGTTTGACTCTGTGTCTCAACTACAAACAAGCAGCCATACTCAAGGATCCTGAAGGAGGAAGAACCTGTAAACTGATTATTGATTTGATCAATGAATTAATCTCGAGATAAAGCAAAAGAAGTCTTTAAACTGGATCCCATGAATGAGTGAAAATGGCCTCAGATTTCAGTCAAATATTTAAAAATCTATTTTTTTCAGTTATTTTTTGTGTTATTATCGGAGTGTCTGTGAACTTTAAAAAAAAAAAGGTTTACAACAAGAAGGACATCTCGTCGTCAGTCTCACTCTGCTCCCTTTAAAAACGCCTCACATAAATAATATAAACATGAATACAAACCTCACAGGGACGCACCAAAGACAGGATGGAAAACACAGATCAGATTTAAACCGGTTATTCTTTTGAAAAACGTTTATTCTGCTTCACAGACCTGCCACTGAGAGGTTCATGATGGAAATCATTAATCCTGCTACATAAAACGTGCTGTGGGCTCCCACAGTGGCTTTTTCCACTTACAATAAATGTTTTACTTATTTAAATGCAGTTAACTAAAATTCTTTATTCTAATATGATTATAAAATATTCAATCAAAATGATCACACTATTTTAAAAGTCCCAGCTCTCATTTGAGGCTGTAAAACCTCGTTTGAGTGGGTTGATCAGTGATTTGTAATCTTTACTGCTGGATGTAAGCATCCCTGCGTGAATGTGTCTGTTTGTGGGGATGTCTAACTTTCTTTAATATTTGAATTTTATCCAATATGCGAAGCACTTTGTACCTTTGTGTTTCTGTGATTAAAACTGATACATGTTAACCACGCTGTGTGGTAGATTATACGTGGAAAAATGGAAATAAACATTCAGGAAACAAAGTTGCACATTAAGATTTTCCAGAGTTTAGGGAATCATTAATAATCTGTAGGGATTACAATAACAGTATATGAGGTTATAAAGGGAGCAGGTCCACCGTGAGCCCCTCGCGTGAGTATTTGGGGTCATTATTGAGACTTTTTGTGATATTTACATTTTGCTCTGACATGAACACAAACCCCTGTTAAAGTTTGCTAACGGTCCTGTGGCGCTAACGGTTTTAATAATTAATAAACATCCTTCCTAAACTCACCCAGTAGCTGAATAACGGAATAAACTCTGAAAATAGTGAAAAGGTTTGTGACGTGATGAGCAGCCTTTCCGTAACCCACCCGGAGCTCCACAGCTCCAGCGGGTCACGGTGGTCCGCCCGGCCGACCAGGGGACCCCGCACAGCGGTCTTACCTGGAGAAAGCTTCCGCTGTTCGGCCCACACGGCGCCCTGGAAAAAGGCGAGAGACAGCAGGCGGAAAAGAAAACTGGAGGACATATTGGATGTTTGGACACGGCTCCGTTTAGACTGTAGGCCGTAGCTTTAGTCCACTCTTTCTCCTCTCTTCCCGGCCCTCTCTCTTCACGTTCACCGCTCAGTCGGCACTCGACTCTCGCGATACTCGTCACCTTTTCCGACTTTTAAAAGAAAGTCAACAGAAACCGCAAAAAGCTATCCAGCCAATGAGAACAGAAATGACGCGATACAGCTTTGACGGGCAGAGCTGGTATCCAATCAGCACAGATAGTCGGAAATCCACCAGCCAATAAGAGGCAGACATATGGGAACTTTTTTTTTCTCTTCGTTTCTCGGTGGGCTAAACCACAGAAAGTTCGTGAAAAATGGAGTACGTGAATCTTTGCCACGTCTGAGGCTTTCAGGAGAGGGAGGGAGAGGGAGAGACATAGCGAGGACATGGAAAAACGGAGAGAGAGCGTGCGTCGGCAGAGGTTTTATATAGCTTTAAAGTCGCATGTCTGCAATAAAATCTATAATGATGTTTAATCATTATAATTACACCCAAAATGTATCCATAATTTAGTATTTATTTACATAATTTATTTAAGAAACAATTAACATTTTCCTAATGAAATATTAACACTGTGAGTTCTTTTCCTGACATAGCATGCATGAATAAACTCTCAAAATCGTTTTTCTTTAGCTCTTTTGTAAAAAATCACTTTCTCCCAAATAATTGACTCAAAATATAAAAGTAAAGAACTGGGTGAAGAGACTGCAAACATAGCTGTTCTGTAAATACAGCAATCCAGCATTTATTCTACATTTACCATCTAGTAAGCTAAAAGCATACGTTATTAGAGGGTGGATGTATGGGATGCTCTAAACTCTAGATCACTGGTTTCTTTCTGTGTGTCTCGGGATTTAATAAAACTACAATCTACACCACAGTGTCACAACAAGGGGCCCAACATCTTATTCCTGGTCCCAGTTGATTAACACTGCAGTGTTAATCAACTGGGACCAGGAATAAGATGAGATAAGATAAGATAAGATAAGATAAGACTTTATTGACCCCACGGAGGCAAAATTTGTGCTGTGTTTCGTTGTTCTTGTAACATTGACAATTAAATCTATTCTATTCAATAGGGGGGTCATGTCAGTAAAACACGAGTATAGATGTATAAAAAGGAGGCAGAGGTTTTATAATACATTTTAAAAACCATTTTCTTTCAAACTAACCTGGTTTTAATTTTCATTTGTTTTAAAGACAGTATTTAACTCTTTGTACTCTTAAACTCTTTAACTCTTTACTCAAGATATGAAAGTAAAGATCTGGAGAAAGAGACAGTAGCCACACTTTGTTAGCAATTACAACAATCAGACATTTAGTTATTGTATTTTTTATTTTATTAAACAGATTTCAGTCATATCACAGTAATCCCTGGATTAACTAGTGGGAAGTGACCAATTATGCTGGAACATATAGCAGGATGTTTTAACAAAACATGACAAAGGCATGCTATGGAAGAGATCCAGAGATGATTAAATTCAGAATAGTGTATAAATGCACTAGTCACACACACCATGCTTCCACATCATGCTAATTATAGAGTTCCACAGGGTTCTGTGCTAAGACCAATTCTGCTTACATTATACATGCTTTCCTCCAGCCTATGTTATCTGCTTTAAGGTACACATTTGAGAGTTATGCCAGGGATTCAAGTCCTTCTGATCTGAGTATTTTTTTAAGTCATACACAGGGAAGATGTAAAATTAGTAACAAATGTCAAAGAGGGAGGACATACAGGCAGGGATCCAAGTGACCACATTTATTTGCAGTGAAAGTTTAAAGGTCCAATCTCTTCCAGGCTTAAATCCAGAAAATTTCAATTTTCCCCCAGAATCCACACCAGATTTTGCTCATCACTTTGTGTCTGATAATCTTTAGGGATGGGAATCTTGAAACAGTTGTTTCAAGACTGTGTTGAGCTTCTTAAGCTCATATGTTTCAAAACACTGCACGGAAGCATGGTTCAACACACCCAGGTCACATGACCATGACTTAACAAAGTTTTGATGTGTTTCACTTCAGTTTCAAGAGGTGGTCGAGGAGGCAAGACTCACCTCAACCTCGTAGTGTGTGGAGCAGCGGCTGCCCATAGAGAGCATTTTTCACCTGCACAAATGCCGCCTGGCACTGATCCATCCATGAGACCAGATCTAGGTCAGGCCCACGAACCCAGGCATGAACTGATCATAGTACCCAGGCAGCTCCATGAACCGCCTCACTTCCTTTTTGGTCTTGGGGTGTGTGCAGGATGCAATGGCGGCTTACTTCTCCATCTGTAGACACACCTGCCCTCCCTCCAAGTGGAATCCCAGATACCGTACCTCCCTCTATCCAACTGCACACTTCTTTAGTTTGGCCTTGAGGTCTGCCTGTCTGCTTTAGGGACTCCAGAACCACAACCACCCGCTGCACATGGTCTGCCGAGGTGTTACTGTGGAGGATCACATCATCGAGGTAGGTCTCAGCATATGCAGCATGCAGCCACAGCACCCGGTCCACGAGGCTCTGGAAGGTAACTGAAATGAGCCAAATTGGTACAAACCGTCAGGGTAGAGAAGTGTCTCCTCCCCAGAGTCAGCGTCCCAAACAGCTGTTCTGCTGCCGTCATTTGGCTGCATGTGATGATCCAGAACTTCTGCCGATGATTTTGGACAGAGAGGCCCAATCTATCCAAAATGGCCCTGCCGATGTCATCGAAGCTCTGCTGTGGGGCTGCCGGCAGGCTCAGAACCTCGGTCTGCGCCTCTCCCAACAGCAGCGGTAATAGCTGCAGGCCACTGATATGCCTCTGTGTTGGGCTAAAATAGAGGTCAGCAACCTTTAAGACCCAAAGAGCCATTTGGACCCTGTTTTCACTGAAAAGAAAACACTTTTTGACATCTAAAATGAAGATAACACTGCATACATTGTTTTTTACCTTTATGCTTTGTATAAACCACTATAGTGTGTTGTTTATGAAATCCACGAAATGCTACAAAGTAAATGAAATTTTATTTATGTAATGAACACATTTTAAACTCTTAAAAAATTTATAACAAAAAATCAATTTAAATCAATTAAAAAGCTGAACTTAAATTATCCATGTAGCAAACAAAAACTGATCCTTATATCGCATTTGGGCTTTCGGAGCATGTAGAGCCTTAACCTGAATTCTAAAAATAATTGGAAAAAACACTACGCTCCTAAAAAGTGAATAATAAATATTCACAAAATCTCTGCATGAATATTAATTTTACCTGGTTACCTGGTACCTGTATGGCGGGGCGTGGCCTGCAGTGCTGCTGCAGGAGAGGTGGTCGCGCCTGAGCCACACCGCCTTATAGTCTGTGCTCTCTCTGCTGTTGTGTTATGTGTCGGGCTGTGTGCCAGAAAGCTGAAGCCAGCTGCATCTGTACAGCAAACATCGTCGGGTCTGCCGTGGTTTGTTTACAATGGGACCTCTGCGCCCAGCGTCTGCAGACCGGGGCTGTACGAAGTCACTTTCATCTTTACGCAGGACTGTGAGCTGTCGTCTGTGAGGCGTGAGTGGTTTTTGTTTTTATCATAGTTCATGGTTGGGAATAGCTGCTCAATTATGTATGCGGATCCGAAGATCAACAATCCACAAATTAGGCATACTGGTAGGCCGCTCTCATCAGAAGTAAATGCAAACAAATCTGCCCAGACAACATTAAATCTTCTTCAGATATTTTTCTTATCTTACATTTCTCCATAATTTACCTACTTGGGGTTGAAAGTCTCAATAAATGCATTGCATTTTGGCGGGTATATACATATATATATATCGGCTTCCGCGAGTGTGACTTCCGCGAGTTATTTTGATTAAATTTTAATATTATGATGAAAAATAATTTAAAAAATAATTTTATTTTTATATTTCAAGATCATGATAATCTCTGTAATCATGTGAGCCAATGTGTGGACCGACTGCACAAGCAGCCATGAAAATGAGTCTAACCTCTCCTATTTTCACAGCTCGTCTGACTGTCCCAGCAGCTCTCAGCTGTTTGAATTAGACTTTGTATCTCTGAGTTGTCAGGACGAGGACAGCTCTGCTGGATGGACTCTGAGGAGAAACACAAGCAATAAAGTGATGATTCAATGTGGAAAGAACTTTGGAAGATGGTCTGGATCTACCTGTACGATAAGCTACATGTACACATGGGACAGTGGAGTTTACTGGTGTGAGTCCAGAGAGGGTCCCATCAGTAACATGGTTAACCTGACAGTCACTGGTAAGCTGAGTGTGTGGAGTTAGTGTTGATGAAGCTGTGTGTAAATGGATGAAATGCTGTAGTTTGTCTCTGTGTTGAGGTGGATCAGTGATCCTGCAGAGTCCTGTCCTCCCTGTGATGGAGGGAGATGACGTCACTCTGCTCTGTAAAACAAAGACCACTCCCTCCAACCTCCCAGCTGCTTTCTATAAAGATGGCTCCCTCATCAGGAAGCAGGCTACAGGTCACATGACCATCCAGCATGTTTCCAGGTCTGATGAAGGCCTCTACAAGTGTGACATCAGCGGTCATGGAGAGTCTCCATCCAGCTGGATCACTGTCACAGGTGAGGAGCTTCACTCTGATTTCATGTCTTATTTCAGCCACAAGTTTACCTGAATAGATGGGATTCTATCTGCAGGTAGACCTGCGACTACAGCCCCGCCCACATCAGCACCTTCACCTTCTACCTCAAGCCCCCTGCATTTTGACTTCACACTGCTTCGCTACCTGCTGGTGTTCTGTCCATATTTAATCTCCACTCTTCTTGTTGCATCAGTACATCGACAGATAGCCACAGGTAACACTGACTCATTCACTGATCAATTATTAAACAATCAATAATCAATGAACTGATGACAGATATCTGTCTATAACTACAACTGTTAACATTTTATAGACTGCATCTGTGTTTCTTTTCTGATTTGCTGACTGCAGGGAACAATCCACCCACCAGTGATCATCCGAGCTCTTGAGGTCAACGGATTGGATGAAGAGGATGTCATCAAAGAGCACTGATTGTAAATTTTACCTAAGATTTTGAGGCTCATTCAAAAACAAAGCCTGTGTACAAATCTGTGTTTAAGCCAGGTGTTCAAATAAATTATGAAATAGGAAAAAAAAAAAAAGATTCTAACCCAGAAAATAATGTAATTTAAGTTAAAAACATAAAATAGTAACTGGAAAGGTTCAAGGATTTATCACTTCAAAACACTATTCATCTTGAAGTACTTATGTAAAGACCCGACAAAATGAGCAGCATAGACTGAGTCTTAGGCTACGTCCACACGTACCCAGGTATTTTTGAAAACGCAGCTTTTTCTATGCGTTTGCACCCTTCGTCCACACGTAAACGGCGTTTTTGGTCACTGAAAACTGAGATTTCTAAAAACTCCGGCCAGGGTGGATATTTTCGAAAACTCCGTTTTTGCTATAAAGTGTGGACGAGAAAAACTGAGAAAATGCAGCGTTAAAAGTGTGCCCCTTATTTGACATCACGTTATTGTTTCGGTGAAATGAATTTCTACAATACTGTTACTGTTAATTCTACTCTCTGCAGTGTGTAAATGCTTACATATACACACAGTTACTGTCCCTCCACACATACGACTCGTTTCTGCTTCTATGCCCCAGCTTTGTTTACTATTTCCCACCGAGGCTTCTAGACTTCTGATTGGCCAACATTTCTATACGGTGAGGAATATATCGCCACCTGTTGCTTTGGCATGTTCCTAGCAGCATTTTCCTTCATTTCTGCATTTACGCGTGGACGGGATTATTTTTTAAAACGTCCGTTTTCAAAAATACCCGTGGACGTAGCCTTAATATTAACATACCTAGAGTTGTAAACAGAAGTTCATATGCACTCTTCATGGGTAATTTTGAGCTTTTAATAATTTCTTTGACTTGTTCATTTTACAGAGTGGAATGATTGAACAAAATACATGTTTAATGACTTGAAAATAGGTGAAAAATTGTCAGCACTCATTGGACTGACCAATACTACGTACAGTCCAAGGACTCAGTGATGACAGTAAAGATCTCAGAAGGAAAATTTTAAATTCAAAGAAGTTAGGAAAATCTCTTGGAGAGAGAGAAATGGAGCCATTCCTATACAACTCCACATTCCAAGCTCACCTGCTCTGACGCGTTATTTGGATGTGTAATCACTTTGCCAAGGCCTGGAAAAAGACCCAAACTTTGAGCCTTAGTTGAGAGGAAAAAAGCTAGGCCACAGTCAAGTGAGTTTTACACCACCAGGGGTGCTGGCCAAGAAAGAAGCGCCTGATCAAACACATTCAAACTGGACAGAAATGTGCAAAAACAGAACAACAAAGCACAGAACTAGTCCTTCATTTGTAATAAAATGGCATGAGTGGTATTCAGCTAGCATTTAAAAAGGTCCAGTTAGAGAAAATTTCTTGAAGTAAAGGACCAAATGATTATAATGTCTAATTAAAGGAGTAAATACTCTTATGGATCTGCTTGGTCTCTACACTGCACTAAACAATAAGAGGAAACAGAGCCATTCTGAATCCTTCAAAATAAAAACGTTAAAGAAGCATAGAGGCTGGTGCAGATGCTGGATGAACAACTACTGAGTATTAAGGACACCTTAAGGAAAAAAAACAGTATTATTGATCAAATCATTCTGATAATCATTTGATCAGTCAGATACATTTGATTATTTTCAAATTGATGTTTCCTGGGTCATTATTTTAATTTGCTGCGGGATGAGACAACATGGTGATATTTACAGGTGGGTAGAGTTGAAAATTTTCATATATATATTACTATCTGGAGAGTAATGATTCTAACAAATACATACACTTAATTGATTAATTTTAATTAATTTATTAATGTTTAGGAAATAAAACCATCCCTATCTTTATTGATTCCATCGATTCAGGTCATTTTTAGATCTCGAGATAAACACGTGTATTTCAATGAACAGAAGCCCCGCCCTCGGCGTCTCTTGCCATGGCAGCGTGTCAACAGGGCTCCATGGAGACGGCGAAGCCTGAACCGGGGCTGTTTTTCCGCGTTTCTCCGTGATTTGGACACAGCTACCCGCCTGCGGATGATGGGACGGCCCACGTACTTCACTCCCTCGGAGGTGGCGGCTCACAACACGGCGGAGGACCTGTGGGTGTCGTTTCTGGGCAAAGTGTACGACCTGAGCCCGCTGATGAGCCAATACAAAGGTGAGCCGCAGCAGGTAGATTACTGCGTCACCAGTTGAAGACAGGGCAGGCTGAAAAGCACAAAGTGCCTCTGTGAGAAGTCAGAGTCAGTGACAGTGATTCCTGTTTTTGACTCTTTAGTTACACAACAGGAAAACGAGTTTCCGGAAGTGTCTGTTCCTGCTGCTAATCCACACAGCGAGCAACCAGAGGGAGTTGCACTGTGTGTGTGAGACTTGTGTGTCCGACATGAAGACTCGCAGAGTACAAAGACACAAAATGACAACAAAGGGAAAAAATAAATAAAAAATAATCCCTGAAAACGTGGATCACAGTTTTTCCACTCAGTTCATTGATTTAATCCATAGACTGTATGCAAAAGATGGTGCTTGCTGCATATTGTTTTTTTTCTTCTTCTTCTTCTTCTTCTTCTTCTTCTTCTTCTTCTTCTTCTTCTTCTTATTATTATTATTATTATTATTATTATTATTATTATTATTATTATTATTATTATTATTATGATGGAGCTCGTGGATGAAATGATACGAGGACCTCAAGTCATTTTACTGAAAGAGGCTGCCCTCTGGTGGTCATTTCAGGCATTTCTGCACTGAAGTGTCAAAGACCGATTTAAAAAAAAAAGTGTTTTTGCTTGTAATATTTTAAAGACACAACTAATGATTGACTGTAACATCTAAAGATGAACTAGATCAGCTACTGTTAAAATTATGTGTATAAATAAATAAATTAGATTAGCTGAAAAAGCCGAAGGTGGGTAAATGACCCAAATAGTTTGAAAGAGAATATTTAAACCACTTGGATGAATTAACTTTGTGTGGAAGTTAATCTTAATATTTCAAGGCATCCTGTTTCCTCTAATAACTGATCGGACAGTTTTACTCTGAAAAAATTACACTTTTAAGCATTTTGATGCATTCTTATAACTAAAGGTGGAATTTTAGTTTGAAAATCAGAGATTTCATAGCATCCTGTTACTATCCCCTATCTAATACACTTTTATTTTGAAAATGATGAATTCTTTTAACTAACTCTAGGTTTTATTTTGAAAATGTGAGATTTCATAACATTCATTACCTTACCTCACCTAACATTACCTTCCAATTACTAATTGGACACTTTTATTTTGAAAACAAAGACACTTTAAAATAATCTTTCCTTAAAGTTGACTTGCTGCTGGAGCCTCAAGTGGACATTAGAGGAACTGCAGTTTTTGTTCCATCAACACTGGCTTCATGCTTTAGACTCTATGATCAGCTTGTTTTGTTGCTGTTTGAAAGCCTTTGTAATGTTAATTTGAAAGAGTATAAGTAAACATCTGTGTAGTATTTTCTCCTACAGCTTTCTTAAAATGTAAGTGGGTTCAAATCAGACACCACTGTGGGAGTTCTCAGGTGGAGAGTATTAAGAAAGATGGTGTTTATGAGGGTAACATGTGTTTCTGTCTGCAGGTGATGTTCTGCTGTTGCCCATCATGGAGTTTGCAGGGAAGGACATCAGCAGCTGGTTTGACCCCAAAACTGAAGACGTGAGTGCCGATCAAACTTACGTGGACTGGTATTAGACTGTGTAGAGCTTTTCTACTGTAGCACAGACCCAAGAGTTCATTTTTACTACTTAAGCTACATTTATGTCTTAGATTTTACTTCATCTTTCAACTTTAAGCACTTTCTCACTGCTTGTATGGATGCTTCTGGGACCGTTCAGGGGATCAGTGTCTTGCTGAAGGGCATTACAGCATGCTGGAATCGAACATCCTCCTGAGCCACAGTCACACTCAGTCATCTCCTACACCTGTCATTAAGGGCAGCTTGAGTAATAGTCGTGCATTCCTAATCCTGCTGAAGAGTGTTTTCACCTGAATGTACTCGCCTGCTACTGAGTTCTGATTTGGAGAAAATTGAGATACTGTTGTTTAATCTTCTCTACAGGAAGCTTCACTTCAGGTTTAAGCCCAAGTCACACAGGCCTCGAGGCTCAGTCAGCCCAAATCCTTCCAACTTCGAGCACCTTTCAGGAAAAAAACACTTTTTCCTAGAGACCTGTGGTTTCCATGGGAGTGCAGACCATTTTCTCGTATAGAAAATATAGAGAAATAAAAATTCTTATCACAGTTCAGCTAAAGATAATCAGACAACATTTTCTGTTGCTTTGTACTTGGACAGTTAAAGTAAACACACTTCACTGTTTTCTCCAGCAGGTTTTGCTTTTACTTCATGAGGACATTTCAGTTCTCTGATCTGGAGTCTGTGGGCAGTGGCCCGCCTCAGACCTGAAACCTGAAACAGCATCTGGTGGTTTTATGCTCCTGTGCTGTCAATGTAAAAAGATAGTAAATTAATTTCCCACCTGTCCTCAGATCCTGAAGTACGTCGACCCTCTGACCTGCTGTGTGGCGTACTACACCCCCAGGGGGCGTTTCCTGCACATCCCCCCCACCGGTCCGCGCTCCGACTGGGACAGCGACATCGGACAGCCGTGGTGGAGAGATAGCCGATACGAGGTGGGGCTGCTGTCCGCTAAAACCAGGTGGATGCGAATCATCAACACGCTGACGTCACAGGAGCAGTGGATGGAGGTGAGCACATCACCTCAGCCAGATGCACTTTGGGTAACTGCGCCTTCATGATGTGGTTAACGGTCACAAAGACGTTTAGCTACAAACACAGTGTGTGTCCTGATGCCCTCAGGTGTGCTCAGAGGAGACTCTGAACGAGATCCTGCAGCGCTACCTGCGATACAACTCGCATGCCCGCAGCTACACCTGGAAATACAACGGCGCCGTCCTGGACATGAACAAGACGCTGAGTGAGAACAATGTCCCAGACAATGACCTCGAGCTCGAACAGCTGCGTCTGGACCGAGACGCATTCACCCCCGCCATCCTCCTCCACTACAACGATGACCTCACCGAGGGCTGACCTCTGACCCTGAACTGTGGACTAGAACATAACAGTTATTTTATTAAAGCTGTGCTAACAGGTGCCTTTTCTAACTGTCGTTTGATGAAAGTTTTAACCAAAGAGAGACCGTAAATTGTCTTTAAAGGCCAATCTGAGCTGCACATTAGCACAGATGGACTCCCACAAAGTCACTGGAGACTCAGTTAGGGTTAGCTGAGGCCCCTGATGGCTAACTGAGCTAAGCAGTTTGCAAATTTTGTGCTATCTATCTATCTATCTGTCTATATGTTGTTTCTTTGCATTTAACTTCATTTTACATCTTCTTTTACATCTATCAGTTCAGCCCCTCACATCTTTAAATAGCCCTAAATTTAAGTAAATATGACGAGATGAATATGAAGAGAAAATGTTGGCCACCCCTGGTTTAAACCTAATTCATTTGCAATTCCTTCAGTGTCCACTCCAGTGAGTCAGGCCCCATAGACTCCCGTGTTAAAATATTCAAGTCTTCAGGTGAAATTAACTTGTTTACAACCTTTACAAATAATAGATTTCAGGTAGAATGAGATATATATTAATAGCAACGTCAGTAAAATACATGTATAGATGTACAACAAGCCTGTAAAAGTCAGACCTGAAGCTTTTTAGCCTCTAGTTGGCGTATCTCTGGATGGCATAACCATCTGAGAACACTGTGAGTAACAAAACCCAGAATGGGGTGTCACAGAGTGCTTGCTTACAGGTCATGGAGTTCCACAGGGTTCTGTTATAGGTCCTTTACTTTTGTTCAGATTTCAATTATAATCTAAATTCACCTGTTTAAATTGTATTAACACTTAAAGTTTCCATTAATGGTAGTGTGGCCTGTTTGCTGCTGTTGGAACATTATGTTTAATGCAAACATGTGACTAAAATTGTACTTGAGACCATCCCCTAAAACCTGGTGAATGTTAATGTGTTTATGAATTAATGTCATAGAAAAACGGATCCAGATGGTTTTCCACAGTTTAAGGTTTCAATTAGATGAACACTGTGTCCTGAGCAGCTCTTGTTTTATATCGAGCTTTGTGTTTATGGTTATCTTGTGTTAAAGTTTAAGACCACATGTCTGTGTTTGTTTGTGATCTTGCATTTACACATAGTTTGAATTTGTGAACACTGTGGTTGATTTTAGGGAAGTTCAGACCGAGGAATGCTTCCCTCCCTGGGAGAAAATGTTTCTGAACAAAAGGGAAATTCTGAGGCTCATTTTACAGAAAATACTAAAATAGGATGTGAGACCAGGAGCTAAATCCTCAAAAATAATTATAATGCGCTTAATAAAACGGGTACTTGCACATAGTTTCATACTTGGTGGGTGGGAGGGAGGAGGTGATGTAAACTTTTATCTGATGCTTTCCAGCTGATTCTTCACAGGCAGAGCAGAGGTGAGGAGCACTTTATTCTTTCTCCGTTATTAGTTTGAATTAGCTTTGATATTTAAGTGAGTTTGGTAGAAAGAACAATTTGATTTTGTTTGATTTTGTTGAGATTAGCATAGGTGTATTTATATACTGAATATCTACATAAATCCAGCTACAGGTGTATTCATTTAAACTACTTTGATGCGATTTATATTTAATACGTTTAAAATAACTTTACGGTTTAACTTGAAAGTAATAAAGGGAGGCATCACCTCCGGTGAGGTAGTTTTTGAGACTTTTGTTCATCTCTCTAAAGGTACTGTAACTTGACTGACTCTATTTTAACCACAGAATGGAGGAATCATATTATGAGAATTACTGGGACCAGACGACGCTCTCTCTCACAGGTATCCGTTTCATTTAAGTTGGGAATGTCTTGGTTGTAGCGTGCACCTGTAATAACTGAGCGTCTGTCAAGCAGACAGTCCAGCACCCTCCTCTGCATCCAGGTTCAGACGGTGGCTGTTTCCTGGTCTGATCGTCGTGGTCCTGCTGATTCTGATCATAGTGATGGGAAGTACCAGTAAGTGCGTGCACACACACACACACACACACACACACACACACACACACACACACACACACACACACACACACACGTTCTAGTTTAGGTTAAATGTGGTGACCACTGTTGTCAGGTCATTTGTGAGGACCCCCAGTTTATACTTTCATAAACAGACACAACCACAAAACAGTCAAGTATTTTGTCACCCAGATGCCTATAGAGAGCTAAACCTTTAAAATCATTGCAGCACTAGCATCTTCATCTTCTTCTGGCTTCTGTCTTTAGAAGTTGCTACATCTCAGCCTATCCCCAGGATCCTCCTCTATCACACCACTCTGCATGTCCTCGTTCTGTCATGGTCCGAGGTCACTGACCCAGTGTCTTGACTTCATAGTTGATAGATGCTTATCCCCTCCTGGCATGTTTCTGGTTGGTGCGGTTTTCTGTTTTAATGATTCTTCTGAGCATTTTTGTACCTTTTTGTATCCAGATTTCTTTTGTATTTTCCCCACACACACTACCAGTGTTGGGAAAGTTACGTTGAAAAAGTAATTAATTATAGTTACTAGTTACTTCTTCAAGTTAGTAACTGAGTCACAAGATTCTAAAAGTAATTAATTACTTGAAAAGTAACTATTGCGTTACTTTAACAAAACGTTTAACCCTCTGGGGTCCAGGGTATAATTGGCCATTTTTAACTACTTTTGATTTTCCCTCCACATTTTAAAAACTATTTACTTTGCCTTGTTTGGTATCATTCGTTTCAGCACAGCCTCACGTGTCTGAATTTACAGTCATGTTTTCATTTTGACATACTGTATTAACACAATCGATCTAAAATCAGACAAAAAACATAAAATCAGAGTAGAAAAAGTGACATTTTTTTACTGTAACAACCACAAACACCTTTTAATGAATCATATTTCATAACTTCAAATGCAAATATAAATTGTCAATTTTAAAATCCTATGCACAAGTTTTGCAAACAACAAAGTTATTTGCATCCATTTACCTTTTACCTTGATTTTTAAAATAACCATTTCGAACTATTTACAGAACAATCAGCTGTTCTTCAATAAGATGCCACAAATTATTTGTGCCACTCCAAAAACATAATTTCTGTCCACTATAAAGGAAACATCACAGCCTGATACCTGCAGGTCTGACAGCAGCATGTGTATCACTGCTCCTGTTTCTACCTGGAGACAACAGTCGCCTCATTGTTCTGACACACAACACAAAACTATCCACAACACCACACACTAACTACACAAGACAACACATGAACTACACACTGCAAACACGCTAAACGTCACAAATCTCTCACATCTCAAAACTCGCTCTTTCTCTTTTCCTGCTCTCTCTCTCTCTCGCCGTCACTCCTAAAACTTCCTGTTTTTTTTTTTTTTTAATTTTAATTTTGCTCATAAGCAGAGAGTGCTTGCTAGCGCTGTCCTTAGAAAGTAAACGTGTGATTATTGACTTGTTGCATCACACGAGAGTGCTACAATGACTCTGGTTTTACGTGGCCTATCAACACAATTTACAAACTGGTATATATCACCTTGTTGCTTTGTCTTTAAGTGGTCATGTGATTGTCTTACCACGACTACTTTATTCTTCCTCAGTCAAACAGCAGCACTCATGCGATTGTTTGGCCCCCTGAGCTCCAGGTGTTGTGCTAGACAGTGATCGTGATCACCGTCCGTGGGAGCGCGCAGCTGCTTAAAGCTGTAGCATCCAGATTACTTACAGTCACTTCTGTGCAACTGATATAAGATGCTGTAAGCTGAACACAGCTTCAACCGTCTGTTTGTTGAAAAATAGTAACAAACGGCATTTCCTTGTTAGTAACTGTAACGCCGTTGTAACGATAGGAATAGTAATTAGTTAGATTACTCGTTACTGAAAAAAATAACACCGTTAGTAACGCTGTTACTTGTAACGCCGTTATTCCCATCACTGCACACTACCAATATTATAAGTAAGCTCTGTGTTTTCAGTCTGCCTTTTAAAATAGAAATAGAATAGAATAGTCTTTTGTCCTTTTTAATGTACAACTAAATTCTGGGTGTCCCACATCAACTGTGTTGGAATAAAATATAAATAGTAGAAAAACACAAAAAGGTGCACAGTAGTTGGAAGCACTGTGCCACTGCATACGTGCGTACATGTCACCATCTTGAGCCGTTCATGTCTAGGTCTGCATTTGGGGTCCAAATCCACATGCTAAATCCCACCTCTACATCCATAAACATCCTTCGAGGTCTTTCTCTTTTCCTTTATGTCCAATATATCAATGATCCCTCCACTGCACACTCACCATCTCAGCTTTCCACTTCATATGTATTCTTTATAGTCTCTAGTGAAATAAACACTTACAAACTTTTTCTTGTATGTGGAAATGATTATTACCCATAAGGAAAAGAAATAGTAAAAGCATACATAATTTACTCATGAAAGTGGCCACTTTCTCATTACTTTCATACATTGTTTTAGTAAGTATCCAAAACATACAAGTTTCATTATATAATTTTTCAAGGGATCTTATATCTGTTTTCACTCTTGTATGCTTTTCATACAAGACAGATACAAACTTTATAAGATTTATATATATCTTTTCCATATCACCTTGAAATTAAATTATTATTAAATAAATACAATTTTCAGCCATAGAAAGATAAAAGTCATTTGATTTACAGTTTTTGTTATATTGAATCTACATTATGTAATAGAGCCAGTTTTTAAAATCAGCGTTTTATTTTATCATCTCTAGTTTTGTTTCATTTTGTTCTTTTAATGATTTTGCTTTACTGAACATTTTTTATTTTGTCTTATTTTGTTGAGCAAATTTCTTTATTACACTATTGTATTATAGAGTGTTTAGTTTGCTATACTAGAAGAATTTCCTCTTTTTGGGGATGTGTACAGTTGACCTTGTCCATCTCTTTTTTTTCAGACAGGAAGATGTCAAATCGTCTGGGGACTTTGGAGCAGAGAGTTTCCAACCTCAGTAAGATCGTCCAATCACTGAACGCCTCACTGCATCACACTCAAGGTAGCACACCTGTTAGTTAACGTCTTTTTGGAGAACACTCAAAAAACAAAAAACAAAACAAAAACAGGACACAGTTTCAGCACATTACTCTGCTACACTTAAAATCTGAATGTGGTTAGCTTACATAGATTTTATACGTCAAACTTAAAGGTGTTTAGATCCACAGCATAACTAGTTATTGTCCCAGTTCTGGGTCATTTTGACCCAGCATTTTCAGTTTCTTGTGTTTTGGTATTCTTCTGTTCTTCTGTGTTATGATTTATGTTCTGATTCTTTAGTTGTGCTGTTTCGATTATTATTATTCTAGGTTTCAGTTTGGTCCTGGTTATGAGTTTAGTTTTTAGGTTTTGTGTCAAGTCTGCGTCAAGTCTGCGTCTCGATGTGATTTGTTTCTTGTTTCTTGTTATACTTTGAAGGTCCATGTCTTATGTCAGTGTCCATTTTACTTCCCCTTGTCACGTTAGCCCTAATTTCTCCCAGCTGTGTCTCCCTCCTGTCTCCTATTCCCTGATTACTCCACTGTGTATTTAAGCCCTGTGTATGCTGTGTGTTTGCCTTCTACTTCTGTTTAGTTGCTCAGTTCCAATGTTCAGAGTTTTATTTATGTGGAGTTTTTTCCGAGCAACAAAGCTGTGCTTTAAGTTTAACCTGCCGGTTCTGAGTCCTGTTCTTGGGTCCACCTTTCCGTAGTGATGGGCAGATGAAGCTTCATGAAGCACTGAAGCGTTTCATCCAATTGGTTCACCCCAGCGCAAAGCTTCTTGAAGCTTCATTTGCTCTAGTAGGACATCTACTGGACGTAAAAATATTAGTTGGCATGAATTTGAAGAGTTTGGCCTTTTGCACACAGCCTGTAAATGTCAACAACAAAAGGAGTGTGTAAAACATGTATATTGTAGTGATGGCAGTATACTGTGTATATTTATACTGGCAGTATGGAAAATGATCATTTGGAAATGCTTAAAATGGAAATGATCATTTACTGTGAGGTGAGGTGTGGTTGGGGTGTGGACGGTGGTTGTGCTTTTGTAATGTTGAGGTATGGACAGCTACACACTGAGGCTTGAGCTTCAGTCCTGCCTGTTCACATTTTATTCTGTAAAAACTACATTTTCACTGCTTTTATAACCTTTAGTGGGGAGAACATAGCTAGGATTTAATGATTTAACAAATCTTTTAAATCCTTTGTCCTCCACAATGCTAAATGGCTGGGAGTCCTCAATCACCATGGTAACCAGGTCTTCATCTATTTGAGATTGTTCTTCCTGAGGAAGACAATAAAGACAAAACACAAATATAAATATCACACACGTAACTTATTACAGCTGTATAATATTGTTATATCATTTAGTAACATTACTGCATGCTATATTATCATTGCATTTGATGGCTCACCTGGTCTTGCTCCACAATCGGTGTTCCCCTTATTCTCATGCAAAGCTCTGTAGTGCCTAAGCATGGATGAGGTGTTGTTGTTATATCCCAGCTCCCTGGCACATAGCAAACACTTCACCTTGTACAAAAGTACAGACAGCTTAACATAAATTGTATTGCACCATCAGTATCATGAAAATACATCTTCTGTAGAAATTTACATACCTTGTTGGGAGGAATAAGATCAAAATGTTCCCACACAGGGGAGGACATCCTCCTCTTCTTAGCTGGCTCCATTCTCTCCTGACTTTCTCTCCTCACTCTCATAAACCTCCAAACTCTCACTAACCGCAGCTCTCCATCAAACACCCACATTTTGAATGAAGTCTGAGGGGTTTATATCGCTGTCATATCTCGCGGCAAAGTTCGAACCACTTCATGAACCAGTCACGTGGTACAGCCGGCAGCGAGGCTTCGGACGTCATCATTTTCAGCTCCTCCCATAAATGAAGCAAGCCTCGATACGCGCATCGCGGAAACGCCCCCTCCATTACTTGACACAAGCTTCAAAGCCCTTACCTTCTCCCGCACAGAGAGAATTATGACCTTGTTTTCTGCTTAGCCGTCACCTAAGGATTTACATCCCTGATAAGCAGGAGTCTCACTATCTGTTTAACGTCTCCCATTACAATGGCCTCACTGTGTTTACATTCCACATGCATGTAAAGGAGTGCTCTTACTATGGTAAAGTGAGAAAGTGATATTACTGTAACTAATGTGATATAATTAAATATGTGATTAATGCATGAGAAAAGAAATTTCCACCACAAACGTTATTTATTTAAATTAAAATGACACATTTATATTAAAGCACTGCTTATTTATAGTGGAGTAGATTCGGTATCTTTGTGTCAAATTAATTGTTGTTTTCCTTGAAACCACTCGATTTAAAGGTTTAAAGTAATTCCTCTCCATTTCTGAAGTAGGACCCAAACGTTAAACTCTTCAGTTTAGACAGAGTGTTTATTTACAAGGTGGTGAAGTAATTCACCAATAAATCCCCGTGTGTCCCAGACTCCCGTGCCGTGTCTTCATCCAGTGTCAGTGCTCTGTGCATGTGCTCCTTAGTGTTCGTGTAACCTGTGCTTGCTGCCCTCTCGTCCCGCAATTCTCCTGAGAAAATAACAGAAGGAGCCGTAAATACACTACACTGCGACAAACTCACACTCACTGACTTCCAGCTGGGAAACTAACAGGAAGTCTCACAAAACGATCCAGCATCGGAGAGAGCTCCACCCCACTGCTAAGTAGCTCCCTCGAAGAGGCTTGATCATCTGCAGGTTTGTGTGAACATCTTCCTCAGGTGTGGCCAGCCACCTGGCAGGGCACACCCACCAGGCCTAATGGTGCCCGTAAACCAGCCTACCAGATGCACCCACACCCATATACACACCCACACACACATACCTGCAATCAGGGAAACCAGTGACAGCCATACCATACATCAAATATACTTATAACAAGTAATATAAGTCCAAAACTGCAGAGGACCCCAGGTCCCTGACACTAAAATATTTATCTCATAAGGGGTTTATGCAGACTTACACTAACAATGTGAAAGTCTAAACCAAACCTCATCGTTTTAAGTGTTCCAGTTGCTAAACATGCTAACATGCTAAGTCTCCTTGTTTCTAGAAATGGCTAAACAAGTTCAGCAGCTCCAGTATGCTGTTGAGAACAAGGACCAGCTTAACTCAGGTTTGTCTGCCCCCCTGTAGATTATACTGCTGGTGATGACTCCAAACATCATGTTTAACCTGTGTTTGTGCTGTGTGTTCAGTGTCAGAGGCGCCGGAACAGCTGTCGGCCAATGACTCTCTGAGCAAGAGCATCGCTGCCATCAAATGTTCCCACGAACACGTCATCAACAACAGTGTGTATACCATATTTATATCAGGAAAATACACATCTGCAGACTGACGCTCACACCTGTGTACCTGTTTCTCTCTGTCAGTTTCAACTGCAGGTGGTTGTTGTCCTGTGGGTTGGACTGTGTTTGAGTCCAACTGTTACTTCTTCAGTGGTGATTCTCGGTCCTGGAACGAGTCCAGAGACTGGTGTGAAACACAACAAGCCCACCTGCTCATTCTGCACAACGACAAGGAGTGGGTAAGACCTGCCACACTTGTCACATAATTCAACATGTACGAGTCTTTATTTGAATGGTAACGTTTCCTAGTTTGTAAAAATGTGTCTGGTTAACAGCATCTTAACAATTCAGACAGCAGAGACTTCAGAGCCTCAGAGGTGTCAGTGGACAATGTCATGGGCATGGCACACTTTTTAAAACATAATTTAACTCTTTCACCCATAAAGACAACATTTTATTTATCTTTTTTGTGAGCAGGCCTGAAGTAGAACAGAAACACTTAGAAAAGAGCTTCAAAATGACTCGTAGATAAAGAGTCGAGGTTTAAGATGTACTGTCTGACATTTTCTGGACTTAAGAAAAGATTTGAAAACTTTATGTGCACAGTCAAAAGCATCTTTAACTAAGCAAGTAAGTTTTTATTTAAAATGGAAGACTGAGAAAAGTCAAAGTCACATGAGGACGTTGCACCAAGGCTAATGTTAACAAATCCACTGCTTAAATGCTGCCCTCTAGAGGTAAAAGTGGAATTTACACAAAGGACCTTCAAGTTATGAATATCCCGCATTTTATTTTATTTTTTTAGTAGTTTTCAGACAAGGAAATAACAAACAAAAATTACTTTATACTTCTCTCTGTCCAGGACTTTGTGACCCGCAGGAGCATGCCTCACTTTTACTGGATTGGTTTGTCTGACTGGAGGACTGGGCGCTGGGAGTGGGTGAACCAGACGCCGTACACAGTGGAGCCCAGGTCTTTAAAAAAAAAAAGATGTGTGACCTCTCTTCTGTCTTGCATTAATGATATGGAAAGAATCAAAATCAAACGATTCCAGATGAAAGAGGATGAAAATCACAAAGCCATACTGGCATCATACTAGCCAAACCAGCCATTCCAAACTTTTTTAAAAATTATTTTCCATTTTTCTTTAACTTATTTTTTTCCATTTACTATTTTTCTGTACTGTGCTTTGTGACTGCAAGTCTGTGAGTCTGCAAGTCTTCCTTACTCATTTACTTACTTTCCTTTTTTCCTTTTTCCATGTTTCATCCTGCTTTTTATTGACTTTAATTCCCCAAATGTTTGGGCCATACTCAGACACATCATGCCTTTTATTAGTATTTTTTATTTTTTAAATAGGCTTTTCGGAAATTACAAAAACATGCACACATGTCCACAGATTGCCCTTAAAGAGACTGACTCGACTGAAAAAGAAAGTGATCCAGAGTTGGCGGGAATTTTATATCCGGTTTCCAGCTGCAAATCCCTCCTGTCAGACACTGTAGAAACAAAATTAGCATGTTAGCAGAAGCAGCATTTTCCCTGCGGCTTTACTCAGTGTTAGCACAGCTTTTAGTGCAGAAATGAGCCATGCCAGCTTTGACAAAAGCTGCTGTAACCCTGGAGATGAGAATAGGACAATTATGCTCACTTCTGCATAGAATTTGCTCGCAAACATAAGTAATGTATGTGTGTTTTTCCAGGCGGTGGAAACCCGGGCAGCCGGACAACCTGACCGGGCACGGAGATGAAGACTGCGCTCACCTTTATGATGATGGACGCCTGAACGACGTGCACTGCTCCATCAAGATGCAGTTCATCTGTCAGAAACCTACCCTGAATGCCTGAACACACCTGCTTCCCTGGCTTTGCCCACATCTGCTCTCAGATTACACCGCAAAAACTTATAATATAATGAAGATATCCCACTTTCTGGACTTACTGCTCTACAGGGGGCGCTCTCCAGCAGGTCCAGAGTTAATGAGGCTATATGGAGCTGTAGAAGAAAATTATAAAATTGTAGAAAATTTCCCAAGGTGTTTACTTTAAAGACTGAATAAAACATGGACTAAAACTGAGACTGTGGAAAAACAATAGTGAGAGAGACCTGTAATTGCAACACATGAGCTCTTTAATGAGCGTCCTGATGCCCTCAGGTGTGCTCAGAGGAGAATCTGAGGAGATCTTCCAACATTACCTGCACTACAACTCTGACGCCCAACGCTACATCTGGAAATACAACAACAACAGCACTGTCGGGACATGAAGATGCTGAACGAGAAGCTCCAGTGAGATCTGCTCACCCCCGCTGTCCGCCTCCCTCTTAAATGACAACCTCACTGAGGGCTGACCTCTGACTTCTTGAACGTTGGACTTTCACTTGGTCATGGAGTTGGGTTTTGTTTTAGCTACATACTAATGAGGAACTTTTTATTCAAAAAACCTACGATTTGAATGAATACAATTATGTATAAAGAGGTTAATGTTAGCCAAACCCTACCCCTAACTCTAAATGGGGTCTATGTGACCAAGCATATGCTAGAACATGACATATATATATATATATATTTTTTTTGCTATTTCTAATCATTTGTGGCTGCACATTTGCTTTTCTTGTTAGTTTGCTTTCATCCTTTTGGTCATCATGCTGTATTGTGCACATGTGGGTAAAACACACATCAAGGGCTGGACTAGGCCATGTAACATCTCAGTAAGGTGTTTCATCAGTGCCAAATAATTAGCAAGATCTAATAATATTTTAACAGTATTTTCACTGTAACCTTTAACCATGCTTCGAGTCAGTTAACCATGATGTGGTAATTTTGTAAAGTTATCTAAGTCTGTGGTCCTGAAGTAGAAATGCTGGCCACTCCAACCTAGGGGACAAACCTAGTGGACATTAAAGGAGGACATCCTTACCCACAGACTCTCACATTCAAATGTCCAAGTTCAAAGCAGAAATAAACATTGTTACAGCCTGATTACAAAAAATAGTTTTGGTCTCTATATCTACACCCCTGCTTTATAGCAACAAACTTACTTTTTTAA
This sequence comes from Simochromis diagramma, assembly GCF_900408965.1. Classification (NCBI taxonomy): domain Eukaryota; kingdom Metazoa; phylum Chordata; class Actinopteri; order Cichliformes; family Cichlidae; genus Simochromis; species Simochromis diagramma. The sequence goes on along the minus strand of NW_024387042.1, from coordinate 136,057 downwards.
AGCATCTGAATAAAGCCGTGTCAGTGTCAGATGTTATGATGGTATTATCGTCACACAGATTGCATACAGTTTTTGTAGGTTTTGGTTGATTTTAGGGAAGTATCAACTGAAAAGTGGCGCTTTGGCAGGGAATGGCTGCCTGTTTCTGATTAAAAAGGAAGTTTTGAAAGCAACTTCTGTAAAACTTGGGCTGATTCACTTTAAAATCTAACGAATAGGATGATAAACACGAAGCTAAGACCCCCAAAATGTTGTGACATACCCGTAAAAATGATGAGTGAGTGTTTTCACACAGCTAGTTGCATGAAGGGCAGGAAGAGGAGGAAATATCAATCTTTATGTCTGAGAATCCCTGCTACTTCAGAGGCAGAACGAAGGTGAGAAACTCTTTCATTATTAATTTGTTTGTAACAGTGTGAATTGGGTTTGATTTTTGAATCAGTTTAGTAATTTTAAACACAGCTTTGTATATTTATTGAAAATATACATAAATGCAGTTAGTTTACATTTAAACTGCTTTGGTTTGATTCTTTTCAACATAAAGATTCAAATCTATAACAGGTTAAATTAAAATGCAGAACTGATTCTTTATACTTTGCTTCCAAGCAGCAAGACTTTAAGATGGTCTTGAGCAAAAGTTCTCCAGGCTTTCTAGGGGCGATCGTGGCTCAAGAGTTGGGAGTTCGCCTTGTAATCGGAAGGTTGCCGGTTCGAGCCCCGGCTTGGACAGTCTCGGTCGTTGTGTCCTTGGGCAAGACACTTCACCCGTTGCCTACTGGTGGTGGTCAGAGGGCCCGGTGGCGCCAGTGTCCGGCAGCCTCGCCTCTGTCAGTGCGCCCCAGGGTGGCTGTGGCTACAATGTAGCTTGCTATCGCCTGTGCGTGAATGGGTGGGTGACTGGATATGTAAAGCGCTTTGGGGTCCTTAGGGACTAGTAAAGCGCTATACAAATACAGGCCATTTACCATTTCTAAAGGTCTTTTTTTTTTTTCCCATTGGCTGCTTTTTCACCCATTGTCAGTCCAGTTCCTTAACATTTTCAGCATAGACACAGGCTGGACACACACACGACAGACAAGCATTTACCGATGGGGACATAAAGAACTTCCATCTTTGGGCACATGTTCAGGCTCAACAAATGTTGCTGACCTCTATAATTAGAACAAGGGTCTAATGAACCCAGTTTGAGGTTAGGATAGGGGAGCATACGAGATGTGTACCCTGTAACTCAGACAGCAGGTATAAATGTGGAGTGGATGTGTCTTTGTCACATGGGAACAATAAGACCCACTCATGAATAAATATCTCAAACCATCAAACTATCCTTTTGATTGTCTCCTTCCACAACTACATCACCGTCATTATAGAACGAACCAATTTTAAAACTGTATCTTTAGGCACTTTGTTACCAGCAGCCTGCTGCAGAAACACACCATTAGTTCCCATTTTTGTGGCTCAATCTATGAAAATTATCTGATATAATACAGTTTGACAGGAATGAAGTATTTTTGCACCAACAAGATGATTCCCAAATAACTATTACCTGAAAATTTTGACTTAAGAAAATCAGAAAACTGGCTGGAAAAAGAAGTGGCAGGTCTAAAAAACAATAAAAAACTGTGCTGCAGATAAACAGTATCTGAAAATCAAATCATTGAGAAAGATGAAAAAATTAAACACTTAATTTTTCAGCATGACAACGATCCCAAGCACACTGTTAATGCAATAGGATTAGAATAGCTATTTTTTGAGAATCTTTTTGTGCAGATTTCTTTACTTTTTTAAATTTCTTATTTAACCAGACTAGGTGGCCGCGATGTCTGACGTACCTTATGAGAATAATTGGGACAACACTGCCCTCTGGACCAAAGGTATCTGTTTGAGCTTGAGTAGGCAACTTATTTGATTTTAGGATTTTAAGATCTACTTGTGAAGCAGTAACTATGTCTGTCTCTGTCTGTCAGATTCTCCACCGCACTTCGTCTCACCGATGTCCAGGTTCAAACGCTGGTTATTTCCTGGTCTGACTGCTGTGATCCTGTTGATTCTGATCATAGTTCTTGGAGTTACCAGTGAGTATAAAACAGACACATAAACAGAGATTTCTTTATGACTAATTTTACTCCGCTGACCTTTTTGTCATTATGCTGATCTGCTTTGTAAGGCTGTCACTTTTATTCCATTACAGGCTATGCTCACTGTTTTAGTTACTATAACACAAGCTTAGCTAAATCTTATTTTTATTTGCTGTCGTTTTGTGTGTTCAGACACGAAGACATCGAAATATCTGTGGTCTGTGGATCAGAGAGTTTCCAACATGAGTGACATCATCCAGTCATTTAACACCTCACTGCATCAAGCTCAAGGTAAAATGCCTGTTAGTCAATGTCTTTGTCACACATAGTATTAGAAAACTAAATGTGGTTAGTTCATATGTAAAGACTTTATAAGTCAGACTTTCCAAGTTAACAGATTTGCGGATTTGCAGTGTAACCCACAACATCCAGAATTTTATGGCTCCCTAAAGACAAGACCTGCTCCAGGTCTTTCCAGTCATTTGGGATAACTGGGTCTGACCAGCAGCATTCATCTAATCCAAAGTTAATTACTGACCCTTAGCCTAAGGCGCTCAAACACCATATGCACTTATGAGCCACCTTGAACATGATGTTTGTGATGCCTGGTACAGAAGTGAAATAACAAAATACCAGTCTGGTTCAAATCAGACTGGGTAGTGCTTGCAATCTACAGGTGTCTACTATGTCACCCACATGAGCTTTTAAAGGCACCACAGCGATTTATGTAGTCCCCAACAAGGACTGTAGGATTCGATCAAAAATTAACCAAGAAGGTTTGGTGTTCTCAACTGCTGCACAAGTGCGCACATTCAAAAGGATTACCCTCTGTGAGCTAAATGTTCATAGAGGTGACTTTCACTTTCTGGGATTGTGATTCCACAATCCTTCCTTTAGAAAGAAGTGAGGCCAAGGTCTAGTGATGGTGAGATGAAGCCTGGTGATGAACTGAAGCTTTCCATCCAACAGGTCGACGGTCCAATATGGTTCCAAGTATTGTGATGATTCATTTGCTCTACTGCGCCATCAAGTGGACGATTCAAGTGAAACAGGCTCTGTGATTATAATGATGTGATGTGTAAACCTCTAAACTAAATAAATAAATTGTTTTTATAGTTATTTATCCCAAATATTGTCTCAGTCTGATGCAAAAGAGAAAGTGGAAACTATCAGGACAGAATTTTTAACTGTGTAATCATGCTTATATCTACATCTGGATAACGACACAAACTAGTGTGTGGCACTTCACTTTTTAATAAACTAAAAGACAGAAATCAGATTAATAATCAAAACTCCCCCGAGATTACCCGACACATGCTTCGAAGCTTCGGCACACAGGACACATCACTACCAATGTGACTCCACCTTCTTAACAAGGTCAGGTTTCTTCCTTACGACTGTAGTGATGTTCCAGATACAAAAAAGTCTATAATTCTGAGGGTCAGCAGGCCAATTGGTCTTCGCTAAGGCAAACCCCATCGAGGCCTAACCCCCCAAAGCTACCAGTTCCCTTGAGGCCCCGGTTAGCCAGTGCTGTCTCAGTACTAGGTGCTTTTAAATAGCTGCCTTTCACCTATTCCATTTCATATTAAGACACTTTGGTTTTCCCATAGCCCTTCTGTTCCTTAACAACATCTTATCTGAAGGATTTTTGAGATATTCTAAATTAATCAGTGAACTAGCCACAGTGTCAAATATGCTAACATGCTAAATCTTTTTCTTTCTAGAAACAGCTAAACAAGTTCAGCAGCTACAGTTTACTGTTGAGAACAACAAGGACCGGCTTACCTCAGGTCTGTTTGCCCCGCTGTAGATTTTACTGCTGGTGATAACTCTAAACATCATGTTTAACTTCTGTTTGTGCTGTGCGATCAGTGTCGGAGGCCATGAAGCAGCTGGCACTCATCGACACACTCACCAAGAATATTGCAGCCATCAAATGTTCCCTTGAACACATCATCAACAACAGTGCGTTTACCATATTTTACCATTTTACACATCTGCAGACTGAATTTCACATCCGTGGTACCTGTTTCTCTCTGTCAGGTTCAACTGCAGGTGGTTGTTGTCCTGTGGGTTGGACTGTGTTTGAGTCCAACTGTTACTTCTTCAGCAGTGATTCTCAGTCCTGGACTGGGTCCAGAGACTGGTGTGAAACACAACAAGCCCACCTGGTCATTCTGCGTAACGACAAGGAGTGGGTAAGACCTGCCACACCCGTCACATAATCTACTATGAAACACTTTTTTGCAATATTGTGCAATATTGTATTGTACCACAAGATGGAGTAGTGAGTCAATGTAATTTTTATTTAAACAGCTTAGTCATTAAATACAAATTCTTATTTGCAAACATATGCTGGGAAAAGGCCTCCTGTTGAATATTTATCTCTGTCTTAGCAGAGACAAATATTCAAAAGAGCAGGAACACATCTCACAACAAATTGAGACACACACACACACAAACAATAATTTTTTGTTTGTTTGTTTTTTTCCAAATGCCGTCATTGTCTCTTTATCCAGGACTTTGTGACCCGTAATACAATCCCTCAATTGTACTGGATCGGTTTGTCTGACTCCAGAACTGGGAGGTGGGAGTGGGTGAACCAGACACCATACAGGATTGAGCGCAGGTCTGTTTCAGTAACAAAAAATATAACTTCTCTGTTATTTTCTCCTGTCATGCTGCATTAACTGTGTACGGCTACTTAATATCAATTAACTCGAGACACAAGGATGAAAATGACTATTTCTTGCATTTATAAAATATTCTCTAACCTGCAATTTAAAACTCAAGGTCCAATTAAAAGTCTGAGAACTTTCTGTTACATTTTCTCCTGTTTACCTGTGTTCCCCTTGATGAATGTGCATTTTCAGGCGATGGAGACCTGGGCAGCCTGACAGCTGGACTGGGCACGGTCTTGGAGGGGATGAAGACTGTGCTCACCTTCACAGTGATGGACGCCTGAATGACCACCACTGCTCCGCCAGGTTCCGCTTCATCTGTCAGAAACACAGCCTGAACATTTGAACACATTCGTTTGCCTGGCTCCGCTCACAAACTGCTCTCCAACTACTGTTGATTACAAAGAAAATTTCTCTTTAAGATATAAGACAGAAAAATCTTATCTTATTAAGTAGAATTCATCTGATATGGACTTCCTGTTCCATAGTGGGGCGCTGTTGAGCTTGACCAGAATGAATGGGACTCTAAGGAGTCCATGATTTACAGGTTGTGTTTTTGTTGTAGTAAAATACCTTTCTGTGAGTATCAGGGACATCACACCACCAGGTCCAGTTTATCCCAGATCACGAAGCCTAACCCTTTGTGCTCTTTAGCTTCACCTACCACCATTCAAACTGAACAGGCTTACTGTGTGCATGTTTTAGATAGTACACAAGAGTCACTGTGATGTCACACATTGATTATAGACTCACTATGTTGGGTTTTCGGTGCCAGAAACAATAAGCAGACTGGGTGAAGTGTTAAGTTATCAGTTGTGTGCATCTCACACAACTGAAACATAAAAATTGTACTACAGTTGTACAAACAATGCTACAATGTAAACCTAAATAAAAAGTATCCTTCCATCCATCCATTTTCTTCCACTTGTTCTTGTCGGGGTCGTGGGGTGGCTGGAGCCTAGCACAGGGCGAGAGGCCGGGTACACCCTGGACAGGTCACCAGTCCTTCCCAGGCCTAATACAAAGAGACAGACAACAATTCACACTCATATTCACACTTAAGGGAAATTTAGGATCACTGATTAACATAACCCCACTAACTGCATGTCTTTGGACTGTGGGTGGAAGCAGGAGTACCTGGAGGGGTGATCAATAATTGAGCTCTGTGGAACTCCACAACCTGTGAGAGAACACTCTGTGATGTCCCGGCGTTTTCGGTGGAAGAAACACATCACGAAGAACACAATCAATTTACTAGATCTTCCTTGCGAGGATGATTCAGACTTGCATCAAGAAATTCTATGTTTTTTCTTTAGGATTTCTCGAGTTTTGGCTTCTGATTTCATTTTGTTGGTTTCTTTTGTTGGGTTTCTGATGTTCTTAGGTTCACTCAGTCTGTCTTTTTTTTGTCCATTGTCTTTGACCTCTTGTCTCTGGTCACTTCCTTTTTCAACGTTATTCTCTGATGCGTCTTGTTCTAGATGCACTTTGCTTTTTGTTTCGCTCTTTGCAATTATATGCCCTGCTCTCATTGTCTCAACCTTTGATTGCTCTTGCATGTGCTCTGTCCCCTCCACCATCTGATTCCTCACGTAAACTTTAGTTTACTTAAAGAAAAAGAAATCTTGCCTTCTTTGTTTTTGTAAAATTGTTTGTCAATATTTTTTTCAGCTTGCATGCTTTTTAAGTTGGATGACCCGAGTCTCCTGACAACTTTTAGTTTACATTTTCAAGTGTAAGAAAGTTGCTTTTACACCCAGAGTACTCCCTCTGTTTGGGTCATCTCTCCTGAATTATACTGAAACTTTCAGTGACTCCGATACAGTGAAGCTTTTAGTTCACTTGTCCCAATAATATTTTATTCATTTATTGGTTTCACAAGGCAAAACATATCTACTTACAGTGAGCATATGATAAATCTGATGTAGTCCATGCAATGACACAACCAATCCTAACAGCTGCAGGTGTCTAAAAGGGAGTTTTTCCTTCCCACTGTCACCAAGTGCTTGCTCAAATGAGGTCGTCTGATTTTGGGGTTTTTCTCTATATTATTGTAGTGTCCTTATGATATAAAGTGCTTTGAGGTTGTTGTTTAATTTTCCCAGTATAACAACAGCAAATTTTGTACTGCTGTTTTGCAGTCATGCACTTATAAAACTTCATAAAAGCATCATCTCATAGTTCTACCCACAAGTTACAGCCACAAAATGTTGAATTAACACTTTCATGCATGAATTATGAAAACCTCAATCAGGATCTTTTTTCTTAGGTATTTTATTCATCTTTAGGGATGAAAAGATGAATAAAAATACTTCAGAAAAAATCATGGGTGAGGGTTAAATAACAAAAATTACAATGAAACACACCATACATTAAGTGACACGTCAGTGTCCAATATAGTGGTTTATGTGCAAGTAGACCATCAACACTGACACAAATACAAGAAAACAGCCTTTGAATAGCTGCCCACTGTAGTGACCACTATGTGTGAAAGGGTTACACTGCCTGGCAAACACCTAGCAACAAGCTAAAATGGATCAGCTTCAGCATTTATTCATCCACAACACCTTATAAAAACGTGTCTTTGAAATTTTAAAGCAAACAGTACTTCAACATGGGCATGTCCCAGGGAAGCAAAACTATTAAAACCTGTTATTAAATCTTTAGTTTTTGATCCCAACCTTTTCCAAGGCTATTTGGTGGGAAAAGGTTTGCAAATTCACCACATCTGTCATGCCAGACGTTTAATTACCTCTTGTTTATCACAACTGTACCTCCAAAAAGTGGGAAAAGGGAAATGTGCATATCACTGTGACTATCAATGTTTTGTACATTAGTTATTAGCCCTGACAGAACAGGATTTTTCCTGTAAAGGGTGAGTTTTAAAAAGTGCACAATCAGAGTTCACTCTGAGATGAAGGCATTTGTCAGGCTGCTGAGTCAGCTGACAGTTTCCCACCAGCATAGATGGATTATCTATGAGCAGCACTTTTGTTTGACTTTTGAAAAAAATACATTTTTGTTTTATATATGTAGACATTGAATAAGAAACTGCTTCAATGGACTGCTTCATCGTTAATGGTCGCAGGGACATAAGAACTACGTATTTAAAAAAACAACCAAATCTGAAGGAAAGCTTTTTAAGTTTAAAAACTGAACTTTTCTCTGCAGATTAAACTTACCTTGCAAAAGTAAAAGTTACTCAAGCATGTTAGCGTCATTAATCAAGACTACCAACACTAAATCAATCTGTGTATGAGCAGATACGGCTGCCTCCAAACACAAACTTTCATAACCCTTCGATGTGAATTAGTGCAAAAAAAAAAGACGATCTGCTCTACAATTGTCAGTTTTAGTCTTATGATTTCATGAATGCAACAAAACCTGGTATCACTGTATTGAACATGCAAAGTTAGAGTGTTTATAATCATAATGATCATAAATACAGTAAAAGATTTTAATTATTTTAGTTATTTTTTTGTGTGTGAAAGATTTAGGGGTGTTTGTGAACTTTAGTGTTCTGTTTTTTTTAGGGAAGCAAAACCTGCCCAGGTTTTGCTTCATTTTATAGCTGATTCAGAGCTGATTCAGAATGAACAGCATGTGCAACAGGGAGCTGATATTCATGACAGCATGGAGCCAGATTCACTTAAAATGATCATAAATATACTAAAAAAAACTGTAATTGTGTACAGCTATACAGATGCTGGTTTGTGAGATACAAATCTCACAGTGATGTTAACAAGCTCTTGTTTTTTCGTTTACTTATATTTCACACTGTGGGCCGCGTTACCTTCAGTTTAAAGCTCACTATATGATTTTGTGGCTGCATACAGATTTATTTGGTCAAAAATGTCTGATAAAAGTAGCCGACCCCTTCACACTTTGTGCTCAATGATGCTCCTGAAAGCCAGCATTAGGTCAAGCTCTGTGTTTGATGTGACTGAAGAGAGCAATTTTTTGTGTGAAAGGTAGAGCAGTGTGAACTTTAGTGTTCTGGTTGATTTAGGGAAGTAAAACTGACAATAGATTCCCTTTCTGGAAAACCCCCCAAAAATGTCTTACAAGTTGATTCACAGGAAAAAATAGCATGTGAAGCAGAGAGCTGATGTTATTGGTGGCACGGAGCCAGATTCACTTAAAAAAAAGATAACTGGGCATTCAAACTCAGTTCTGTATTTCATGGGTGGGACAGAGGAGACCATATATATTTTACCATCAGGGGAAACAGACGGCATATTCTTCTTCTCTGGTCAATCTACAGAAAAAGAGGTGAGAAACCCCTTCTATTTCTTATAATGTCCAAATTTTACCCTCACAGTATGACTATTTTCTATCCTTAAAGTAAAGGACAGAAAATATTAATATTTTTAACACACATTGTGTTAGAATTTGATTCTTTTTAGTTTTTTTGTCTTTTCCCATGCAATTTTGTTTATACTTAACTACATAATTATGAGATAAAATTTGTAAAATTTGCAAGGCTGCAATAAACACATTTAAATTCTCTCCAGAAGTTGATTCTGTTCATCTGGATGTAACGTTTTCAGTGGGAGAAACGTTTTGTCACTCATCCAAGTGACTGATCAGTGGTTGTTGATCAATGGACATGACAATTTGCATAATTATGATTAAGGAACTGACCTCCCAGCCCATTGTTCCTTCAGTGGTGCTGGTTTTAGTCATTATGCAAATGTCTATAAGTAAGTAAGTAAAATGTATTTACATAGCACTTTTTAAAACAGGAAGTTATTTCAAAGTGCTTCACATGGTAATAAAAGCATATCAAATGAAACAATAAAACACTATAAAGAGGGTATAATAGCATAGCCAATAAAACAGTATACTACACATGAATATTACCTAAATGCCTGTCTAAACAGATGTGTTTTTAGCTGGGTTTTTTTTTTTAAAAGAAGCTACAGAGTTGATGGTGCGTAGGTAAAGGGGAAGTAAACTGTTCCACAATATTGGAGCCAAGGTTTTAAAATCGCGATCCCTCCTGGTTTTCAAACGGGTCCATGGAAAGGTTGGAAGACCCTTATCAGTGGATCTAAGGATTCGGTTTGGAGAGTACGGTTGGAGAAGCTCAGTGACATAAGTGGGGGCCTCACCAAGTAGGGACATGAATGTAAGAGTAAGGATTTTAAACTGATATCTATACTCAACCAGAAGCCAGTGCAAGGATTTTAACACAGAGAGAATTTATGACTGACTGATTTAGGAAAGCCTTAGACCAGGGGTGGGCCGGTGTCCCTGCAGGTTTTAGATGCGTCCTCGAACCAACACAGCTGATTTAAATGGCTAAATTAGCTCCTGAACATGTCCTGAAGTTCTCCAGAGGCCTGGTAACGAACTAATCATGTGATTCAGGTGTGTTGACCCAAGGTGAGATCTAAAACCTGCAGGGACACCGGCCCTCGTGGACTGAGATTGCCCACCCCTGCCTTAGACAGACAAGAAAAGACTGTGTTACAGTATGAGAGGAGATGAGGACATGGACAAGCATCTCTAAGCATCTCCAATGAAGTAGGTAGGACATCAACTGGACTCACTGAGGGTTTCATTTGGGTCAGTATTTCTGATAGATCTTCTAGAGAAACTGGGTGAAAGGTTGGGGAAACCTGCAATCAGCTGAGACAGAAGTCACTTGGATGAGTGAGGAAACATTTCTCCAACTGAAAACGCTACGCCCAGATGAACAGAATCAACCTTTGGAGATGAACTTAAACTGGATGATTGAGCATGCACCAAGACACTTAAACTGCAGCCAAAGCAATTTCACACCCACTCTGTTCTTCTAAAGCCTCAATCTGTTTCGTTCTATAGCTGACTCTTCTTGGAAGCAGTATCATAGTCGTAATAACAAATGTATATAATACAGATTGTAATGTAGTTGATGCAACAGATAACTTCATAGCATATTTAATGAAGTCATCCTGACTTTTATCTTCCACACCCTCAAAGTGGATTCAACCCTGACTCGTGTTTTTTTAACCAGTTTTTTCCTTTTTTTTTCTTCCTTTTTTAAATTATATTTTCATATTATCATAATTAAAACTGAGCATGTTGCTGATAAAAATCAGCTGAATGTGGAAGTTGTTGGTTACTTACTCACTCAGTGTTTTCATGGTTTTATTATCCAGTAAAAACAGCAAGCAGATGACAACAATGGACCAATACCATTATGTGAAGGACCAGAATGGTAGTACGCTCTGGATCAGTGGTAACTGCTTGTGTCTGAGTTGGTAATGTCTTTGTTTTGACTTCTGATTTATGAAATTATATTTGTCTGTCAGAGACTCCACCCACCCCCCGGTTGGCTGTCTCTAGGTTCAGACGCTGGTTATTTCCTGCTGTGACAGCCGTGATCCTGTTGACTGTGATCATAATCCTGGGAGCTAGCAGTAAGTATGCATGTGTATTCTTGTTAATGCCATATGTGGGGACTACTGCTTTTGGGTCACTAGTAAGGCCCAACCTTTGTGAGCTTCACAAACAGTCATGTATCATGTGGTTTGTGGTTTTGATGCCTAATGACAGAAAACACGGACCTCTGAAGCGCACTTCAGCATGCTGGTGCAAATAGTTACAACATAAAAAGTCCTGCAAGATTCAGACTTATTTTCCAAATCTAATAACACAATAATATACCATACGTTTGGTTTACAGCTGCTAGAAAAGAAAAAACAGACCACTGTGACTGCACATAAAGCTAACAGAAATGTAGTCACAGTAATACTTAGCTAAAGCTAACTCTCAGACTTTATCTTGTAGAAGACTTGAAGAAAAATTTGGTCCAACATGACAGCCAATAAGTGATGATCGTTAAAACTGTTTTCCGCGTTTGCAGTTTAGGGCTGTAATTATCAGTTATATTGTCATTTATTTTCATTCCACTTTATTGTGTTGTGTTATATTGAACACATTTACTTTATTTTATTTTATTTATTTATTATTTTTTGTATATTATTGTTGTGCATTTAGATTTTACTTGACATTTATATTTATAACTTTTCTTCATAGAGCAAAATTTAAAAAGCCCTTTACCTTTTTAGCACTTTGAGATTTTTTCCCTTAATACTAAAATTTTGTTTTCAGTAACAAAATTTTCCAGCATTTTGGGTGAGTACATGTTATGCTGTGTTATGTTATGTTGTGTTATGTTGTGTGTTATGTGTTATGTTAACATGTAATGTGCTACACACTATGTTAAATTTCTTTGTGTTTTTGTTGTCTGCTTGTTCAGACATAAAGGTGTCAAATCACCTGTGGTCTTTGGAGCAGAGACTTTCCAACCAGAAGGACGTCTTCCAGTCGTTGTATTCCTCAGTGTCTCAGGTTCAAGGTAACACACCTATTAGCTATGATAAATTATTACATATAAAAATAAAATATTATAATATAAAATATTAAAAGTAGGTTACCCTTCTGCTCTGATGGCCGCAGCCTTCATGATTCTGAGCACAGAGCCCACACAAATATTTGTTTTATGTTAAATGTTGGCAATAGTTTTCTGCGGAGCTGTGAGGCCCAGGGTTCACTTCATAGCAGTAAATACAAAAGACATCATTTGATGGTAGTAAATGTCTTAACCCTTTCATGCCCCTCTATCATATTGATACAGAGGTATGGATTTTTCAGAATGTTCAATAAGTATTCCACTTTTAGAAGCATTTTCTGTCAGTTTTTATTTCACGGTTCAGACTTTGCAGGGTTGAACACAATGTTGTTTTTGTGTTTCTTTGTTTGTTTATGTTCAGATGTAAACACGTCAAATCGTCTATCGTTTGTGGAGCAGAGAGTTTTCAACCTGATTGATGTCATCCAATTACTGAATGACTCACTGAAGCATATTCAAGGTAACAACATGTATGTATGTATGTATGATCAGAGCAAATTTGACTCCACATGAAAACATAACAATAATAAATGTGTGTTTTGTTTTTTAACACATTTCAGTCAAACAGAACATAATATTTTGTCTTCAGTAACAATAATTTACTTTTCAGATACGTATATCTTAGCTTATCTCAACTTGTGCTACAGACTATGTTACATTTAACTGTACTTTCTGTTGTCTGCTCATTCAGTCACAAAGACAGACACACACACACACAGTGCTACAGTGAGCCACAAATTTAACCCAAAAAAATGTCAGAAGTAGCAAAAATGATATAAATGATATAAATTAAAACTGTTCAATGAAATTTCCCATTTTGAAAGATTCATGTGTGGCTGTGTGGCAGGAAGGATGAAGGACCCAATTGCAGGACTTGTACACTGAATGTAAACTTAAAGCAGCAGCTTTATCCACTTGGAAAAATCCTCCATAAAATAACTTGAACATGAAAACTAAGAACTAATAACTGAGAAACTAGTAACAGTAGGAAATGAGGAGCAAAGAACTAAGAATGATAGAAACCATAGAAACCAGATAAACCAGAGAAACCATAGAAACCATAGAAACCAGATAAACCAGAGAAACCAGAGAAACTTGCAGCACTTTGGGTGGTAGGACACAACAACAGACAGAGGGAAACACAGGGCTTAAATACACAAGGGACCAACGAGGGAACATGAAACAGGAGGGAAACACAGCTGGGACTAATCTGAGATAATGAGATGGGAAGGAAGCAAAACTGAATGAACTGAATTTTTCAAAATAAAACAGGAAACATGAGACCTTCACAAAGACTCAAACTTAACACTGTGACATGGAGACATGACTGACCAGCGGAACAGAGGGAACATGAAACACGGAGACAAAGTAACTAAATGTGGAACACGGGGAAGGCAACTAGAAACTAGGACCTAAAAGCAAAGGAGAGCCAAAAACATGAAAAACAATAAACCAAAGAATATAAGTTAAACCAGAATTACACAAACTGGTTCACAGACCAGATCTGTGAGGTTAAACTTAATGGGGGTTTTAAAATGTATTTTCTACTTTCTGCTTGTTCAGACACAGACACATCTAATCGTCTATTATCTGTGGAGCAGAGAGTTTCCAGCCTGACTGACGCCACCCAATTACTGAGCGACTCACTGCGGCATACTGAAGGTAACACACCTATTAGTTAAACTTCACATTAGTATTCCTTCATTTGCTGTGGAAAAAAAGGGAAAAGAAAACAAAGGAAAAAAACAAAATTCAATGGTGAGTAACTGGACAACAGTTTTCAGGGGACAGGCGCCTCAAATTATGTAAAAGACTAAGTTGTGCAATTCATCCATCATAAGTTTAAGCTACTTTTTGTCATTATTTTAAAGAAGAACTTTCACCACTCTGGGCCTGTTATTTTTATTTATTTATTTATTTTTTACCAATGAGGATTTATCAATATGATTAATGTGCTCTTAATAACTCGCCTGGTTAAATAAAGAATATATTGACTTACTGTGTTATAAAACATTTATAATAACTTCTACTGGACCACCTTTTGGTACATAAAAACATACCATATTACAAAGAATATGGCAGTGGTGTATGTCAGCTGTAGATTGGTGTTTGGACATGAAGTTATAGAAGTTGGTTCTTCAATTTTTTCGTGGCTCCAGTTAATTTGCATCGTTTTACACGTAGCAATTTCAACTTTCATTCCAGTATCCATGCTGCTAAAGTGCTAACATGCTAAATGCTTTTGTTTACAGAAATAGCTAATGACCTTCATCAGCTAAAGCTTGCTGTTGGCAACAACAAGGATCAGCTGACCTCAGGTCTGTCTGTATTACTGCACTTTCTTCTGCTGGTGATAACTTCATACGTCACTAACTGGTGTTTGTCCTGTGTGTGTGTTCAGTGACCAAGACCCTGAAGAAGTTGTCGGTCATCGACTCTCTCAGTAAGAGTGTTGCTGCCATCAAATGTACCATCAAACTCATCCTCAACAACAGTACGTTCACTCATATTTGGCCATATCAGGAAAATGCACATCTGCACACTGCCCACATCTGTGTATCTGTCTGTACCAATCAGGTTCAGATGCAGGAGACTGTTGTCCTGTGGGTTGGACTGGGTTTGAGTCCAGCTGTTACTTCTTCAGCAGTGAGTCTCAGTCCTGGAACGAGTCCAGAGACTGGTGTGAAACACAGCAAGCCCATTTGATCATTCTCCACACTGACAAGCAGTGGGTAAGACAGTTCGTGGTAGTTTTAAGTGCCTGAGTTAAAGAAATGCGGACTTCTGTTTAGGTTGGTGAAGATGGTTCACCTCTGATTAGAGAAGCATATTCGGCAGAAAAAGATGAAGGGGACTCACATATTTAACCTTCTTGTAAAATACTATCACACGTTTCTTTATTGCTTTACTAAAAATCTACTCAACAGTTGCCCCAAAGCAAAAGTTAAGAACTACAAACTTTATTTACTATACACCCTTTGCTTTACACACACTCATGCTGCCCTGAGGATGAGACCTGCTGACCAAGCTATAAATCATCCTGAGTGATTTTCTTCAACGGCATTCTTTCTTTTTGTTTAGGACTTTGTGATCAATCAAACAATCCCTCAGTATTTCTGGGTCGGTTTGTCTGACTGGAGAACTGGGAGTTGGGAGTGGGTGGATCAGACACTGTACACTGTGGAGCCCAGGTCTGTCTCAGTCCACTCTTGTCTCAAAGCAAAACACGCACTAGTTTCAAAATGTTTTGGTTTTTATCAAGATTTGTTATATTACCTAATATATATTACCCACCTGTGTGTGTTTGTGTGTGTGTGTGTGTTTCAAGGCGGTGGAAACCTGGGCAGCCCGACAACTGGGCCCATCATGGTCTAGGACCTGGGAATGAAGACTGTGCTCACCTTCACAATGATGGACGCCTGAACGACCAGCACTGCTCCATCAAAGAACGCTTCATCTGTCAGAAAGACAACCTGAGAATCTGAACACACCTGCAGGCCTGACTCCGCCCACTTCAGAATAAAAGGAGTCTCTCCAATTAAAGCACTGGATAGAAAAACAATGAGAACTTCCAGTACAATCAGGAAATTCCTCTCTGTGGACTTCCTCTTTCACGTAGAGTTCTTTCAAAATATTCCAGAATTAATAAATGCAACATAGCCTATATGGAAACAGTCCACGTATCCTATACAAACACACTTCAGACCATCTTTACATCTCTCATTGTAAAGCCTATTTTTTTTTTAAATCTATTTTAAAATTTAAGAGGTCCAGTCTTAGAACATTTCCTCAAATTTCCAGACTATGATAAAGTTCCACATTAGTGTCAGAGGGGAACGCTAAACATTGGAGTTGTAGCCAGAATTCAGTTTATTTGCTTTAAGCTTCAAAATAATCCTAATACCTTGAAAACCCAAATAAATGAAGATCAGACTCTTGCTCATGTTGACAAAAGCCACATAATGTACATAATGAAACATCCCAAATGTTCTTTAGTGGACATGTAGCTGTGCATTCACTTTCACTGTAAACTTATATGAGATGTCAGGTGTACTTTGTTCCATACAGGCATCCAATGAATCCTCCTATTGATCTTTTATATTGTTTCTCTAAAACACAAATCACATTCACTGAATCTTGCGATCATGTTATTTTGTAAATCACACCTCATTTGTTTATATTTTTCTAGTATGATGGGTAACAGATGCAGCAGTTGATTGAAAAGTGTCAAGGAGGAAAGTGCAAGATCTCTAACCGCTGACTGACATGTTGTAATCAGACATTATGACATACATTAAAATAATTGAAAACAAATCTGTGTCTGTCACTGCTTCTTTATCTTTATTGCCACTGCTACTCAAAAACATTTTAATGATTATCTGTTCGTCTGTCACTGTTCCTTTTAGTCTGTTTGCAGCTCCAGACTCAGGTATTTTCAGATGTTTGTCCTTTTTTCCATGAAAGTTTAGTTCTTTGTAGTTGTTGATGTAGATTATCTCGGTGTAGTAATCAGCTAACACACACACACACACACACACACAGGTGATGTTTTCCAGTGCAAAGTGCAGCTCGTGGCCAATGACCTGAGGCTCTGTGTTTGGACAGTTCGCCTGTTTGTTCATTGGGGACTGGACGAAGACGAAGTCAGACGCACGCCATTTCACACAGAGACAGACCCAGAGACCAGAATCGCCATGACAACTGAATACCATGACAATGTGGACGAAGGAATGAGCAATTTCTGGAACAAAGGTGCCTGTCTGTGCGTCCACCTGTCTGTGCGTCCACCTGTCTGTGCGTCTATAAATGAAAAACTCATGTCCTATTTGTCCGCAGAGCCTCGTACTGTCGATTTCTCCAGGTTCTCCAGGTACAGACGATGGCTCTTTCCTGCTCTGACGGCTACACTCCTCCTGATTCTGATCATAGCTCTGGGAGCCAGCAGTGAGTACACTCAGGACACAATAGGGCCAATAGGGTCACTATTCATCAAACTAGACACCTAAAACACAAGTGTGTAGATTTTCCTGTCTGGCCTGCAGTGCTGTTTATCCTTTTGGACTTTTCCAAGTGTGAGCTGCCCACTTTAGGAGAAATTGACTTTAGAGGTGTCTGGCTTCACTTCAGCCACAATATAGTGAAATGATGCTCAGGTTGTTGCTCTGAAGGTGTAAGACATACATTAATTTGTGGGCAGTGACTGACCCAGCATGTTCTTGTTTCTTTCATGAAACTCTTTTCTGTCTACTGTCTTCCTCTATCAACCAAAAGAGGTGTGTTTTTATCTACACAGTCGTCATTTTCCATCCTAATGATCGGAAACTTTCTCTCAGGAACTTTGTTCTCAGCTAGTTGACAGTTTCCTCCTGACTGTTGTCGCCTCTGCTGTTTAAATCCATACAAAATTGGGAGTCTGTTAGGCTAAGATGCTATGCTAATCCAGAAGACAGATAGCAATCTAATGTTTCACTCACATTTCCTTGATTTATTCTTTATTGATAATGATTTATATAAGGTCATGCATACTTCAGTTGTTCATCTTGATTGGAAAGTGCTTTATGACTCAGCTGGAGGTCCAGTTGATCAGAGCACCACTGCACAGATTTTAACTGGCACCAACAAATATAAAAACATTTTTCTCGTACTGCCAAATTCTGATGTTGAAATATTGCTAACTGATTTTAAAGCATTCAATGACCTTGCTCAAGATAGACTCATATTAATGCATGTGCCTGTGTGTTTACTTAGAACAGTGAATGGAGCACTGCTGGTTATCCCAAGGTCTCAGCTAAGTTACTGGGCCTTTTGCTGAGAGAGCTCCCATACTGGGTTACAGTCAGCCCATTGAGGTCAGAACAGAGATCCAGCTGTGTAATTATAAACTACTGCATTATATAAACATGAAATCTGTGTGGAACAGCTGACCCGTATGATGTGTAGAAGAACACAAAACATTTGTTATTGAAGATTCAGTTACCGTGCCATATCAACAAAACAATGAGCTTTAAAAAAAACTTCAGAAAGCCTGGAGAACAATAGTTCAAGCTTTTTAAAAGATTACAGAAAGGCTGGCTCCGTGGAGGCAAAAGATAAAGAAAGCAATGTGTACCACGCCATAAACAGTTAAGCAGATGTAAATAATGAGATCACATAATAAAATGAACAACAACAGTAAGTACTTTTATGTAATGGTGAGAATATTTTTGGTAATGATTTGAAGAAAATAATTATTATTTTATAATTTTTTTTATGTCTGTGTGTTTACAGACACGTCGACATGGAACCGGTTGTGGTCTGCAGAGAAAAGTGTTTCTAATCTGACTGAATCACTGAGGGACACACAGCAGCTCACCAAAGGTAGCTCAGATGTACTCATACTGTGATACCAACTGCTGGGTTTTTCGTCTTTTTCACACTTTAGTTTCCCGTCCTTCTACCACAGATACAGCAAAAGAAGTTTTGTCAATGAAGTTTGCTCTGGAGAACAGCAAGGACCAGCTGGCATCAGGTGGAAACTCTGCAGAGCAACACTGCAAACACATCGACACTAGCAAGTAGTTTCATTAACATACCTGTGCTTTGTGTGTGCAATTCCTCAGTATCAGAGGCACTGAGGCAGCTCTCAGCTCTGGACGCTCTCCGCAGGACGGTCGCTGAACTAAAATGTTCTTTAGAACGCTTGGTCAACAACGGTACACAGCTCCTGTCTAATCCTGTTCCCTCTGCTTCATTTACTAAAGATGCCCTCACAGTTTTAAGCTTATAGAACAGCTTTACCGTTACTAAAGAAGAAGCCTGTGTATAAATGTGCCTTGGTTCATTGGCCCCCAAGTCATTTATCTCTGAGTCTGAGGCATCTGATGAGCTCAGACTAACTTCAAACACCTGCAGGCATTAATGGAAGGTTTAAACAGGTTCTTGAAGCTAAAAAAGAAAAGAAAAATTCATGTTTCTTTGTATAAACTGTAACAAGCTAAGGCAGAAAGGTTTTGTCTCTCTGGGGGGAGCGAGGTCTTATGAGGAAATTACTAACTAAATCGTGTTATTTCCTAATTTAAGATTTGTATTAAGCTCTCCAATTGTTCCATTTGTTTATTATATTTATTTGTTATTATTTGTTTGGCCTTTTTTTATTTTAGAATTTTCTTAACCATGTGATTGTGTGCTTTCGTCCACTGATCTTTTTTGAAAAGGATGATGTTAATCTCATCATATTTCTTCACTAAAAATATGTTTTTCTAAAACTAGTTCTCACAGCGACTGTCTAACATCTCCTAGGACTGTCCCCTGTTAAAGAAGGTCTCCAATATCTAAAAGTGTATTTTTGAAATGACTCTTATAAAACATGGAAACCAGACACGCTCTGTCTGTCCGTCTGTCAGGCACGACAGCACATGGCTGTTGTCCTCTGAATTGGGATTCTTTCGGCACCAACTGCTACTTATTCAGCACCACGCCATTATCGTGGCACGATGCCAGAGACTGGTGTAATGGACACGAATCTCACTTGGTCATTCTTCTCACTGACGAGGAGTGGGTGAGTTGGCTGTCCCTCTCATCTGTTTGCACTGACGCTCAACTTTGTGATGCAGCTTAAACACACTGTCACCTCAACAGGAGCTCTTTTGTGACGAGCTAATCAATAAAAGCCGAACTATAGCTCATGTATGTGACTGAAAAGGGGAGGAGCCTGTATTGATCCTTTATTGAAACTGAAAATTTGAGTTTTCTGTCTGTCTGCCTTTAACAGGATTTTGTGATCCAGCGTAGCGCGGGCTCCTTGCGCTGGGTGGGTCTGACTGATGAGAGGACTGGGCAGTGGGAGTGGGTCAACCAGACACCCTACATCATGAACCGGAGGTAAGCTGTTACACTTAAAAAAAACAAAACAACTGATGGTATACATGCGAGAAAATGAGGCGCTGTGTTTTTTGTACTGCCAATTAGGAAGAGAATGTAATTGTTCTGCCCATTACTCATGCCGGTCGCTTAGACTACCAATCAGGTGGAACAAGATAACCTTCCTAGCACACCTGATCATTTCTCACAGCACTCCTATGTGCCATGACACAGTGGTTGGGAAACACTGCCATAAAGAAAACAATAGTGCTACATGATAGTACATAACCAGTGTATCGACCATTCAAAGGTAATCTTGCTACCAGATTCCCTATATTTAGACCAGCCATGAATGACCTCAGTCACACAGGCCTGGTGTTGGTTACTAGGGGAAAATGGGTATTCCCTGAGTAGCTGGTGAGCAGTTATTACGGGCTGATAGTTACTGTGAAAATGGTTGCTAAAGCAGCGCCCTCTTTGCAGCCACTTCACTTCTAGACAGCAAAGAGAGGCCTTTAGGATGCTGATGTTTTCTTTGTTTGGGGTTTTTTTTTTTTGCTAAAGGCACCACAGTCCAAGTATGATGAACCTTTTGTTAAAAAAGATGTTTCTTTTGGGTTTTTTTCTAATTTGGCATATTTCTAATCTTTATTCTTGTTCATTTATAAACACTATTAGGTAATTAATCATGAGTAAAATATCATGAGTCAATATTATCAGGACACCATCTGCAACATTTTCTATTTACAGTTAACCCAGAGTCATTGTGGGACAATGATTTTTAAAGAATACTAATTGTAGAATGAATAGATTTAATAGACGTTATACTCAGTCCCATCATCACCATCATTATGAGCTTCAGGAAAAACAAAGACATCCTTTTTTCCAATATCAAAAGGTATGAAGTGGCGAGGGTGTCCTGCTTTATGTTTATGAGGAGTTCACATGACCTCACATGGTCTTTTTAAAGGCACCTACAAAGAGTATGTCACAAATAGTACGCAAAGGACAAAAGGAAAAGTGTCCAGAGAGCCATAATCATGGAAAATCATCAGACATCAACGTTAAGCGGCATCTTCGGGACTACCACTTCCTCATCAGCTGTTCTCGCTGCTCACATCTGAAAGTCTTTTTGCAGGACCTTCATAGTCCAGACCTCCAGGCAGGAAAAAACAGCCTCTTCATTTTGTTGCTGAACTGAAGTCCCAGTCCTCAGGCACTTCATGTCACATCTACATTATTATAATTTCAGGGGTACACCACTATTATATTTATATCATACTGGTCATGCTTATGTGTGTTTGGGCATAACTGTAACTAGAAATATCCAAAACTTGATTCTGTTCATCTGGACATGGCGTTTTCATGAGCTGCAAAAATGTTTATAGCGGCTGTAAAGTTGGACTTTTTACCTTGAAAATTTGTGGGAACTGAGTGATTGCTGGAACGAGCCTCAATTGGACATTAGAGGAACTGCAACTTCACGTGCTTTGACGCTGGCTTCTCTTGTCTGTCATGGTGGTTGCAGCTCACCTTAAGACTCACTTTGTATCATTCTTTTGTAGGAGGTGGAAACCTGGGCAGCCTGACGCCTGGACCCATCATGGTCTCGGTCCCGGGGATGAAGACTGCGCTCATCTTCATTCTGATGGACGTCTTAACGATCTGCACTGCTCCAGCAAAATGCGCTTCATCTGTCAGAGGCACACCATGAAGAACTAAACTCAGATGTGAGCTGTGAGCTGACACCATTGAATAGTGTGATTACAAGCTACCAGAATGATCTGTTTCTGCTGTGCTGAGGGAAAGGTCACTAGTGCTTTGCAGTTTGTATGTTGTATCAAAATCTTGATGTACCTAATTTTCCAGAACTCCACTGGTGTCCAAAAATCTAATAAAACACATCATCAATTTCCCTGAAACCTTCCTTCATTATCCCGAACAAACCAAGAGATTAAAAGTTCTTTAAATAGTTCTTTGAATTCCTGAAAGAGTAGCCCTAAAGGAAAACTCTCCATGTCCTAAAAAAGGTATGGTTTCACAGATCAAGTGTTTCTTAAGCCAAGTCACTTCTGAGAATTCCTTAATTAAATGATCAGGTTCCTTAAAAAAGTTTTGAACTTGAAGTGCATTAAAAAAGCTCCCAGGATTCTTGAAAAAGTCCTCGAGTTAATGGATCATTATCTATGTTGCAAATGTGGAGAAGAGAACTTGCAGTAATTTGCTTTTCACAGAGCGACGTTTAAATTTATGCCTGCACATTCAGACTTGAGATATGAAGCATCATCATACCTATGTTTTAATATTGGAGGAGTCTCCTACACTAAAGAAATAAAACAAAAAATGCCATCCTCACTTCAAGACTTCTCTCCAGACATGAAGTCAGGGCTGTAACATATGAAAACATAAACATGTAGCAAAGTCCAAAGAAGGCCATAAAACTTTAGTCTAAAGTAGGCATTGACAGCTGAGGTACACAGTTAACATTATAGAGAAAAACAGTTTTTAAGATGACTCAAAATGTAAAATACTGTAAAATATTTATTTGAACATGGATTGTGTCCATTTTTTTAAAAAATATTTCCTGATTATAACATATTTAAAACAACAACTGTTGACCAAAGTGCTATGCATTTAAAATCATCAAAAGAGATAAAAACATTGGAAGTAAGGAAGCATAAAATTAGAATTTGTTTATTTTTCATTTCCTAATTTTTTGCTAAGTGTTCACATTTTTAGAATATTGTGTACATTTTAAATGTGTGCGTACATATTTTGTACACTGTATGGGGTTATGGGCTACAGTCTAAATGGCTTAGATCTGTCTTGGCTGACTTAAAACATGTTGGTTCTACAGCCACCATCATAGCTAGGATTATGAACTTGAATTGGGAACTCAGCTGTCTGCAATCTACTGACATCTAGGGGTGAACATGTAACAACATTTAAAGAAGTTCTCAAGTTAATCAGAGTTAATTTAGGTTTTCAAGATTAAGTTAAAATTTGAATTTGTAAATTTGTAAGTTACTGAGAAAAATTCAAAAGGTTCTTACAGAAATTCTCTTGTGGTTTAAAAAGTTCTCAAAGTCCTTAAAAAGGAACAGAACTTATTGCATTTGACAGACTAGTTGCACAATATGGGATCAACAAGAAAAGATTTTTAGAATATCAACAAATTAAATCCATAGTAAAAAAGAAATTTAACCTCAGTCAAGTTGAATTACAAACACCACCAAGTGCGGCACATTTCCTTACTCTTAAATCCCCCAAATTATTATCTAAAATATACAGAACACTTTCTAAAATAGATGAATTAACAGAGGTGGGACCAAGTCATTGTTTTGCAAGTCTCAAGTAAGTCTCAAGTCTTTATCCTCAAGTCTCAAGTCAAGTCTCAAGTAATGTCAGGCAAGTCAGAGTCGAGTCTCAAGTCACTGGTGTAAAAGTCCGAGTCAAGTCACAAGTCTGAAATTTTGAATTTCAAGTCCTTTCGAGTCTTTAAAAAAAAACAAAAAACGAAAAAAGCATGTTGCAGTTATATGCTAAATGTAAATATTAGACCATGTAATTTTTAAATCTGTGTTTTTCTCAACACATGACAAAATAGTGAACTTAGAAAATATACACAAATTGTGAAATTGCACCTCTTTAAAATGCAGCTCAATTAAACCTAGCTCCAAGAATAATTTTCACCGACAGTTCTGAGATAAGCTGCATGTTATTCTTGGATGCGCTTGTAGGACCGGTGTCGTGCCAAAGTAGGTATCCCCGACAGAATTTGTTTCCCCTGTGCTGGGAGCACGCAGGAAGTACTGATGTTTTCATTTTGTGAAAACTTAGTATCATTACATTATCATTCAGTTTGAGGGTTACAACAGAAAATTATATATTTATTGCTCACGGGGTATCAGATGGGATTATTTTAATAAACCATAAACATTTTGCTAATAACTATTTTTATTCTCCTGTAACTTTATTATATAAAGAGCTAAATCCTCCAAAGTTTCAGGAGAAATGCGTCATAATAAGAAGTGTTTGTGAACGAAAAATCAGCAATGTGGGATACTGTTTGTCCGTGATTTACACAGGGGGAACAAATTGTGGCAGGACCAGCCTGATATTATTTGTATCCCACTATAACTTCGTTGTATAAAGAGCTAAGATCTCAAAAATGTCAGGAGTAGTTAGTCATTATAAGAAGTGTTTGTAAACTAAAAATCAACAATGCGGGATACTGTTTGTCCGTGATTTGGACAGTCCAGCGTGTGCTCCCGACGCAGGGGAAACAAATTCTGTCGGGGATACCTAGTTTGGCACGATAGTAACTTCAGGTCACTGCAACAAGCCCAGGTACAGTTTACCGACGGATGGGTGCAGGACCTTGAAATGCACCGTGTAGAACGAAAGACCATCGTACATATCATAAGTTTACCAGTCTCACAAATTGTCGTCATAAATACACAATCGTTAACCGTTTATTAATAGGACCTTTAAGCTCAACGGTAATTAATTAGCAGTGGAAATAATTTCTGGTAGCATCACAGAAATGTAGCAGTGACAATAATATTGTATGCTGTAATCGTACTGGGCAATTAGTGATACAAAACACCTGTTTTACCCTGTGAATAAAAGTATATGTTTTTGTCAATGTACCATAATAACAGAGGCGAAACGCAATATTGTGTCAGGACAATTCACTATTTATGCACAATAAACAAAGGAGCATAGCGCGACAATTTCTGTTCAGCGCCAGACTTGCTTGTAACCTATATCACCAATTATGTTAAGAAAAATGACGCATTAACTACAACAGCAGACTGACCTTTGTGGGAATGCTTGGAGCAGACTAACCTGTGAGCTGGAGTGTTCTGGGACGTTATATTTGATCTTTGAATGGCTGCAATCCAGTTGCCTCTTTGTTACTTCGGAAACATGGCTCGAACAATTTCTCTTCAACGACGTAATCCGATAACAACCGATCTCTTTACCCGTCGGCTTCCCGTGGCTGTCATGCGACCGGCTATTGCAGTTAATAATACAACAGCTTCTTGACATTTTTGTGTTTCTTTTTTATCGCTGTGATTTCAATTGAAAGCCTGCGTGCGCTAGTACCTCTTGCCACGAGTTCCCAGAATCCTTTGCGGTTTTACCCCTGAATGACGTCACATTTTCAATCTCTATATAATATGCATGTTAAATTTTATATTTGGGGTAAAATATCAAGTCTTTTCAAGTAAACCGGTTCAAGTCCAATTCAAGTCCCAGGTCATTGGTGTAAAAGTCCAAGTCAAGTCACAAGTCTTAGAACATTTTTTCAAGTCAAGTCTAAAGTCATAAAATTAATGACTCGAGTCTGACTCGACTCCAAGTCATGTGACTCGAGTCCACACCTCTGTGAATTAATATCCCTTCCTATTGCAAAGTGGGAAGCATATTTATCAGTCAGCTTAGACCAAAACTTCTGGTCTCAGATTTGCTTAAAGACCTTTAAATTGATTAAAAATCCCAGTCTGCAATTAATTCAATCCAAAACACTACATAGAGTGCACTATACAGGTCATCGGATGTTCAAGATGGGCTTTACATCTTCCAACAACTGCTCACACTGTCAAGGCAATACACCAGACAATTATATCCACGCTCTTTGGTTCTGTCCACCAGTGCAGAAGTTTTGGCGCGAGATATGTGAAGACTTATCAAAGTGTCTGAAATGTAACATTCCAACCTCCCCTTTAGTGTGCTTGTTGGGAAAACTGGATGAGGTCACTACAGAAATGCATCGCCAAGAAAACGGTCCTCATGAACTGGAAAAATAAAAATAATCTTAATTCTAGCCAATATAGAAACCTTCTAATAGATCACATTAGTCTCGATATAGCCTCTGCCACCACATTAGATCAATCCCTCTGGGCTCCTTTGATCGGCTCCATCACCTAGCGGGGGTAGGGGGTCGTGGTTTGGTCCCGCCTTAGCTATTGTGGTTGATGTGGAGGTTGGGACGGGCTTAGGGCCTGGAGGACCCCTAGAGACGTTATCCTTGGAGGGCTTAACCCGAGGGTTGTGTTCATAACCTGGTTAGTAGCTCTGGTCGCTCTTAGAGGTTGTTCTCCTCGTGGCTGCGTGCAGCGGGGCTGGAGGATGGTCTGTACTGGTGGACGTAGGTTACTGGCCTGGTGGCCTGGCTGCCCCTGAGTGGATCCGGGGCAGGCGTGGGGGTTTGGGGTTTCGGGGTGCTTTGCCTCCGTGCTGGGGCTCTGGCTGGGCCTTGGGGGCTTCGGTCCTTGTCGGTGTGTCGCTGAGGTTGTGGGCGGGTGGGTCCACGGGGGCTCAGCCCTGGCGCAGGGGGCCTCTTGTGCATAGGCCTAACTGGGGAGCTCTTCAACTGGCGGGGAGGTTGTTCCATCCTTGCAGGAGTCCACTCTGCAGGTGGGGGAGAGACATAGGAGAGGTGGAGAATGTGTCACGCTCCAGGGAGATCTCTCACCGCCTCTGTCCAAGCGCCGCATTAAAATGACCACCTCACTGAGGCTGACCTCTGACTCTTCTTTGAACGTTGGACTTTCCACTGCTTGCTCATAGGAGTTGGGTTTGTTTAAGCGACATACTAGAGGAAATCTTTTGTTCAAAAAACCTATGATTTGAATGAATACACTGTCTGTTAGAAGAGGTTAATGGTGAGCCAACCCGACTCCCTAACTCTCATGGGGTCCACGGGTGTGACCAAGCCTATGCTAGAAAATGACAGATATAAGATATATATAGTGTTTTGCTATTTCTAATCCGTTGTGGGGTCTGCACATTTGCCTTTTCGTGTTAGTTGCTTTCATCCGTGTGGGCTCATGCTGTATTGTGCACAATGTGGGTAAACACACATCAAGGGATGAACTAGGCCATGTACAGCTCAGTAAGGTGTGGCAGCAGGGCCAATATGAGCAAGATCTAGAATATTTTAACAGTATTTTCACTGGAACCTTAACCATGCTTCGGTCAGTTTAACTGATGGGGTAATGTTGTAAACTTATCTAAGTCTGTGTCCTGAAGGAGAAATGCTGTCCACTCCAACCTAGGGGACACCATGGACTTAAAGGAGGAAATCCTTCCCACAACTCTCACATTCAATGTCCAGTTACAAATAGAATAAACATTGTACAGCATGATTACAAAAAGAGTTTTTAGTTCTCTATATCTACACCCGGCATTTAGAGCAACAAACTTACTTTTTTAAAAAGGCCACTGAAGAAAGCCGTGTCGGGTCAGATGTTATGACATGGTAGTAGCTTCACACAGATTGCATACAGTTTTTGTAGTGTTGGTGGAATGTAGGGAAGTATCAACTGAAATTGAGCGATTGGGCGGGAATGGCCGGCCTGTTTCTGATAAAAAGGAAGTGTTTTGAAAGCAACTTCTGGAAAACTGGGGCGATTCACTTTAAAGCTAACGAATAGGATGAGAAACAAGAACTAAGAACCCAAAAATGGTTGTGACATAACCGTAAAATGATGAGTGGTGGGTTCAACACAAGCTAGTTGGCATGAAGGGCAGGAAAGGAGGAATCAATCTTTTTCTGAGATCACCTGCTCGTCAGAGGCGAACGAAGGGGGAAACTCTTGCAGTAATTAATTTGTTGGTAACAGTGTGAATTGGGTTTGATTTTGTGAATCAGTTTAGGAATTTGAAACACGCTGTGTAAGAATGAGGGAATATCATAATGCAGTTTAGTTTGACATTTAACTGCTTTTGGGTGTTGTTCTTTCGGTAACAAAAGTTCAATCAACAGGTAATTAAAATGCAGAACTGAGCTTTATGTTGCTTCCAAGCAGCAAGACGTTTAGATGGTGCCTTGAGCAAAAGGTTCTCCAGGCGTTCTAGGGGCGATCGTGGCGTCAAGAGTTTGGGAGTATGTCGCCTTGTATCGGAAGGTTGGCCGGTTTCGAGCCCGCGCTTGGACAGTGCCTCGGTCGGTCGTGTCCTTGGGCAACCGTCACCCGTTGCCTACTGGTGGTGGTCAGAGGGCCCGGTGGCGCCAGGCGCCGCAGCCTCGCCTCTGTCGTGGCCCCCAGGGTGGCTGTGGCTACATGTACTGCCATCGTGTGTGAATGGGGACTGACATGGATATGTAAAGGCGTTGGGGTCCTTAGGGCTAGTAAAGCGCTAGTACAAATACAGCCATGTACCATTTCTAAAGGTCTTGTTTTTTTTTCCATTGGCTGCTTGGGTTCACCGTAGTTCTCAGGCCGTTCCTGGAACATGTTTCAGCAGGACCAGGCTGGCCACACACGACAGACAAAGATTTACCGAGGGGACAAAAACCTCTTTAGAAGGCGAGTTTAGGCTCACTGTTGCAGAGCCTCTAAAATGGAGGAAGTGAGAAAGGGTAATAGACCAAAGGGAGGTTGAGGAGAGGGGAGCAAGAGAGTGTACCGTAATAGGAAGCAGCAGGGAGAAGGGGCGGAGGATGCTGTCGGAGGGGAAAAGGAAGAACCCCATAGAAATATCGCAAACCAATCGAATATGCCTGGAGGTGGCCTTACCCAACTACGAACGACGGCATGATAGAAAGACCGAACAAAGGGAACTTGAGGGAGCACGGTGTGTAGCATAGCCTGCTGCGAACACACCAGTAGTCAATTGTGGCTTCCCCCATCTATGGAAATTGATGGCGCCTGAAAAAGAAAAAAAAAAAATTACTGAATTAATACAGTTGAACAGGAGCAGAGTATGTGTGCACCAAGAAATGAGCCAAACTATACCTAGAAAAGTTTTGACTAAGAAACAAGAGACTGGCTGGAAAAGAATGGCAGGTGTAAAAATACAAAAAAGCTGTGGCTCGAAAAAAGTATCTGAAAACAAGATCTGGAAAGATGAAAAATTAAACACTGTAATGGTCAGCGGACAACGAAGCCGCAAGCACACTGTTAATGCTAGGATAGAAAGAGCGATGGTTTGAGAATCTTTTTAGCGATTGCGTTTACTTTGTTAAATGTCTTATTTAACCAGACTAGGAGGTCGCGATGTCTGATCGTACCTTAGGAGAAAATTGGGACAAACACTGTCCCTCTGGACACCAAGGGCTATGTGAGCTTGAGTAGG